>NW_027222391.1:12441984-12745357 GCF_041296265.1 Equus caballus
CTTTGGGATGTGAGGATTAAGTGAGATAGTTGGTGCAAAGCAGTTAGCACAGGATCTGGCACAAAGTGAGGCCTTTGATAAATTATTATTATTATAGTAGTTTTGATTTTCCTCCGGTCGGAATATAATTTAGTTGAAGTTAGTGACTGTGTCACAGCTGTGTCTCAGGCTGGTGTCTGCCGCCCTGAGCTAAGCCGTAAAAATCCCTAGAATAACTTTTCAAAAGCCTGTCAGCCTCTTGAGGCTCCTACACTTCTTTATTGTATTGTATTTTATTGTATTGTATTTTATTTTATTTTATTGCAGTAACAGTGGATTCTAACATCATATAGCTTTCAGATGTACGTTGTAATATATTTCGAGTTCTGTGTAGATTACATCGTGTTCACCACCCAAAAACTAATTATAGTCCGTCACCTCCCATGTGAGCCTCATCACCCCTTTTGCTCTCTCCCCTCCCCCCCTCCCCCTATGGTAACCAGCAATCCAATCTCCGTGGCTCTGTGTGTGTTTGTGATTGTTTTTATCTTCTGCTCATGAGTGAGATCACACGGTGTTTGACTTTCTCCCTCTGATTTATTTCACTTCACATAATACCCTCAGGGTCCATCCAGGTTGTCACAAATGGCCGGGTCTCATCATTTCTTATGGCCGAGTAGTATTCCATTGTGTATACGTACCACATCTTCTTTATCCATTCCTCCCTTGATGGGCACCTAGGTTGCTTCCAAGTTTTGGCTGTTGTGAATAATGCTGCAGTGAACCTAGGGGTGCACGTGTCTTTCTGCATTTGTGTCTTCGAGTTCTTTGGATGAATAGCCAGCAGTGGGATAGCCGGATCATAACGGTAGATCTATTCTTAGTTTTCTGAGGATACTCCCTGCTGCTTTCCATAGTGGCTGCACCAGTCTGCGCCCCCACCAGCAGTGCAGGAGAGTTCCCGTCTCTCCACATCCTCTCCGACACTTGTCTCTTGTCTTGCTACTTAGAGCCATTCTGACCAGAGTAAGGTGACGTCTCATGGTAGTTTTCATTTGCACTTGTCTGATCGCTAATGATGTTGAGCACCTCTCCATAGGCCTGTTGGCCATCCGGATGTCTCGTTTGGAGAAGTCACTGCTCAGATCTTTTGCCCGTTTTTTTAATTGGGTTGTTGATTTGTTTTGTTGTTGAGGTGTATGAGTTCTTTCTGTATTTTGGGTATTAACCCCTTATCCGACATACGGTTTGCAAGTATCTTCTCCCAGGTGTTAGGTTGCGTTTTGGTTTTGTGGATGGTTTCCTTTGCCGTGCAGAAGATTTTTTTACTTTGATGTAGTCCCGTTTGTTCATTTTGTATTTTGTTTCCATTGCCCAGTCAGACGTGGTACTTGAACATAGGCTGCTAAGACTGATGTCAAAGGGTTTGCTTGTAGACGTTGCGTGGTTTCGGGTCTGACGTTCGAGTAAAACCCGAGGGAGGAGGCTGCAGTTCCCCGAGAGCGAGCTTGGCGGGGACCCTGCGTCCCTGTCAGCGCACCTTCCCGCTCCGCGAAGGTCCGAAGCGTGTGGGCGGGGCCCCAGGAGTTCTCCCAGGAGGGTGTCCCTGTCCCTGTCCGCAGTCCACCGCCGGAGGGGGCGGGGCAACGGCCTGGGAGCGTCTGGGCGGCGGCGCGCGCCCGCGAGGAGAGGAGCGCGCGCGGCTGCCGGGCCACCGTCGCGGGAGGCGTGGGAGGCGTCGGCGAGCCGCGCCTGCCTGGCCAGAGCCGAGCCCCGCGGAGTCCGGCCGCGCTCTGCGGCTCTCTCCCGGGCCGGGCTCGCCCGTGGACGCCGCTCCGTGTCCCCGCTGGGCACAGCAGCCCGGGCCCTCCACAGCCATGGCCGCTGGCCTGAGGTGGCCCTCCTTCAGCTCCCGCTCTTCCTGCTCGCCGGACACGGACGACCAGGGCGCCTGCGAAGATGATGCCGTCTGGGAGAGGTACCTGGGGGCGTGGGCCTGGGGGCTGGTGGGAGGCGAGCGTGTTTCTGAGGAATAGGCTTGTGCGCCGAGAGGTGCCCGTCAGGTCGCGGGACAGCTGTGCGGCGCGCGGAGCGGGGGGGGTGGGGGGTCTCTTCGTGCGCGTCACTCGTTCATGGAACGGGCGGTGTGTGCCGGGCACGGGGCCAGCCTGGGGACGCGGTGCCCGGGAGTCGGGCGCTGAAGCGGCCCCCGGGGTCTTGGCTTCTTGGAGGGACAGACGCGAAGTCGATAAGGACACTGGTCTCGATGCGTTCTGAGGAGTGCAGGTCTCCCTCCTTTAGAGGCTACGTTCCGTTGGGGTTTTCATGAAGCCTGTTGTGCCCCTGAAGCTCAGGCCGGTTCAGGGGAAGTGGCCTGTCGAGGGCCACGTAACGTTTGTGTGCAGAGCCAGTGCTTTCCAAAGCCCTTGACTGTGCGGAAGTCTAGCTGTTAGGGGTGCGGTGGGGGCTGTCCGGGGAGCATTGTGAGCACAGGTATGTGTCCCACACTTGAAAGTCTGGCAGAGAAAGCGTGAGGCTCGAGGGTGCTCCGTTCGTTCCCTCCTTGCACAGAAAGTCTGGAGAGCTGACCTTGGGACAAGTCCTTCCTTTCCTCTGGTCGGTGCGTTGTTCAGTGGTCTGGACACTTGGTGAGCAAGACTGACAGGGTGTTTGACGTACTGGGCCTCACAGCCTAGTTGGAAAGGACAGATAGGCAGCGACTAGTTACCTAGGAGATACGTAAAAACTATTTCGTGTTGGGTGCTGAGAAATACGGCATTTACTGATAGACTTTGTGGCTTAGGCAGTGATGTTGAAGCTGAGAGCAGATGCCTACAAGAAAAGGAGGACTTGTGCGGGAGAGCGTTGGGACGGGGCAAGGGAGGAGTATGGCCTGTCAGAGGAGCTGAAAGAGTGCCCTGGAGCCTGGGGCCGCGTAGGGACTGTAGGGTGGGGAAAACAAAACTTTTCGGTTAAGGCTGGCGCTTTCTATAGGTTTTTGGAGACCAAGCGTGGTGATTCGGAGCGTGGACTCTGGAGCCAGACTCTGTCAGACGGGTCCTAGCTCTGCCACCTACGGGCTGTGTGAACTTGGGCAAGTTACCGTACCATTCTGTGTGTCAGTTTCCTGATCTGTCAAACGGGGATGATTATCATACACACTCCATAGGTGAGTGTAAAGGTGAGAGGATATTTCATAGCCGTAAAGTACTTAGAGCAGCGTCTGGCCTGTAGTAGGCGTTAGTAGTGGTTGATTAAATAAATGGATAAATGCATACATAAGTATTAAAGGCTCGGAGGCTGTCCCTGGTGAAACGTGTGAACTTGAATGGATTACACCCAACTTTGTTTCCTTTCCAGCTTGCAGTTGCTACTGACCGCATCTGTAGCACCGTGGAATTCGAAATAATCTCCCTCGACTTGGCTGCTCTTGGGAAAACAATCTAATGCTGTCAAAATTATCCCAGGGAAATAAACGCCTTTTCAGTAGCATAGTAGGGTTAGGCTTATTTAATATGTATTGTTTATATTGGTTTGTTTAGTATTTGTTGGTAACCTTTTTTTTTTTTTCTTTTCTGCAAAGCTGTTCGGTTAAAAAGAGCAGATTAGCTATGAAATGGTTCAGACACAGAGAAAAGTAGAGAGTCGTGTAAGCAGAGCACGCCTTTCCCTGACTCTCTGTCGAGAGCTTGTGTGATTCCAGCTGCTCTCTGCCTCAGACACGGTGCCCTCTGCGTGTGCAGTCATGTAAACAGTGCAGGGTCTGGAACCGTGGAGAATCTAAGGCAGTCCCGTCATGCTTTGCTTAACAGTGGGGATCAGTTCTGAGGAGTGTGTCACAGTCAGGCAATCTCGAGACTGTGCAAACACCACCGAGTTCCTAATCCTAGATGGCAGAGCCTCCTACACACCTAGGCCACATGGGACTAATCTTCTGGGACCCCCGTTGTGGACTGAAACGTCCCGATGTAGGGCATGACCGAACTGCCCAACTCCAAGGGCACGGAAGTGTAGCCTGTGGGGCTTTTTCAAAGAACAGAGACGCTCAAGGCCTCCTCTGGGCCCACTGACTCCGAATCTACTGGGATAGTTCCCGGCTTTAAAGACCAGACGTAGTCCTCCTCTGCAGACCTCTCATCAAGGGTTTTTCACACTGGGTTTTCCCTCCTCTGAGAAAACAGGCCAAGAGATTGTGAGGATCCATAATTAGTGTTTTAATGCACTTGGCAGGACTCAGTGTTTTTCGCGTTCTGTGATACTGGGATCTGCATCTTCACTGTAATGTGTTAAACCTTTAAGTCTTGTCCAAAAGTCACGTCATTACATAGAGAATCCTTCTGTGAATTCCAGGCAGATTGCCATCATTCTGCTTCCGTCTCCTCACCTTTAAAATGGGGAGAGTAGCGGTAACCTAGCTTTGGGATGTGAGGATTAAGTGAGATAGTTGGTGCAAAGCAGTTAGCACAGGATCTGGCACAAAGTGAGGCCTTTGATAAATTATTATTATTATAGTAGTTTTGATTTTCCTCCGGTCGGAATATAATTTAGTTGAAGTTAGTGACTGTGTCACAGCTGTGTCTCAGGCTGGTGTCTGCCGCCCTGAGCTAAGCCGTAAAAATCCCTAGAATAACTTTTCAAAAGCCTGTCAGCCTCTTGAGGCTCCTACACTTCTTTATTGTATTGTATTTTATTGTATTGTATTTTATTTTATTTTATTGCAGTAACAGTGGATTCTAACATCATATAGCTTTCAGATGTACGTTGTAATATATTTCGAGTTCTGTGTAGATTACATCGTGTTCACCACCCAAAAACTAATTATAGTCCGTCACCTCCCATGTGAGCCTCATCACCCCTTTTGCTCTCTCCCCTCCCCCCCTCCCCCTATGGTAACCAGCAATCCAATCTCCGTGGCTCTGTGTGTGTTTGTGATTGTTTTTATCTTCTGCTCATGAGTGAGATCA
Source organism: Equus caballus (assembly GCF_041296265.1). NCBI lineage: Eukaryota > Metazoa > Chordata > Mammalia > Perissodactyla > Equidae > Equus > Equus caballus. Next base: position 12,446,928 of record NW_027222391.1, read on the forward strand.
CACGGTGTTTGACTTTCTCCCTCTGATTTATTTCACTTCACATAATACCCTCAGGGTCCATCCAGGTTGTCACAAATGGCCGGGTCTCATCATTTCTTATGGCCGAGTAGTATTCCATTGTGTATACGTACCACATCTTCTTTATCCATTCCTCCCTTGATGGGCACCTAGGTTGCTTCCAAGTTTTGGCTGTTGTGAATAATGCTGCAGTGAACCTAGGGGTGCACGTGTCTTTCTGCATTTGTGTCTTCGAGTTCTTTGGATGAATAGCCAGCAGTGGGATAGCCGGATCATAACGGTAGATCTATTCTTAGTTTTCTGAGGATACTCCCTGCTGCTTTCCATAGTGGCTGCACCAGTCTGCGCCCCCACCAGCAGTGCAGGAGAGTTCCCGTCTCTCCACATCCTCTCCGACACTTGTCTCTTGTCTTGCTACTTAGAGCCATTCTGACCAGAGTAAGGTGACGTCTCATGGTAGTTTTCATTTGCACTTGTCTGATCGCTAATGATGTTGAGCACCTCTCCATAGGCCTGTTGGCCATCCGGATGTCTTGTTTGGAGAAGTCACTGCTCAGATCTTTTGCCCGTTTTTTTAATTGGGTTGTTGATTTGTTTTGTTGTTGAGGTGTATGAGTTCTTTCTGTATTTTGGGTATTAACCCCTTATCCGACATACGGTTTGCAAGTATCTTCTCCCAGGTGTTAGGTTGCGTTTTGGTTTTGTGGATGGTTTCCTTTGCCGTGCAGAAGATTTTTTTACTTTGATGTAGTCCCGTTTGTTCATTTTGTATTTTGTTTCCATTGCCCAGTCAGACGTGGTACTTGAACATAGGCTGCTAAGACTGATGTCAAAGGGTTTGCTTGTAGACGTTGCGTGGTTTCGGGTCTGACGTTCGAGTAAAACCCGAGGGAGGAGGCTGCAGTTCCCCGAGAGCGAGCTTGGCGGGGACCCTGCGTCCCTGTCAGCGCACCTTCCCGCTCCGCGAAGGTCCGAAGCGTGTGGGCGGGGCCCCAGGAGTTCTCCCAGGAGGGTGTCCCTGTCCCTGTCCGCAGTCCACCGCCGGAGGGGGCGGGGCAACGGCCTGGGAGCGTCTGGGCGGCGGCGCGCGCCCGCGAGGAGAGGAGCGCGCGCGGCTGCCGGGCCACCGTCGCGGGAGGCGTGGGAGGCGTCGGCGAGCCGCGCCTGCCTGGCCAGAGCCGAGCCCCGCGGAGTCCGGCCGCGCTCTGCGGCTCTCTCCCGGGCCGGGCTCGCCCGTGGACGCCGCTCCGTGTCCCCGCTGGGCACAGCAGCCCGGGCCCTCCACAGCCATGGCCGCTGGCCTGAGGTGGCCCTCCTTCAGCTCCCGCTCTTCCTGCTCGCCGGACACGGACGACCAGGGCGCCTGCGAAGATGATGCCGTCTGGGAGAGGTACCTGGGGGCGTGGGCCTGGGGGCTGGTGGGAGGCGAGCGTGTTTCTGAGGAATAGGCTTGTGCGCCGAGAGGTGCCCGTCAGGTCGCGGGACAGCTGTGCGGCGCGCGGAGCGGGGGGGGTGGGGGGTCTCTTCGTGCGCGTCACTCGTTCATGGAACGGGCGGTGTGTGCCGGGCACGGGGCCAGCCTGGGGACGCGGTGCCCGGGAGTCGGGCGCTGAAGCGGCCCCCGGGGTCTTGGCTTCTTGGAGGGACAGACGCGAAGTCGATAAGGACACTGGTCTCGATGCGTTCTGAGGAGTGCAGGTCTCCCTCCTTTAGAGGCTACGTTCCGTTGGGGTTTTCATGAAGCCTGTTGTGCCCCTGAAGCTCAGGCCGGTTCAGGGGAAGTGGCCTGTCGAGGGCCACGTAACGTTTGTGTGCAGAGCCAGTGCTTTCCAAAGCCCTTGACTGTGCGGAAGTCTAGCTGTTAGGGGTGCGGTGGGGGCTGTCCGGGGAGCATTGTGAGCACAGGTATGTGTCCCACACTTGAAAGTCTGGCAGAGAAAGCGTGAGGCTCGAGGGTGCTCCGTTCGTTCCCTCCTTGCACAGAAAGTCTGGAGAGCTGACCTTGGGACAAGTCCTTCCTTTCCTCTGGTCGGTGCGTTGTTCAGTGGTCTGGACACTTGGTGAGCAAGACTGACAGGGTGTTTGACGTACTGGGCCTCACAGCCTAGTTGGAAAGGACAGATAGGCAGCGACTAGTTACCTAGGAGATACGTAAAAACTATTTCGTGTTGGGTGCTGAGAAATACGGCATTTACTGATAGACTTTGTGGCTTAGGCAGTGATGTTGAAGCTGAGAGCAGATGCCTACAAGAAAAGGAGGACTTGTGCGGGAGAGCGTTGGGACGGGGCAAGGGAGGAGTATGGCCTGTCAGAGGAGCTGAAAGAGTGCCCTGGAGCCTGGGGCCGCGTAGGGACTGTAGGGTGGGGAAAACAAAACTTTTCGGTTAAGGCTGGCGCTTTCTATAGGTTTTTGGAGACTAAGCGTGGTGATTCGGAGCGTGGACTCTGGAGCCAGACTCTGTCAGATGGGTCCTAGCTCTGCCACCTACGGGCTGTGTGAACTTGGGCAAGTTACCGTACCATTCTGTGTGTCAGTTTCCTGATCTGTCAAACGGGGATGATTATCATACACACTCCATAGGTGAGTGTAAAGGTGAGAGGATATTTCATAGCCGTAAAGTACTTAGAGCAGCGTCTGGCCTGTAGTAGGCATTAGTAGTGGTTGATTAAATAAATGGATAAATGCATACATAAGTATTAAAGGCTCGGAGGCTGTCCCTGGTGAAACGTGTGAACTTGAATGGATTACACCCAACTTTGTTTCCTTTCCAGCTTGCAGTTGCTACTGACCGCATCTGTAGCACCGTGGAATTCGAAATAATCTCCCTCGACTTGGCTGCTCTTGGGAAAACAATCTAATGCTGTCAAAATTATCCCAGGGAAATAAACGCCTTTTCAGTAGCATAGTAGGGTTAGGCTTATTTAATATGTATTGTTTATATTGGTTTGTTTAGTATTTGTTGGTAACCTTTTTTTTTTTTTCTTTTCTGCAAAGCTGTTCGGTTAAAAAGAGCAGATTAGCTATGAAATGGTTCAGACACAGAGAAAAGTAGAGAGTCGTGTAAGCAGAGCACGCCTTTCCCTGACTCTCTGTCGAGAGCTTGTGTGATTCCAGCTGCTCTCTGCCTCAGACACGGTGCCCTCTGCGTGTGCAGTCATGTAAACAGTGCAGGGTCTGGAACCGTGGAGAATCTAAGGCAGTCCCGTCATGCTTTGCTTAACAGTGGGGATCAGTTCTGAGGAGTGTGTCACAGTCAGGCAATCTCGAGACTGTGCAAACACCACCGAGTTCCTAATCCTAGATGGCAGAGCCTCCTACACACCTAGGCCACATGGGACTAATCTTCTGGGACCCCCGTTGTGGACTGAAACGTCCCGATGTAGGGCATGACCGAACTGCCCAACTCCAAGGGCACGGAAGTGTAGCCTGTGGGGCTTTTTCAAAGAACAGAGACGCTCAAGGCCTCCTCTGGGCCCACTGACTCCGAATCTACTGGGATAGTTCCCGGCTTTAAAGACCAGACGTAGTCCTCCTCTGCAGACCTCTCATCAAGGGTTTTTCACACTGGGTTTTCCCTCCTCTGAGAAAACAGGCCAAGAGATTGTGAGGATCCATAATTAGTGTTTTAATGCACTTGGCAGGACTCAGTGTTTTTCGCGTTCTGTGATACTGGGATCTGCATCTTCACTGTAATGTGTTAAACCTTTAAGTCTTGTCCAAAAGTCACGTCATTACATAGAGAATCCTTCTGTGAATTCCAGGCAGATTGCCATCATTCTGCTTCCGTCTCCTCACCTTTAAAATGGGGAGAGTAGCGGTAACCTAGCTTTGGGATGTGAGGATTAAGTGAGATAGTTGGTGCAAAGCAGTTAGCACAGGATCTGGCACAAAGTGAGGCCTTTGATAAATTATTATTATTATAGTAGTTTTGATTTTCCTCCGGTCGGAATATAATTTAGTTGAAGTTAGTGACTGTGTCACAGCTGTGTCTCAGGCTGGTGTCTGCCGCCCTGAGCTAAGCCGTAAAAATCCCTAGAATAACTTTTCAAAAGCCTGTCAGCCTCTTGAGGCTCCTACACTTCTTTATTGTATTGTATTTTATTGTATTGTATTTTATTTTATTTTATTGCAGTAACAGTGGATTCTAACATCATATAGCTTTCAGATGTACGTTGTAATATATTTCGAGTTCTGTGTAGATTACATCGTGTTCACCACCCAAAAACTAATTATAGTCCGTCACCTCCCATGTGAGCCTCATCACCCCTTTTGCTCTCTCCCCTCCCCCCCTCCCCCTATGGTAACCAGCAATCCAATCTCCGTGGCTCTGTGTGTGTTTGTGATTGTTTTTATCTTCTGCTCATGAGTGAGATCACACGGTGTTTGACTTTCTCCCTCTGATTTATTTCACTTCACATAATACCCTCAGGGTCCATCCAGGTTGTCACAAATGGCCGGGTCTCATCATTTCTTATGGCCGAGTAGTATTCCATTGTGTATACGTACCACATCTTCTTTATCCATTCCTCCCTTGATGGGCACCTAGGTTGCTTCCAAGTTTTGGCTGTTGTGAATAATGCTGCAGTGAACCTAGGGGTGCACGTGTCTTTCTGCATTTGTGTCTTCGAGTTCTTTGGATGAATAGCCAGCAGTGGGATAGCCGGATCATAACGGTAGATCTATTCTTAGTTTTCTGAGGATACTCCCTGCTGCTTTCCATAGTGGCTGCACCAGTCTGCGCCCCCACCAGCAGTGCAGGAGAGTTCCCGTCTCTCCACATCCTCTCCGACACTTGTCTCTTGTCTTGCTACTTAGAGCCATTCTGACCAGAGTAAGGTGACGTCTCATGGTAGTTTTCATTTGCACTTGTCTGATCGCTAATGATGTTGAGCACCTCTCCATAGGCCTGTTGGCCATCCGGATGTCTCGTTTGGAGAAGTCACTGCTCAGATCTTTTGCCCGTTTTTTTAATTGGGTTGTTGATTTGTTTTGTTGTTGAGGTGTATGAGTTCTTTCTGTATTTTGGGTATTAACCCCTTATCCGACATACGGTTTGCAAGTATCTTCTCCCAGGTGTTAGGTTGCGTTTTGGTTTTGTGGATGGTTTCCTTTGCCGTGCAGAAGATTTTTTTACTTTGATGTAGTCCCGTTTGTTCATTTTGTATTTTGTTTCCATTGCCCAGTCAGACGTGGTACTTGAACATAGGCTGCTAAGACTGATGTCAAAGGGTTTGCTTGTAGACGTTGCGTGGTTTCGGGTCTGACGTTCGAGTAAAACCCGAGGGAGGAGGCTGCAGTTCCCCGAGAGCGAGCTTGGCGGGGACCCTGCGTCCCTGTCAGCGCACCTTCCCGCTCCGCGAAGGTCCGAAGCGTGTGGGCGGGGCCCCAGGAGTTCTCCCAGGAGGGTGTCCCTGTCCCTGTCCGCAGTCCACCGCCGGAGGGGGCGGGGCAACGGCCTGGGAGCGTCTGGGCGGCGGCGCGCGCCCGCGAGGAGAGGAGCGCGCGCGGCTGCCGGGCCACCGTCGCGGGAGGCGTGGGAGGCGTCGGCGAGCCGCGCCTGCCTGGCCAGAGCCGAGCCCCGCGGAGTCCGGCCGCGCTCTGCGGCTCTCTCCCGGGCCGGGCTCGCCCGTGGACGCCGCTCCGTGTCCCCGCTGGGCACAGCAGCCCGGGCCCTCCACAGCCATGGCCGCTGGCCTGAGGTGGCCCTCCTTCAGCTCCCGCTCTTCCTGCTCGCCGGACACGGACGACCAGGGCGCCTGCGAAGATGATGCCGTCTGGGAGAGGTACCTGGGGGCGTGGGCCTGGGGGCTGGTGGGAGGCGAGCGTGTTTCTGAGGAATAGGCTTGTGCGCCGAGAGGTGCCCGTCAGGTCGCGGGACAGCTGTGCGGCGCGCGGAGCGGGGGGGGTGGGGGGTCTCTTCGTGCGCGTCACTCGTTCATGGAACGGGCGGTGTGTGCCGGGCACGGGGCCAGCCTGGGGACGCGGTGCCCGGGAGTCGGGCGCTGAAGCGGCCCCCGGGGTCTTGGCTTCTTGGAGGGACAGACGCGAAGTCGATAAGGACACTGGTCTCGATGCGTTCTGAGGAGTGCAGGTCTCCCTCCTTTAGAGGCTACGTTCCGTTGGGGTTTTCATGAAGCCTGTTGTGCCCCTGAAGCTCAGGCCGGTTCAGGGGAAGTGGCCTGTCGAGGGCCACGTAACGTTTGTGTGCAGAGCCAGTGCTTTCCAAAGCCCTTGACTGTGCGGAAGTCTAGCTGTTAGGGGTGCGGTGGGGGCTGTCCGGGGAGCATTGTGAGCACAGGTATGTGTCCCACACTTGAAAGTCTGGCAGAGAAAGCGTGAGGCTCGAGGGTGCTCCGTTCGTTCCCTCCTTGCACAGAAAGTCTGGAGAGCTGACCTTGGGACAAGTCCTTCCTTTCCTCTGGTCGGTGCGTTGTTCAGTGGTCTGGACACTTGGTGAGCAAGACTGACAGGGTGTTTGACGTACTGGGCCTCACAGCCTAGTTGGAAAGGACAGATAGGCAGCGACTAGTTACCTAGGAGATACGTAAAAACTATTTCGTGTTGGGTGCTGAGAAATACGGCATTTACTGATAGACTTTGTGGCTTAGGCAGTGATGTTGAAGCTGAGAGCAGATGCCTACAAGAAAAGGAGGACTTGTGCGGGAGAGCGTTGGGACGGGGCAAGGGAGGAGTATGGCCTGTCAGAGGAGCTGAAAGAGTGCCCTGGAGCCTGGGGCCGCGTAGGGACTGTAGGGTGGGGAAAACAAAACTTTTCGGTTAAGGCTGGCGCTTTCTATAGGTTTTTGGAGACTAAGCGTGGTGATTCGGAGCGTGGACTCTGGAGCCAGACTCTGTCAGATGGGTCCTAGCTCTGCCACCTACGGGCTGTGTGAACTTGGGCAAGTTACCGTACCATTCTGTGTGTCAGTTTCCTGATCTGTCAAACGGGGATGATTATCATACACACTCCATAGGTGAGTGTAAAGGTGAGAGGATATTTCATAGCCGTAAAGTACTTAGAGCAGCGTCTGGCCTGTAGTAGGCGTTAGTAGTGGTTGATTAAATAAATGGATAAATGCATACATAAGTATTAAAGGCTCGGAGGCTGTCCCTGGTGAAACGTGTGAACTTGAATGGATTACACCCAACTTTGTTTCCTTTCCAGCTTGCAGTTGCTACTGACCGCATCTGTAGCACCGTGGAATTCGAAATAATCTCCCTCGACTTGGCTGCTCTTGGGAAAACAATCTAATGCTGTCAAAATTATCCCAGGGAAATAAACGCCTTTTCAGTAGCATAGTAGGGTTAGGCTTATTTAATATGTATTGTTTATATTGGTTTGTTTAGTATTTGTTGGTAACCTTTTTTTTTTTTTCTTTTCTGCAAAGCTGTTCGGTTAAAAAGAGCAGATTAGCTATGAAATGGTTCAGACACAGAGAAAAGTAGAGAGTCGTGTAAGCAGAGCACGCCTTTCCCTGACTCTCTGTCGAGAGCTTGTGTGATTCCAGCTGCTCTCTGCCTCAGACACGGTGCCCTCTGCGTGTGCAGTCATGTAAACAGTGCAGGGTCTGGAACCGTGGAGAATCTAAGGCAGTCCCGTCATGCTTTGCTTAACAGTGGGGATCAGTTCTGAGGAGTGTGTCACAGTCAGGCAATCTCGAGACTGTGCAAACACCACCGAGTTCCTAATCCTAGATGGCAGAGCCTCCTACACACCTAGGCCACATGGGACTAATCTTCTGGGACCCCCGTTGTGGACTGAAACGTCCCGATGTAGGGCATGACCGAACTGCCCAACTCCAAGGGCACGGAAGTGTAGCCTGTGGGGCTTTTTCAAAGAACAGAGACGCTCAAGGCCTCCTCTGGGCCCACTGACTCCGAATCTACTGGGATAGTTCCCGGCTTTAAAGACCAGACGTAGTCCTCCTCTGCAGACCTCTCATCAAGGGTTTTTCACACTGGGTTTTCCCTCCTCTGAGAAAACAGGCCAAGAGATTGTGAGGATCCATAATTAGTGTTTTAATGCACTTGGCAGGACTCAGTGTTTTTCGCGTTCTGTGATACTGGGATCTGCATCTTCACTGTAATGTGTTAAACCTTTAAGTCTTGTCCAAAAGTCACGTCATTACATAGAGAATCCTTCTGTGAATTCCAGGCAGATTGCCATCATTCTGCTTCCGTCTCCTCACCTTTAAAATGGGGAGAGTCGCGGTAACCTAGCTTTGGGATGTGAGGATTAAGTGAGATAGTTGGTGCAAAGCAGTTAGCACAGGATCTGGCACAAAGTGAGGCCTTTGATAAATTATTATTATTATAGTAGTTTTGATTTTCCTCCGGTCGGAATATAATTTAGTTGAAGTTAGTGACTGTGTCACAGCTGTGTCTCAGGCTGGTGTCTGCCGCCCTGAGCTAAGCCGTAAAAATCCCTAGAATAACTTTTCAAAAGCCTGTCAGCCTCTTGAGGCTCCTACACTTCTTTATTGTATTGTATTTTATTGTATTGTATTTTATTTTATTTTATTGCAGTAACAGTGGATTCTAACATCATATAGCTTTCAGATGTACGTTGTAATATATTTCGAGTTCTGTGTAGATTACATCGTGTTCACCACCCAAAAACTAATTATAGTCCGTCACCTCCCATGTGAGCCTCATCACCCCTTTTGCTCTCTCCCCTCCCCCCCTCCCCCTATGGTAACCAGCAATCCAATCTCCGTGGCTCTGTGTGTGTTTGTGATTGTTTTTATCTTCTGCTCATGAGTGAGATCACACGGTGTTTGACTTTCTCCCTCTGATTTATTTCACTTCACATAATACCCTCAGGGTCCATCCAGGTTGTCACAAATGGCCGGGTCTCATCATTTCTTATGGCCGAGTAGTATTCCATTGTGTATACGTACCACATCTTCTTTATCCATTCCTCCCTTGATGGGCACCTAGGTTGCTTCCAAGTTTTGGCTGTTGTGAATAATGCTGCAGTGAACCTAGGGGTGCACGTGTCTTTCTGCATTTGTGTCTTCGAGTTCTTTGGATGAATAGCCAGCAGTGGGATAGCCGGATCATAACGGTAGATCTATTCTTAGTTTTCTGAGGATACTCCCTGCTGCTTTCCATAGTGGCTGCACCAGTCTGCGCCCCCACCAGCAGTGCAGGAGAGTTCCCGTCTCTCCACATCCTCTCCGACACTTGTCTCTTGTCTTGCTACTTAGAGCCATTCTGACCAGAGTAAGGTGACGTCTCATGGTAGTTTTCATTTGCACTTGTCTGATCGCTAATGATGTTGAGCACCTCTCCATAGGCCTGTTGGCCATCCGGATGTCTCGTTTGGAGAAGTCACTGCTCAGATCTTTTGCCCGTTTTTTTAATTGGGTTGTTGATTTGTTTTGTTGTTGAGGTGTATGAGTTCTTTCTGTATTTTGGGTATTAACCCCTTATCCGACATACGGTTTGCAAGTATCTTCTCCCAGGTGTTAGGTTGCGTTTTGGTTTTGTGGATGGTTTCCTTTGCCGTGCAGAAGATTTTTTTACTTTGATGTAGTCCCGTTTGTTCATTTTGTATTTTGTTTCCATTGCCCAGTCAGACGTGGTACTTGAACATAGGCTGCTAAGACTGATGTCAAAGGGTTTGCTTGTAGACGTTGCGTGGTTTCGGGTCTGACGTTCGAGTAAAACCCGAGGGAGGAGGCTGCAGTTCCCCGAGAGCGAGCTTGGCGGGGACCCTGCGTCCCTGTCAGCGCACCTTCCCGCTCCGCGAAGGTCCGAAGCGTGTGGGCGGGGCCCCAGGAGTTCTCCCAGGAGGGTGTCCCTGTCCCTGTCCGCAGTCCACCGCCGGAGGGGGCGGGGCAACGGCCTGGGAGCGTCTGGGCGGCGGCGCGCGCCCGCGAGGAGAGGAGCGCGCGCGGCTGCCGGGCCACCGTCGCGGGAGGCGTGGGAGGCGTCGGCGAGCCGCGCCTGCCTGGCCAGAGCCGAGCCCCGCGGAGTCCGGCCGCGCTCTGCGGCTCTCTCCCGGGCCGGGCTCGCCCGTGGACGCCGCTCCGTGTCCCCGCTGGGCACAGCAGCCCGGGCCCTCCACAGCCATGGCCGCTGGCCTGAGGTGGCCCTCCTTCAGCTCCCGCTCTTCCTGCTCGCCGGACACGGACGACCAGGGCGCCTGCGAAGATGATGCCGTCTGGGAGAGGTACCTGGGGGCGTGGGCCTGGGGGCTGGTGGGAGGCGAGCGTGTTTCTGAGGAATAGGCTTGTGCGCCGAGAGGTGCCCGTCAGGTCGCGGGACAGCTGTGCGGCGCGCGGAGCGGGGGGGGTGGGGGGTCTCTTCGTGCGCGTCACTCGTTCATGGAACGGGCGGTGTGTGCCGGGCACGGGGCCAGCCTGGGGACGCGGTGCCCGGGAGTCGGGCGCTGAAGCGGCCCCCGGGGTCTTGGCTTCTTGGAGGGACAGACGCGAAGTCGATAAGGACACTGGTCTCGATGCGTTCTGAGGAGTGCAGGTCTCCCTCCTTTAGAGGCTACGTTCCGTTGGGGTTTTCATGAAGCCTGTTGTGCCCCTGAAGCTCAGGCCGGTTCAGGGGAAGTGGCCTGTCGAGGGCCACGTAACGTTTGTGTGCAGAGCCAGTGCTTTCCAAAGCCCTTGACTGTGCGGAAGTCTAGCTGTTAGGGGTGCGGTGGGGGCTGTCCGGGGAGCATTGTGAGCACAGGTATGTGTCCCACACTTGAAAGTCTGGCAGAGAAAGCGTGAGGCTCGAGGGTGCTCCGTTCGTTCCCTCCTTCCACAGAAAGTCTGGAGAGCTGACCTTGGGACAAGTCCTTCCTTTCCTCTGGTCGGTGCGTTGTTCAGTGGTCTGGACACTTGGTGAGCAAGACTGACAGGGTGTTTGACGTACTGGGCCTCACAGCCTAGTTGGAAAGGACAGATAGGCAGCGACTAGTTACCTAGGAGATACGTAAAAACTATTTCGTGTTGGGTGCTGAGAAATACGGCATTTACTGATAGACTTTGTGGCTTAGGCAGTGATGTTGAAGCTGAGAGCAGATGCCTACAAGAAAAGGAGGACTTGTGCGGGAGAGCGTTGGGACGGGGCAAGGGAGGAGTATGGCCTGTCAGAGGAGCTGAAAGAGTGCCCTGGAGCCTGGGGCCGCGTAGGGACTGTAGGGTGGGGAAAACAAAACTTTTCGGTTAAGGCTGGCGCTTTCTATAGGTTTTTGGAGACCAAGCGTGGTGATTCGGAGCGTGGACTCTGGAGCCAGACTCTGTCAGACGGGTCCTAGCTCTGCCACCTACGGGCTGTGTGAACTTGGGCAAGTTACCGTACCATTCTGTGTGTCAGTTTCCTGATCTGTCAAACGGGGATGATTATCATACACACTCCATAGGTGAGTGTAAAGGTGAGAGGATATTTCATAGCCGTAAAGTACTTAGAGCAGCGTCTGGCCTGTAGTAGGCGTTAGTAGTGGTTGATTAAATAAATGGATAAATGCATACATAAGTATTAAAGGCTCGGAGGCTGTCCCTGGTGAAACGTGCGAACTTGAATGGATTACACCCAACTTTGTTTCCTTTCCAGCTTGCAGTTGCTACTGACCGCATCTGTAGCACCGTGGAATTCGAAATAATCTCCCTCGACTTGGCTGCTCTTGGGAAAACAATCTAATGCTGTCAAAATTATCCCAGGGAAATAAACGCCTTTTCAGTAGCATAGTAGGGTTAGGCTTATTTAATATGTATTGTTTATATTGGTTTGTTTAGTATTTGTTGGTAACCTTTTTTTTTTTTTCTTTTCTGCAAAGCTGTTCGGTTAAAAAGAGCAGATTAGCTATGAAATGGTTCAGACACAGAGAAAAGTAGAGAGTCGTGTAAGCAGAGCACGCCTTTCCCTGACTCTCTGTCGAGAGCTTGTGTGATTCCAGCTGCTCTCTGCCTCAGACACGGTGCCCTCTGCGTGTGCAGTCATGTAAACAGTGCAGGGTCTGGAACCGTGGAGAATCTAAGGCAGTCCCGTCATGCTTTGCTTAACAGTGGGGATCAGTTCTGAGGAGTGTGTCACAGTCAGGCAATCTCGAGACTGTGCAAACACCACCGAGTTCCTAATCCTAGATGGCAGAGCCTCCTACACACCTAGGCCACATGGGACTAATCTTCTGGGACCCCCGTTGTGGACTGAAACGTCCCGATGTAGGGCATGACCGAACTGCCCAACTCCAAGGGCACGGAAGTGTAGCCTGTGGGGCTTTTTCAAAGAACAGAGACGCTCAAGGCCTCCTCTGGGCCCACTGACTCCGAATCTACTGGGATAGTTCCCGGCTTTAAAGACCAGACGTAGTCCTCCTCTGCAGACCTCTCATCAAGGGTTTTTCACACTGGGTTTTCCCTCCTCTGAGAAAACAGGCCAAGAGATTGTGAGGATCCATAATTAGTGTTTTAATGCACTTGGCAGGACTCAGTGTTTTTCGCGTTCTGTGATACTGGGATCTGCATCTTCACTGTAATGTGTTAAACCTTTAAGTCTTGTCCAAAAGTCACGTCATTACATAGAGAATCCTTCTGTGAATTCCAGGCAGATTGCCATCATTCTGCTTCCGTCTCCTCACCTTTAAAATGGGGAGAGTCGCGGTAACCTAGCTTTGGGATGTGAGGATTAAGTGAGATAGTTGGTGCAAAGCAGTTAGCACAGGATCTGGCACAAAGTGAGGCCTTTGATAAATTATTATTATTATAGTAGTTTTGATTTTCCTCCGGTCGGAATATAATTTAGTTGAAGTTAGTGACTGTGTCACAGCTGTGTCTCAGGCTGGTGTCTGCCGCCCTGAGCTAAGCCGTAAAAATCCCTAGAATAACTTTTCAAAAGCCTGTCAGCCTCTTGAGGCTCCTACACTTCTTTATTGTATTGTATTTTATTGTATTGTATTTTATTTTATTTTATTGCAGTAACAGTGGATTCTAACATCATATAGCTTTCAGATGTACGTTGTAATATATTTCGAGTTCTGTGTAGATTACATCGTGTTCACCACCCAAAAACTAATTATAGTCCGTCACCTCCCATGTGAGCCTCATCACCCCTTTTGCTCTCTCCCCTCCCCCCCTCCCCCTATGGTAACCAGCAATCCAATCTCCGTGGCTCTGTGTGTGTTTGTGATTGTTTTTATCTTCTGCTCATGAGTGAGATCACACGGTGTTTGACTTTCTCCCTCTGATTTATTTCACTTCACATAATACCCTCAGGGTCCATCCAGGTTGTCACAAATGGCCGGGTCTCATCATTTCTTATGGCCGAGTAGTATTCCATTGTGTATACGTACCACATCTTCTTTATCCATTCCTCCCTTGATGGGCACCTAGGTTGCTTCCAAGTTTTGGCTGTTGTGAATAATGCTGCAGTGAACCTAGGGGTGCACGTGTCTTTCTGCATTTGTGTCTTCGAGTTCTTTGGATGAATAGCCAGCAGTGGGATAGCCGGATCATAACGGTAGATCTATTCTTAGTTTTCTGAGGATACTCCCTGCTGCTTTCCATAGTGGCTGCACCAGTCTGCGCCCCCACCAGCAGTGCAGGAGAGTTCCCGTCTCTCCACATCCTCTCCGACACTTGTCTCTTGTCTTGCTACTTAGAGCCATTCTGACCAGAGTAAGGTGACGTCTCATGGTAGTTTTCATTTGCACTTGTCTGATCGCTAATGATGTTGAGCACCTCTCCATAGGCCTGTTGGCCATCCGGATGTCTTGTTTGGAGAAGTCACTGCTCAGATCTTTTGCCCGTTTTTTTAATTGGGTTGTTGATTTGTTTTGTTGTTGAGGTGTATGAGTTCTTTCTGTATTTTGGGTATTAACCCCTTATCCGACATACGGTTTGCAAGTATCTTCTCCCAGGTGTTAGGTTGCGTTTTGGTTTTGTGGATGGTTTCCTTTGCCGTGCAGAAGATTTTTTTACTTTGATGTAGTCCCGTTTGTTCATTTTGTATTTTGTTTCCATTGCCCAGTCAGACGTGGTACTTGAACATAGGCTGCTAAGACTGATGTCAAAGGGTTTGCTTGTAGACGTTGCGTGGTTTCGGGTCTGACGCTCGAGTAAAACCCGAGGGAGGAGGCTGCAGTTCCCCGAGAGCGAGCTTGGCGGGGACCCTGCGTCCCTGTCAGCGCACCTTCCCGCTCCGCGAAGGTCCGAAGCGTGTGGGCGGGGCCCCAGGAGTTCTCCCAGGAGGGTGTCCCTGTCCCTGTCCGCAGTCCACCGCCGGAGGGGGCGGGGCAACGGCCTGGGAGCGTCTGGGCGGCGGCGCGCGCCCGCGAGGAGAGGAGCGCGCGCGGCTGCCGGGCCACCGTCGCGGGAGGCGTGGGAGGCGTCGGCGAGCCGCGCCTGCCTGGCCAGAGCCGAGCCCCGCGGAGTCCGGCCGCGCTCTGCGGCTCTCTCCCGGGCCGGGCTCGCCCGTGGACGCCGCTCCGTGTCCCCGCTGGGCACAGCAGCCCGGGCCCTCCACAGCCATGGCCGCTGGCCTGAGGTGGCCCTCCTTCAGCTCCCGCTCTTCCTGCTCGCCGGACACGGACGACCAGGGCGCCTGCGAAGATGATGCCGTCTGGGAGAGGTACCTGGGGGCGTGGGCCTGGGGGCTGGTGGGAGGCGAGCGTGTTTCTGAGGAATAGGCTTGTGCGCCGAGAGGTGCCCGTCAGGTCGCGGGACAGCTGTGCGGCGCGCGGAGCGGGGGGGGGTGGGGGGTCTCTTCGTGCGCGTCACTCGTTCATGGAACGGGCGGTGTGTGCCGGGCACGGGGCCAGCCTGGGGACGCGGTGCCCGGGAGTCGGGCGCTGAAGCGGCCCCCGGGGTCTTGGCTTCTTGGAGGGACAGACGCGAAGTCGATAAGGACACTGGTCTCGATGCGTTCTGAGGAGTGCAGGTCTCCCTCCTTTAGAGGCTACGTTCCGTTGGGGTTTTCATGAAGCCTGTTGTGCCCCTGAAGCTCAGGCCGGTTCAGGGGAAGTGGCCTGTCGAGGGCCACGTAACGTTTGTGTGCAGAGCCAGTGCTTTCCAAAGCCCTTGACTGTGCGGAAGTCTAGCTGTTAGGGGTGCGGTGGGGGCTGTCCGGGGAGCATTGTGAGCACAGGTATGTGTCCCACACTTGAAAGTCTGGCAGAGAAAGCGTGAGGCTCGAGGGTGCTCCGTTCGTTCCCTCCTTGCACAGAAAGTCTGGAGAGCTGACCTTGGGACAAGTCCTTCCTTTCCTCTGGTCGGTGCGTTGTTCAGTGGTCTGGACACTTGGTGAGCAAGACTGACAGGGTGTTTGACGTACTGGGCCTCACAGCCTAGTTGGAAAGGACAGATAGGCAGCGACTAGTTACCTAGGAGATACGTAAAAACTATTTCGTGTTGGGTGCTGAGAAATACGGCATTTACTGATAGACTTTGTGGCTTAGGCAGTGATGTTGAAGCTGAGAGCAGATGCCTACAAGAAAAGGAGGACTTGTGCGGGAGAGCGTTGGGACGGGGCAAGGGAGGAGTATGGCCTGTCAGAGGAGCTGAAAGAGTGCCCTGGAGCCTGGGGCCGCGTAGGGACTGTAGGGTGGGGAAAACAAAACTTTTCGGTTAAGGCTGGCGCTTTCTATAGGTTTTTGGAGACCAAGCGTGGTGATTCGGAGCGTGGACTCTGGAGCCAGACTCTGTCAAACGGGTCCTAGCTCTGCCACCTACGGGCTGTGTGAACTTGGGCAAGTTACCGTACCATTCTGTGTGTCAGTTTCCTGATCTGTCAAACGGGGATGATTATCATACACACTCCATAGGTGAGTGTAAAGGTGAGAGGATATTTCATAGCCGTAAAGTACTTAGAGCAGCGTCTGGCCTGTAGTAGGCGTTAGTAGTGGTTGATTAAATAAATGGATAAATGCATACATAAGTATTAAAGGCTCGGAGGCTGTCCCTGGTGAAACGTGTGAACTTGAATGGATTACACCCAACTTTGTTTCCTTTCCAGCTTGCAGTTGCTACTGACCGCATCTGTAGCACCGTGGAATTTGAAATAATCTCCCTCGACTTGGCTGCTCTTGGGAAAACAATCTAATGCTGTCAAAATTATCCCAGGGAAATAAAAGCCTTTTCAGTAGCCTAGATCACTTGATTCTTACACCCAAAGTCCTGGACATTATTGTCTCCAGTTTATATGAGGACACTGAGACTTAGATGGATGAAAGGCCTTTGCCAAGGTCACCCACGTAGTAAAGTGTAGAATCAGTATTAGAACCTGACTTTATATCCCCATTTCTGTGCATAGTGCCATAGGTGCTAAACAGGTTATTTCAATTAACGTGATCAGGCACAAAGTACCCTGAACTCTGGTATAAGTTCTTGGTCCCTTAGAAAAGGAATCTGCTGCTGTCCTTAAGGAGCCTGTAAGATTTCTGGGGTTATAGAATACATTGTTTGTAATAGAAAATTATGAAAGGGTGAGTCTGCAGGGCTAAAATGTTGAAGAGTGTGTGTGCATTAAGAGTCTTTTAGTTGCAAGTGGTAGAAACTCAACTCAAAATGGCTTCAGGAGACAAGAATACATGTATTGGAACACTTAACTGATTCAGATATGGCTGGATCAATGAGTTCAAATAATGCCATTGGGCGTATGTCTCCTTTTGTTTTATTCTTGATTCTTAACCAGTCTCTCCTCAGTAAGGGAAAAGATGGGCACAGGCATCTCCAGGGTCTACACCCTACCAGCTTGTCCTCCCCAGAATAAAAATTGTGTCTATTTCCCAACATAGGTTTAACAAACATCCTGAGGTCCGGTAGTTGGCCCAGGTTTGGTGGTATCTCATTCTTGGAGCCTGGGGTTGGAGTTGAGCTTCAGGTAAATCACCTGGACTGATAATTTGGATGTGCTGGCTCCCTCAAAAGAAGATTGGAGGTTACTTCCAGAAGGAGTGATTAATGACATAGGCAGGCAATAAAAGAGAAAACATACTTTCACTACAGATAGAATATTTGGAGTTTCAGATTAACCCGTTTGTCCCGGTGTGATCCCTGTTGGCTTCCTGGAGGAGGCAGATCTTCCCTTTGGCCTTGATAAACATGGAGGGTATTGTGGTGAGGAGAGAAACAGGAAAGGTATTTCAGGCAGGGAGCCCCTTCTTCGCAAAGACTTAGATGTGGGAAGATGTGTGCAGGGGCACTGAGGAGAGGGTTTGCCCTCACAGAAAGGTTAGGGCTAGTGTCTCTTGATTAGGTCCCTGCTGTGTGCCCACAAGTGATCGAGCTCCTCGAAGGGCTATGGATAGTCGAGAGTCATCGCACAGTCTCTGGAGGCGGATGCTTGAGTTTCATCGTCATTTTCAAGCTGTGTGATGTTGGGCAAAATCTTCACGTTCCAGGGCTCAGTCTCCTGTTCTGAAAAATGGGAATAATAGTACCACCTCGCTGTAAGAATTAAAGCCAGTGGGGGCCAGCCCGGTGGCACGGCGGTTAAGTGCGCACCTTCTGCTTCTCGGTGGCCGGGGCTTTGCCAGTTCGGATGCCGGGTGCAGACATCGCACAGCTTGGCAAGCCATGCTGTGGTAGGCGTCCCATGTATAAAGTAGAGGAAGCTGGGCAAAGATATTAGCTCAGGGCCAGGCTTCCTCAGCAAAAAAGAGGAGGATTGGAAGCAGTTAGCTCAGGGCTAATCTTCCTCAAAAAAAAACAAAAAAGAAAGAAAAAAAAAAGAATTAAAGCCAGTGATGCCCAGAGAGTGCTTAGCATTGTGTCTGTCACATTAATATTCGATAAACGTATTATTTTTATTTCCCTCAGTGACATGAGGTTAGTTTGACTCCCCCCTTTCAGATGAAGGTAAGTAACACGTGTAATGTGCTCTGAATCCGGAGACATGGCCCTCCTTTTATCAGAAAGCTCTTTGTTGGGGGGAAAGACAATTAGATAGCTAAGGCAGGGCTGAATCGTGTGGAGTCTTACCTCGTCCTAACAGAGCTGTGCTCCCACCATCCCAAATCCATGTCAATGTGGGGTTTTGAGTCAGAAACACCTGCCTTTAGGTCCCACTTCTACCCTGTACTGGTTTTGTGACTCATGAGCTACTCTCACGGTGCACATTTTAGGATACGTGACATCTTTCAATATCACACAGTTAAGAAGATTCAAAGCCCAGATTTGAATGTTGGTCTTCTGATTCCAGACAGGGGAAATCACAATCTAGGAAGTTCAACTCTAGGAATCTCTAGAAATTCAAGGGCTAAAATGACACGGTAGCATCCTCCTCCATCCATAAAAGCCCTTAGGAATTCAGGTAGCTCTTGGGGAAACCAAGGCCCCTCCTTGTCTCTCCACACCCCTTGGCCTCGTTCAGTCTCTGGGCCAACAGCTGAGCGCCCACCACATGTGGACACTGTAGGAGGTAGGAGGCCGCCTGTTGTTCAACACATGACCCAGGACCCTCTGGCCTTCCTGGGGTCAAACGCAGCTTTTCCTGCCCATGGCATCCATCTTAGGGTCACTCTTGATTGCAGGATGGGGTGTCAGAAGTCTACTCAGTCATTCACACACATTAACCCACTCATCTGGATTATATAGCTCTGCCGTTTTGAAAGCTCTCTCATATATGTATTTTCATACCATTCTCCTGGGAACAGCAATACCTACCATCTATTGGATATTTACTGTGTGAGTCTGGCTCTCTGCTCAAGTCCTGATGCATGTAGACCCACCAGGTTGTTTAAATGTCACCTTCTCAGTATGACCTTCTTGACCACTCTATTTAAAATTGCCTGCATCCTCCACCGCCCATTAGCATCCCCAGTCTCCTTCTTTCAGTTAATTTTTCTCAGTAACAGTTACCTCTCCCTAACGTAGCATCCAACGTAATTATTCATTTCCTAGTGTCTGTCTTCTCCCACTGGGATGTAAGTTCCACACAAGCAGTTGTTTCTGTTTTGATTACTTCCGTGTGCCCAGAACCAAGCCTGGAAACTGGCATTATGGATGAATGAATAAATGAGCTTAATATTCACAATATCTCTGGGAGGTCAGTTGTATTATTACCCCACTTTACAGACGATGAGGCTGAAGGTTAGGGGGAGTGCTTTGTTTTCATTTTCGTTTTTAGTTAATTTGCCCCCAATGTCACAAAACAGGAGAGACCAGAAGCGAGACCCGTGGCCAGGGTCTCTGGTTCCCAGTCCTCTGCTGTCTGAGCAGCCACGCGGAGGGAAACAAGTCAGTTCAGTGGCAGTACTGTTTCAGTCAGCACTGCTGTTTATGCTTGCAGCGTCCATAAAAATGTTATTTTAGTCCTGACACTGATGCTTATGAATAAAATTTAGTCCTCATTCAAAAGCACATTAGCTGAAGCCATTTGGCATCCTGTTACAGCGTTAATTTTTATGGAGAAGAATACACTGGCGAGGAGTACCTCTTCCACCTTCAAACAGAACAAGCGCCTCGAAGGCCAGGCCTGGTGACGCTCCCTCTGATCATAAGGCATTCCAGCATGTTGCTGCCGCTTTACTTATGGGACCAGGGATATAATTTTCAGATGGTGGTTTGTTTTGCTGCCGTGTTACATCTCGGGCTTGGCAATTACATTTCATTAACAGGGAAACATAAGTGATAAATCATTGATCAGAAACAGGTTGTTAATCGGTCTAGTTAAAGCGGCTGCCGGCTGGTAGGGCGCGGACTATAAATTGATGGATGCCTGGGCTCAGAACTTGCCCAGGTAGCCCATTAAAGCAATACTGCTAATAATTTTCACTACTATTTATTGAGTTAGATTCCTATGTGCCTGTAAGTGCTTTATCCTCACAGCAACCCTAAAAGGACTATTCCCATATTACAGATGAGGAAATTGAATTCCAAAATGCTTAAATGATTGGCGGCACTTCACACACCTTGCACGTGGCAGGGTTTGGACTCTGAAGCTGGTGCTCTTAGTACATTCCTCCTTCCTGAACTTCACCATTGGAGGGGGAAAGGGGACCACATTTGAGGCCACCGGCCAAATGTCTGACTTGCACACTGCTCCCCGTGGCGGCGCCTTTCTGGGGAACAGACCTAAGGCAACCGCGAGGAGGTTTTGGGAGAAACGTAGAATTTGCAAGACTGAATTTTAATCTGTGCCTCCAAGCAGCTGAAGTTGACCAGCACGGCCAGGCTGCAGGGTAATTCATCTGACTTCATCGCCACGCCTGTCGTCCGCGAGCAGAGTGGTGGCAGCTGGGCCCGTTCACATCCTATCAACCTTGTCTGTTGGAATGACACCTGGCTGTGCTGAAGCCTTGATTCCTGTAATTAGGAATGTAAACAACTCCAGCTTCCTCCCATCAGCGCTGGCTCTGTGCCTGCTTCCAGGTCTCCCAGCCCCAGGCTGTGCCTCCTGAAACAGGTGCCCTCCCCAAGCTGAGGCCCCATGGAACTGTGGGTGCCTTTTATTTTGGGTCTACCAGTGACCTATTGGTCCCCTTACCCTTTCTAAGGCATGACCTCAGTTAAACTCATAGTGACCTCACCTGGGTTATTTATTCCCATTTTATGGATAAGAACATGACTTTGGGAGAGCTTGAATGCATGAGCTAAGGTGACACAGCTACTTTATCTCTGGGACAGGTTTTTTGTTTAGTCATCAAAAGTCCAGAGTATACATTAGTGTTCACTCTTGGTGTCGTACATTCTGTGTACAACATAAATTTGTTTGGACACATTTCTCAAGACATATACCCACCATCGTAGTATCATACAGAATATTTTCACTGCTCTAAAAAATCTCTGTGCTCTGCCTGTTTCTCTCCCGGCCCCCCAACCCTGTGAAACACGCATCTTATTACTGTTTCCGTAGTGTTCCCTTTTCCAGAATGTCATATAGTTGGAATTATACAGTATGTAGCCTTTTCAGATTGGCTCCTTTCACTTAGTAATATGCATTTAAGCTTCCTCCGTGTCTTTTCATGACTTAATAGCTCATTTCTTTTCAGCACAGAATAATATTCCATTGTCTGGATGTCCCACAGCTTATTTATCCATTCACCTGTGGAACGACATCTTGATTGCTTGCAGGTTTCGGCAGTTATGAATAAAGCCGCTGTAAACATCCACGTGCAGGTTTTTGTGTGGACATAAGTTTTCAGCTCCTTTGCGTAAATACCAAGGAGCACAACTGCTGGGTCCTTGGTAAGAGTATGCTTAGTTTTGTGAGCAGCCGCCAAACTGTCTTCCACAGTGGCTGGACCATTTTGCATTCCCACCAGCAATGAACAAGAGTTCCTGCTGCTCCTCATCCTCACTCGCATTTGGTGGTGTCAGTGGTCTGGATTTTGGCCAGTCTAAAAAACTTTTGAACCCAGATGTTTTGGCTCTAAATCCAGTGAACCTTCTAGTGGGATAGTAATGCGTATCTAATAGGACCAGTGTGAAGGTGAAATGACATCACACATGTATTAGGAAAAGGAGAATATCTAAGCTTTGGCACGTGCCTGGCGCTGTGCTAAGTGACAGGTGGACTTCATCCTCACAATAACCTCGGGACTCAGGTGCTGTTACTATCTCCATTTTGCAGATAAAGACAGCAGCTCAGCGAGATTAACTGCTGTGCCCAAGGATGTGTAGGGAGTGGCAGAGCCAGATTGAAACCCAAAGCTGCCTGACTCTGGGGTCAGTGCCTTTAACCACTGGGCTCTGCCTTGCCTTGTATATTAGATAGATGTTCAATAACAGTGTTGTTCTCCCTCAGGCACACAGCAGGATCAGTTTCCATTCATTGGAGCAAAGGATCTACTGTGATGCCAGGGTCTCCATCAGGTGGCCTGTGGTTGTCCTCCTTGCAGCTTTTGTTATAAGACCCTGCGGTCAGCTCGCCAGCACACCCCGGCAGAGCCCCGAGTCCGTGCGTGCGGAGAATACGGAAGCCCAGAGCATCACCCTCCTCACAGCCTCAGCACGCGCTCTGAATCCTCATATCATCAATAACATTGATACCAACTAATTTAAACCCACTGAACCAGTGAACTGGGGCTGCAGATGTGTTTATGAGCAGGATACTAAGTAGCTATTTTAACTAAGTGGAACATTTCTTGCTTCAATTAATGAAAAGGTAGCAACTCTGAGGAAATATTAGGGGCATTAAGTTTTATATTGGCGCCATTTATTATATATGATTTTTAACACTTTTAATCACTTTATTCCATGTTGACAGCTACTGAGAGAAAAAGAGCTTTCCACGGTGAGTGTGACCCAGGAATTACTGTCAAGCTGAGACAGATGATCATTGACCCCTGAGTTGCCTTGGTCTTTTGAGGAAATAGTGAGGATTTTATTAGTTTTATTAATGGCACTCAGGGAGATCAAGTTATTGATTAGCAAAGAATGAGTCCTTAACACGCACATTTCTTGGAAAGGGTAAACGAAGTAGAAGGGAATTAACATTTATTCAGCACCTACTGTGTGCCAGGTGTGTGCTGGGCTATCTACATACTGAATTAAATCTCCAAGCAGTCCTGTGAGGCTGGCTACAGTGATGTCCGTCACACAGAGGAGGAAATGGAAAGACTGAGATACTTGCTCATTCAGTAAAACTTTTGCGCCCTGCTAGTTCACGACGGGGCTTAGATCGTGAATACTATAGTACACTCCCTGCCCTCAGGAAGCTTCTATTCTGGTGGGGGAACTAGATATTTATGATTATTTTTGATGATTATAATAGTGAAACAAGTGCTGGGACAAGCAGAGAATGGAGGTTCTCTGGGAACCTGGAAAAGGCAAACTTCATTTAGACCTTAGGGTGAGAAGTTAAGGAGGGCTTCCTGGAGGAAGTGATGTCTAAGCTGAGATCTGGATGATGACCAGGGCTCAGCCAGGCAAACAGGGGAGGTGGAAGAGGGGTGGAAGCGTGTGCCAGGTAGAGGGAATATTATGTACCAAGGCACAGTGGTAGGGCAGAACCACTAACTTCCCAAGGCTCGTGTCTCTAGTATGTGACAAAGCTAATGTCTGAATCCAGGTTTATCTGACGCTTTCTATTGAAACCCAACACAAAAGGGAACCCGTGCTCTTCTTAGCCACATAATTAAAATATCTAGTCCTCAAAGCAAGCATCCAAGTAGTCTGAGATATGCCTACGGCTCCTAGTTCGTGCCTTGGTGGTCTGACAGTGACGTCCGTGGTCCCAGAGAGTCAGCATCTTAGGGCTTTGAAGCTAGGCGTGAGAATTGTTCTTGGCTTCCTTCATGGTTTCTCACACAGCGATGTAAGGCTTCAAGGGGATGTCTCTGTAAATGTTAGGTTGTGAGGAAGGAATCCCCGGGCTCGCCAGCTCAAGCGCTTGTAAGGTGCGGGGAGCATTTTGCCTTCGCGTTGGCGTGACTGAGGGTAAAGCAGTGCCAGCAGAATGGTGGTTCTTTCTCCACTGCCTGGCTCCGTCTTGCACCCTATGTGGCCCATTCCCAGGCAGGTGCTCCCCCTTGTGGGGTGGATGGCTCTCGCCGTTGTGATTCTTCATATTGTCGTTGAAGTCCCGACCATATACGCAGGATGGGGTGGGATGCGAGCGACAACCTAAGCTCAAATGGAAGCCCTGCCATCTGAGACCCCTGGCTCTGATTGGCCTGCTTCAGCCGACTGCTCTCCCTGGAACACTCGCTGTTGTGAAGGCAATGCGATAAGCTGATTGGCTGAGGCCGGGCTTGGGCGCTCCACGCCAGCTGGGCAGGGGCTGCGCGTGTCCAAGACACGGTTCCGGTGGGGGGAAATGGGGCTGTAACTGAAAGGATGGGGGGTGGATCCCGGGCTCTTGCGAGACTACCTCATGCCCTAAGGATATCAGTCCTCTCTTGAAATCCCAGTGACACCCACGACAAACACCAGCCTTGGGGAAACGCGAGGGGGAGCCCCAGCTGTTTCAGGGGTCGCGTGGAAGGAAGCCAGTCTGCTCTAGAAACCCCAACACCGGCGTTCCCGTCGAAGCTGCACTTCCACGCGCTGTGACACCTCAGGCACATCTTTTAGTCACTCCGGGCCTCAGCTTCCCTCTTTGTGAAATAGGAATGTTGATCCTGGGTTTGCAGTGCTATTGGTAGGATAGATGGGATACGGGACATAAAACCCCCCGTACCTGTCACACACCGTCCACGCGGTAACCGCCAGCAGATCCAGTGAGCTGCCTGGCTTTGAATCCTTCTGCTCCTCTTAGTATGTTATTCAACTCCGTTAGCTGTATGATATCTTCCTTTTTCCTATTATTACCTTATCATATTTTTCTTTTTGTTCTATGTAGTCTTGTTTGGTATTTTTAATGTTTTAGATTTATTTTTTCAATCTTATTA
Source organism: Equus caballus (assembly GCF_041296265.1). Classification (NCBI taxonomy): domain Eukaryota; kingdom Metazoa; phylum Chordata; class Mammalia; order Perissodactyla; family Equidae; genus Equus; species Equus caballus. The sequence goes on from NW_027222391.1 coordinate 12,471,221, forward strand.
TAACTTATTCTCTCTATTTACCCATTTTATTTTATGTTATCTACATAGCTTACCATTTCGTACGATACTGTAAAGAGAACATGATATACAGTGTTTATTTTCTAGTCACCATTTTTATCTTTCTAAGACTGCCTTTGAGCGAATTTCTTCTATTAGTAAATGCAATTAAGTTGATCCTACTTATTTATTTTTTAACCAATATTCGTTTCTTTAAATATGTTATTTGTTTTTAATGCTGGGTCTAAATACTCGGTGATTATCTGTTGTAATAATGGCACTGGAACTCTAAGCTGTACCCAGATACCCCAGCAACATTTAGCAATATTACATTAGAGCCCTTTGCAATTAAAAAAATAAATAAAAGTACTTTAATAGCCAAGATCTTATTTTTGTCTCGCAAAAGCTCTGCCAGGAGGAAGAGAAAAAATTAAAGTTCAGAAAAGCGCACCCTCTTGACTCAAATCGCATAGCTGAATGGTGGAAGCAGAATTCTCTTTCTTTTCTTTTGACTCAGAGCCCATTGTTCTTTCCATGTTAACATGTTCTTTTGCTTCAGGACCATGCACCTGTTGAATAAAGCCAAATCCTTGGGAACTGGACTTCACTGTTTTTTTTCAGGACAATTGAAATCTCATTTCCATCAAATTTCCCAGAATGTTCTTCACTAATCAAAGACAGTGTAGAGTTCACAGCAGGCTGAGGACGTGTCAGGTATCACAGCAGATTCTTGAGTGAATTATACTATTTTCCTCCAGCTAAGAGTGTTTTACCAGGAAACAGGGCCTTGTAGAAAGATCATGACCTTTGGAGTCAAGAAGAAAGACGTTTATATCTTGGCTTTATCATTTCTTGGCTCTGTGGTGACTCGGTTAATCAAGACATTTTCCATACCAGGGACAGCAGCCCAATGTAAAGTGATTTAAGTAAATAGAGGAATTTATCAGTCTATGTATATGCAGAGTTCAAAGGTAGCATTTGCTAGGTCTCGTGCCTATCTCTGAACCAATCTCTGTGTCCAGGGAGGGAAACACAGTGATTGGCTCTGCCTCAGCCATGTGCGCATCCCTGGATGCACAAGGACTCAGAATGGGGGTGGATAGTTTCTCAAAGAGAAATCAAGAGTCCTGAAAGGAGAGAACAGTCAGGAAGCTTCATCAAGAAAGTTATCACAATGACCTTGAGCAAATTATTTCACCTTGCTGAGCCTTGTTCTCCTTATTTATGAGACAGGAAGAATGACATACTTACTCTGCTTGTGGTTTGGATGAGATGTCAAAAATATTTTGCATGTAGTGGGTGAACAATAAGTGTGAGTTTTCTTACTCTCTTCTGATGCTTCCACCTCCATTTTTCCCAGACTCTCCCAGGAGTATGTATTGGAACAGCAATGGTGTGTCACCTTAGTAAGAAGCGTAGTTGCTTTAGTTGATTTGTTCTTCCTCCTTATAAAAAATGGTATATTTGTAGATAAGATGGAGCAGGAGATAATCAGTAAAAATAATGATACAGGAAATTCTTTCCTTGCTGAGAACCAAAACAGAAATGTGATCCGAGACCAGATAAGATTTGGGATGAAAATGCTTTCTAATTGTTGTTTATAGCAATTCTCTGCAGACATTGGTGGTGGTAACATTCTATCCTGATACCTTCCTAGGTTCTCAGGAGAATCCTTAATTTGTTGTATGACTGATTGCTTTATACCCGTCCTGTTCTACCAGAGGGCTGGGATAAGACTGAGGACAAGAGAAAGTGCTAGGAGAGAATTTTAGAGCTGTTTTGTGTGGTTTAAATATCTAGAGAGATGCATATCATTTAAAATTATAAGATAGGATTTAACCATATTATTTTTTCTTTACATTTAGATTTTTAATCTATCTAAAATTTAATATACAGTATAAAGTAACGGATTTCATTTTTTTCCCAGATAAAAGGCAGTTGTGCCAACACTATTTGTTAAATAAAAGTATGCTTTGGTTACTGGCATTTTTCATTATTTACAATTGTCATCTATAATGCAATTTATCTCAAGGTTCACCCCCCCATCTATTTATTTATTTATGTTAATACCGCATTGTTTTTATTATGATAATTTCATTATATGTTGTAATACCTTGCAAGGCATGTCATTCCTCAGTATTCTTCTTTATTGTATTTTTGGTTATTTGGGGAAATTAATTCTCCAAATGAAAATTACCATCATTTTATAAAATTGACAAAAGTTTGGTATCCAAATTGAAATTATATTGAATTAATATGATAATTTTCAAATAGTTGATATTTTAATACATTGTCATGCCATCCATGGACATTTATCTTCCCACTTACTGTATCTACATTCATATTCTTAAATACAATTTTATAGATTTCTTCATTTAATTCCCATATCTTTGCGTTTAATGCATTTCTAAATATTTCCTAGCTTTTATCATGTTTATGAATATGTTTTTCCCATTTTTATTTCTGAGTGCTCAATTTAGAAATGTATTGATTTTTGTGTATTTATATTACATACAGCCACTTTATCAAATTAAAATGTTTTGTTTTTTTTTTGAGGAAGATTAGCCCTGAGCTAACTGCTGCTAAAATGGTTTTTGTGTGTAGACTCTTAGACTTTCTATATTTATAATCGTGTCAGCAAAGATAAAAAAATTTTCTCTTCTTTTCCAGTAGTTCAGCAATCATTCATTTTTCTTGTCTTATTGTATTTTATAAAACCTCCCCCAAAATGAAAATTAATGCTCGTGTGCAGAGCATCTTTACCTTGTTCTTGATGTCAATGAAATGGTTTTTGAGAGTTTAAGGAGAGCAGTCCTGATGTCCATGTGCCATTTCAATTTCAAAATTAACAGTTCCTTTACTCGTATCTCATAAGACATGTTTTAAGGTTGAATTAGGTAGAAATCTTATGGCGGCAAATGGCAGAAACTGAACTTAAACTAGGTAAAGAACATTTGTAAATTCAAATAACTGTAAAGTTCATGTTGGCTTCAGGAACGATTGGACCAAGGTTCTCATTAATGACATCAGGAACCTGTCTCTCTCCATCTGTGATATTCTCTCCACTGGCTTCATGGCCACACTGTCCTCTAGTAACCCCAGACTTACGTCCCCTCAATGCAGCAAGCCAAACAGAAAGTGCACATTTTCCTAATAGTTCCAACTGAAATCCTGATCTGATTTGGTGACCATGAGCCTCAAAACTAATCAGTCGCTTTTGCCCAGAGGATAAAACTGTGACGGGACATGCCTGGATTATATGCCTATTGCTCTGGCTGATTTTAAGGCCCAGCGTGGGCTAAGAATGGGGATGGGAGAGATGATTCCCTAAGGAAAAATGAAGTGTTGTTCCCTAAAGAATGAGAATCAGCAAAACAACACGTTCCACCGAGTGACTTCTCATTATCCTAGTCTTCCTCTGGATATGTTCTCTCTCTTTTTAAGAAATTAATATTCCTTTAAAACTGAGTACTATATTAAAGTGTACTGACCAGAACACTGTGGAGGGAGACTATTATCTTCTTCTTTCTAGACAGTATACTTTTGCAGTATAACCTAAGATTCTTCACGTTTTTGCTAACCACATCATATTTCTGAGTCCTTTTGAGTTAGTGTTGAATAACTGACATCACAGATGTGACTACTTTCCCGGTCTTATCTACCAAAGTTTAGTACCATATTTGGTATTTTTAGAATCAGCTCCATCACTCCAGATTATTGGACTATTTTCCATTCCTAGTCCTGACATCTAGTCCTTTTTTCATTCTTTTCAGGCTTGTGTCATTTGATGAATATTTATTTCCTCCATGTATTCATCCCTCCGAGCCTTTGCCCTCCAGATTCCCATTGCCTGGGATGAACGTCCCTCTCCCATCCATTTGATGAATCCATAGTCTAATTTTGAGAACTAGCAAAATGCTCCTGCTGAAGTGCCCTGATAAGTTTTTAATGTTTCTCTGTGAGCATTTATCACCTTATGCTTTAAAAGAATGTTCTATAACAGATTAAATGACATAAGACTTTTCTATTTCTTGAAGATTTGACAGAATTCACTTCTGAAGCTTTCTAGGCATGTATTTTTTCTTGCAAAGTTGGATTGCCTCTGTGTCTGAGACCCTTTCTCCATTCTTCAATATTGAGAATTTGAATTTTATTCTTCTTCTCTTTATTAAGTGAACAGATTTTTTTTTTTTCCCCAGAAAACCATGTTTGGAGTTGTATTCATCATTTCAACTTTTTTTTTTTTCTATTTCATAATCTGGTAATTTCTGCTTTTATCTTTGGAAAGTGCTGCCATCTGTTTTCCTTGAGTTAAGTATAATTTATTTTCATTTGTATAATTTAAAATTCATAACATTTAGAACTATGAATTTTCCTCTGAGACCTCCTTTGATACATCCTAGGGGTTCTCAGGAATTCATATTGAACTTTCTGTTTAAAGTATAATTTTAAATAATTATGTACTTACGTCTTCTACCTGACTACTCATGAGCAAAGCTGAACAGTGTTTACAGAAATATGTGAACGCAGAATCTAAGAAATGTTGATCTGTTCTGTAGGTAAATGTGCACAACGTTGAAGAGTAAGTGTGTGTATTATCACCTGAGTCTGTTACCATGCTTGGACTTCAGCAACACAGGCCAGTATGAAAAAAGAGCATCAAGTCAGATTCTTGCAGTTGACAAGTTAGCTTAATCCACACAGGAATTTACCCACTCATGCAACTGAAAAGTCCTGGGTAATGAAGGATACAGGCATGATGCAATCAGCTGCTTAAATGATGTCATCACATATCTCGTCCTCTCTTTTTCTCTTTCACACACACTTCAAGTTGTAGCTATGTTTTCCCTTATTATCCTCTCTCTCTGTATTGTAATAAGCTGCCCTTCCTCTACAGATCCACACATGCACTCCTTATAATTCACAAGGCTTGAGGAAAAGAGGTACGTCCTGTGAAGTCCGGAGAAAGCCCAGGACAGCTCAACTTGGGATATGTGCCCATCCTTGCATTTCTGTGGCTCAGGAGAGGAAGGACCTTGATTGGCCATTCCTGGTCCCTGATGATATCTCTAGAACCACAGAAGTGGGATCTACCCCATGGAAAAAATGAAGATTGAGCAGCATTAGTAAGGAATTCAGGGTTGGGGGGGGCGTTCCCCAAAGGAATGGATATTGGACAGGCAAACAGATTCCACAATGGCTGATCCCTAGGTGTTCAGTCAGACAGGGTTCATGGGTAATATCAAAAGGAGGAATGTGTGGACTCTAGGAAGAGTCAAAATTTAGAGACCTTGAATGCCACATTGAAAATATTTGGGCTTCCTAGACATGTCACCCTAAGGAGGACAGGGTTTTACTTATGTGGCATCCAGTCGGGGAATGGTTGATTTAAATCTCATCATGAGGAAACATCAGACAAACCCAAATGAGGAAAGTTCCATTTAAAAGAAAAAAATGGACTCTACAAAAAAAAGTCAATGTCATAAAAGATAAAGAAAGGTTGTGGGAATGTTCCAGATTAAAGGAAACGAAAGAGACACAGCAAGTAAATGCAATCTGTGATCTACTACGTCCTGTACTAGAAGGAAGAAAACTGCAGTAAGGGACTTTATTGGGTCACTTGGCGATATTGGAATTCAGACGTTAGATTAGATAAAAGTATTGAATCAGTGTTAAATTTAGTGAAGAGGATAACTGGACAGTGGTGACGTAAAAACACCTCTTATTCTCAGAAATACACACTGAACTATTAAAGGTAAAAGGCCGTGATATGTATGACATACTCTAAAGTGGTTCTGGAAAATAATTGTGTGGTGTGTCTGAATATTTACATAGAGCAAATGATAAAGTAAAATGTTAGCAATAGGTAAATCTGAGTAAAGCGTATACAGGTATTCTTCGTAATATTTTTATTCTTTCAACTTTTCTGTAAGTTTTAAATTATTTCCAAATGTAACGTTTAAAAATATATTGGGATTTGTCTTTCTTTAGGCAATAGCAAAGTAATTGAAGTTTTTCAACAAGCTTGTGATATACGATACATTTTTAAATCTATTTCAAAAGACACTGCAATTAATGTCAACTCAGCCCTGATTCAGAACGCGATTGATTTCATCTTGTTGGCAGAGATCTCACACCATGCTCTTATTGGTTGTTTGAGGGCATTTTCAAGGGAATTCAGGAAAGGGTTTCCTCACTGCTTATATCTGCTGTGCCCTTTTCTCTAAAAATCGGAAACACCTTTTAAAGAGAGATTGTGCTGTTTACGATGGCCAGGGCACATTAGAATGGAGATGACCTGGAGGTGGGAGGGTATTTAGTGGGCTCTTGGCAATAGTTCTGCCGAGAAACAATGAGGGGAAGAGAAGAGAGAATGTCTCTGGGAGATATTTAAGGGAGTATTATCAGGACTTAGTAACTAATTGAACATGGAAGCCGGGGCAAGGATGATGAAAAAGCCAAGTTGTCTGCTGTCGAATCCTGATGAACGATAATGCCGTTAGCGGAACTGAAATAGAGGTAGAGAAGTGGGTGGATGGAGCTTCTGGAGCAACGTGGAAGAGAATGAGGTTGTTTTGGCGTTGTTGCCTCTAAGGGATTTCCAGTTGCACGTATTGAGTAGGAGATTGGAATGAGAGGTATGGTGTTGAGAAGAAGAGTCAAGACGCCCTGTGAAGTTTGCGGGTCCTCAGGGCATAGGTGGTCATAAAGCCTTGGGGACGGCTGGACTTCCTCAGGAAAAGTGGAGGCATGAAAAAGGAGAGGACTCTGGGATCATTGCTTTTTATGGATCACTCCAGAGCTCCTGGGACAATAAAAATTCACCACGCTTGAAATATATCTCATGAAGCCAAGTGGGACAAGTTGGGCAAAGTCCTAGTTTGTTTATTACCGAGGAAATAACTCAGAAATGGTGGAAGAGGTTAAGACTTAAATTCCTTGCTGACCAGAAATCTGAGTAGCTGGCAAATCCAGGCGAATGGTGGAAAGGTGGGCCTAGGTGTTGGGGGCTATCCAGAAATAAGAGCTGTTGAACATATGCCTTTAGACAGAACACAAGAATTGGATCATTCCATGTTTCCAGAGAAAGGACTTTAGCTGCCCAAACGCATCGCTAGAGTTCCTTACTTGAAAACGAGTCACAGAAGTGTTTATTAAGGCATTTTACACAAATAGTCTTTCTCTGCTTGTCAGGTTCCCATCAGTAAAGATTTCCGGGTAGACGAGATAGTTGACTGGTTAAGTCTCTCTCCGACAGAAGGGACAGAAATCCACCTCCAACTGACTTAAACGAGTGTGTTGACTCACGGAACTCACCACCAGGGATTATGCAGTATAATGTTTAAACTTTTAGGCTCTGGAACCTGACACCCTGAGTTAGAATCTCTGCTTCACTACTTACTTATCCAAACAGTTTTCTCATCAGGAAAACAGAGACAATTATAGTACCTACGTCGTAAGGCTGCATGAGGGTTAATTGATTTAATATCAGTAAATCTTTTAGAACAGGGTCTGACAGAGTAACTGCTAGTAAGCGTTGGCTAATTTTATCCCGCAGTAACTGGTGTTCCAACAATGCCCTGCATGAATCTGCCTCTGCCAGTTTTTGGACTGGCTCTCCTGTTGACATTGATCTCAGGCAAGCTCTCCCCTGTGCAAAGACAACCACCAGAAGCTGCAGGCTCGATGCTACCAGGTTAGCAATCCCGGCAGAAGGAATGTGTCTTTTGCTTAATATTTCCAGCAAAAGTTCCGAGGGGCCGGCACTGTGGCTGAGTGGTTAAGTTCGCGCGCTCTGCTGCGGCGGCCCAGGGTTCGGATCCTGGGCGCGGACATGGCACCGCTCGTCAGGCTACGTTGAGGCAGCATCCCACATCCCACAACTGGAAGGACCTGCAACTAAGATATACAACTGTGTACAGGGGCGGTTTGGGGAGATAAAGCAGGAAAAAAAAAAAAGATTGGCATCGGTTGTTAGCCCAGGTGCCAATCCTTAAAAAAAATTAAAAAAAAAAAAAGATTGGCAACAGTTGTTAGCCCAGGTGCCAATCTTTAAAAGAAAAAAAAAAAAGGTTCCGAGGGTGACTTTCACTGGAACTAGGTAAAATGGCCATCACTGAACTGGTCACTAAGGGCAGTGGAATGAACTAGACTAATGTTCCCTCTGGAGCCAAACACTGTGTTTGCTTCTCTTTCATACTGAAGGTATTTTCATCGTGACACTTGAGAGGGTAGGTTGGAAGCGGGTGAAGGGATGGCCTGGCAGTGCAGGACGAGAAAAGTAGACTTTTAACCAATCCTGCTGTATTTAGCTTTATGCCACGCACTCACCTCTTGCAAGTGCCTGGTACCCCCAAGTCCCAGGCCTTCCACGTTCCTTTGGAACAAATTTGCTTGCTCCTTTTTCGTGTCTGCCAGTGTGGGTGCTTAATTCCAGCTTTTTCCATGCTGCCAAGTCAGTTTTGTCACCCACTCTTGTCCCCTCTCAAGTTCACTTTATCCGTGTATATTTACGCTACTTAACGTGTATTTACAGTCATGTTAGTGGACTTTCTGGAGAGAAAGGAGAAGAATGCACATGTTCATTCCACCTTGTAATCTTGATGCCCTACAGAAAGTTTTCTTAAGGCGGTGATTCCTGCCGTGCTGACAAATACTGTTCTCGAGTATAACGGTTTCCCTCAATAAGATGTGTTGGATAAATAGGAGAGACTATGGATTCTGCCTGCTTCCCTGAGCAGTGAGGACGCTTCTTTCTCTACCATTGATGGGAGGCACAGCAGACTATGCTTTAAGAGCAGCTGGTGAAGAAACTGGTTAGTAAGTACCCTTAAAGATGCTGTGGTAAGGACAGCATTTGGTAGAGAGATGTACAATGGTTAAGATCATGTGTCCAGTCTTATTAATCATAAATAAAGGTAAAAGAGCCCTTAAATGAGATCTGTGGGGAAACTCAACACAAGAAGCAGATGCTTAACTTCTGTGGGCACTTCTGGAAGCATCCATTTCATGAGACATCTCATGGCCAATGTCTCTGCGTTACATATGCAACAGTGTTTCTAGGTGCCAGCACCTTGGGCCAGCATGTGGGATATGAAGGTGAATAAAACAGAGCATCCACTGGGGCTTTGTTTCCCATTAGAAGGACTAAAATATTTTGGTAAAATGTGATGGCTGCCAAAATAGTAAAAGGCCCACTGTGGGATGTGACATATAGCATGTTATACAGAATAAATTAAAATACCTGGTCAAAGTGATTTCCTGATTACGTTTTTTCAGACTCTTCAGTTAGTGGTTTCCACCTGAACTGGGAAGATATTTCTGTTTTTTTGTCCATAAGCATCAGCTCAGTGCCTGTGGTTAATGTTCAGAGTTAACCCATTTTTATTATAATGCCTGTGGTTTTTGTATTTGTTGTTGTTACTTAATATCCGAGCTCATCTTCCCATTTAATGTCTTTTCTTTCAAGCATAAAATTTCCCCGCCTATGCTGAAATAGCATTTTAAAGAAAAAGGGTTCCCATATGAGTGTGTATTTTTAGGGCTAAAAGCAAAGATCCTGTTAAGGTGAATACAAAAACTCCACTATCTAAGTTAGCCTTGGGGCTGGTTAAGACCCAGAAGGTGGCAGGTAGAAGGAAGTGCTCAGGCCGGTTTGGGAAATCAATGGGAAAGTGTAAAAGTGGAATTTCTTAATAATACCCCATCCTGAAAACTAAGGTGACTTTGTTTTTACTCAATAATATAATGAGTTTTATTTTGAGTGATGCTGGATTTAATGGCTAAATCAATATGTGTATTTAGCCTTGGGCTTTATTTCCACAGTAAGTGATGGGAGATAAGCAGCCTTAGAGTGTGTTAATTGGTTTGTGTTTAGCATTTAGGCTAATCAGCAGTAGCAGAGGTGCCCCAGGCCACTTCGGGCCTGGTAATGGGCTTTATCTAAACCAGGCTTTGTTTACTTTATTGACTGGAGTTGAATTGCTCCTGTTTCTTATACACTTGAACGTTAAGCTGGATTTGCAAGTGTAACTCAAGAATTAGCCCAGGTCTGGAACAAGGCAAACCAAATGAAAAGCAAGTATCATGCCATCCCTGGCATAGGACAGCTGTGAGGGTTAATAAGAGGCGGAGAAGACTTAGCTGGATGAAGAAAACTTTAAACCAGGCATCAGAGCTCGAGGGACCACATGTGAAACCAGGGTTTCTCAAATTCAGCACTATTGCCGCTTGGGGCTGGATAGTTCTTTGGTGGGGGTTATCCTGTGCATGGCGGGGATGTTTAGAAGCATCCCTGGCCTCCTTCCAGCAGAGGAGAGTAGCACTCCTGCCCCAAGTTTTGACAAACAAGTGTCTCCAGACATTGCCGACTATCTCCTGGGAGCCAGCATCACACCGGATTGAGAACCACTGGGTTAAATGAGGCTCAAATATAGCTTTGGTCCCTGCAGAGGTAGGCATGTATGTATGTGTGTATGTCGTTGTATTAGATGCTAGCATTTTAATAGTTTGGAGATTTCACGTAATTATCTGCATTTTGGGGTTCTCCTGAAATATGGGGAGATCTGTCCTCAGTGCCACATGGTAATTACCAACAGGAGGTGGTTAGTAGCTGTCCCTTTTCAAAAAGACACATGCTGTCCAGGCCCCCCTCTGCTGTGTCTCTCCCAGGCTGCTTGTCTCATTTGCCTGCACTGGCTCCTGGAGGCATTTGCTTTTCTAACTCCTGCTTTAACTTTTGCACTGTCAGAAGCGTATCCCTTCACGCCAGGAGGATTTGGGCTCAGATGGAACTGAACTTGGGTCTTGGCTTGACCATTACCGCTTTTGAGACTTCTCTGTGTCTCAGTTTCCTTATCTGTTGTATGGTTTAGCCTCAGGAGCATCTGCAAAATGGGAATGTTAACATATACAATTTAGAGAAGTTAGAGACTTAAAAGGGACCATATCTGAAAGCCCTAGAACTTAATAAATGTTGCTCCTCTGTCTCATTTTTTCAAATGCCCCTGGGCTTCTGTTCCGAAGGTGCGCAGACTCATAAGATTAGGCCATTTCCTCTCTTTCTCATTTGCATCTTTTCAGGCCTTGGAGACCGGAGCCTCTATCCATCAGCTGACAATGGCCGTCAGGGCCGCCACGCTTTGTTTTCATGAACTATGAGGGGAAATGGGGGTTTATGAGGCGATATCAAGGGAAGCTGCTTCAACACTACTTTTCTCTCTTTCCCCTCAAGGACAAACTTCTGGGGACCAAGGCAGTTAGATACAGTGCCCCCGTTACACACACACACACACACACACACACACACACACACACACACAAATCAAGCAGGAAGTCAGGCATTCAGGACATGCAGCACGGATTCAGACTCAGCTGGCGTCTGTGAATTAGCTCCTAGGACCTTGAGGTCCTGAGTAATTTCTCCTGTACTGTCTCACTTGGCAGCTTCCGTCCTGCCGGTGGTCAGAGAAAGTGGGACGTTCTGAGTTAGTTTCGCTGGTGCTTCACTGGCCTTTACGCAGCTCCTTAAACGGTGGGGTCTTGTCCTGGAGTCTTTGCACATGCTGTTTCCTCTGTCTCATGTGTGCCTCTCCTCTCCCCCAAACCCTTTATCTAGTTACTTGTTCCCTTCCTTCAGCTCTCTGCTCAATTGTGAATTCCTCAGGGAAATGTCTTCTGATCACCTGATTCTGTTAGTTTGTTTCATGACCTCATGCTCCTCCTCTCAAAGCGTCTGTCATTGTTACCCTGTAGTCTCTTTAATAAGTATTTGTCTTCCCCGATAGACTTGCACTTGTCTCAGGTCAAAGGCCATATCTGATTTTGCACACCTTTATATCCTTAGCTCCCAGCATAGTGCCTAGAACATATTAGGTGCTCAATAAATATTTTCAAGTGACTGAGAGAATAGGTTTTCCTGGAGTAGCAATCTCCAGATTCCAGTGGCTTAACAGAGCAAAGGGGTCTTTCCCCTTCAGGCACGCTTCTTGTCGACAGCAGTAGGCTCCAGCCTCTGCCGCATGTCATCCTTTCGCAGATCTGTAGGCAGAGGCAGCCTCTGCCATCTGGACTGTTGCATGGTCAGTGTGGCCAAATGTGCACCAGCTCTTAAATAGCCTTCCACCCAGAAGTGACATATTTCACTTCTACTCACATTGTATGGGCTAAAGCAGGTCACATGTTGTTGCCTAACCTCAGTGGGGTGGGAAGTGCAATGCTCCTGTGTAAAAACCAGTTTAACCGTCTTGGCTATAAGACCTGTGTGAACTACAGCCACTGACCTTGGGGAATCAACTCTGCCAAGTCAGCCTTCCATTTTAGCTTAATTTATCCTGGCAGCGTGGGCCACATCTCCCTTGCTCTTAGGAAGCCCACATTAGCATCCATTCTTCCATTCCTTCAACTAACATTTTCAGAAACTGCATTCTGGGCCAGGCCCAAGGTGAGCAATGAGGCCAAAGATGAGTAGGGTGTGGTCCCTGCCTTCAAGAGGTCTATAGACTAGTATGGGTGGGAGTTTTTAATGTGTTTATAGTCTAAGTGGCTTTACAGTGTGGAAAGTGTAATTTTTAAATATAGTTTTGTTTGTTAAGGTAGGGCTTTTAAATTGAGGTTCAAGGAAACCTGGCAATCTCTGGATATATTCTTGGATGTCTGTCACTGTCAAGTCTGAGAAGTATTCGTCTAGGGGGATATTTACATGGAATCAAATAAATGCAACAAAGTCTGATGACTTCACAAAGACACGTTATGTATAGTGCTGAGGGAATCCTCAAGAGGGAATGACTAATTCTGCCTGTGGGAAGTGAAAGAAGCCTTCACAGAGGAGAGATTGTCTGAACTGGGTATTGAAGAAGAAGGCAGAATGACTAGATAACTTGTTAGAAGAGAGAGTATGTTTTGGAGCTGATAGCTGATTCCTAGTCTGGGATTTGCCATTGATCAGCTACATGATATTAAACAGTTCTCTTAATCTCTCTAAGCCCGGGTTTCTCTTCTGTAAGAATGGACATGACAACACTCCCTGTTGCGAGAACGGTTAGCACACATACCACATTCGCAGTTATCATTACCAGCTTGAGAAGGAAAAAAGAGTCCAAGTATGGAGGTACGTGTGCAGTGGCAGAAAGCTAAGACACAGCTTGGCATGGTTAGGAAAGTGGAAGTAGTTCAATGTGACTAGAGCTATGGATTGCTAACTCAAATTCCTCCAGGGGCCAGGCAGGTAAGATCAGCAAGTGAAACCAGAGAATAAAGATGGGTGGAGACTATGGCAAACTGGAGAGCCCACCTGTTGCCTGAAAACATTGAAATTTAACTGTTTAAAACGCACGAGCAGGTACAATAAATCATGACTTCAGGCTGGGTTTGGCTGGTGGACTGCCAATAACAGCCTGATAACAGGTATGTGTGTGGTCATGAGTGTGTGTGCTTGTGTGCGTGTGCATGCAGAAAACGGGCTTGGAATGGAGACAATGTGAGGGATTATGATAGAAAGGGAGGCAAAATTACGAGGGCTATATGAGGTTGAGATCTGAGTTACAGAAGTGAGGATATGAAATCTATAGATTCCAGGCTTCCCTTCCCATGTGTTATTCAAACCAAAATTAATGAAAGCCGGGCCAGGGTCAAAGAGCCTTTGGAGTTTCTGGAAGAGATTGAGAGGGCTGTAAAGTTGGAGAAGAGAGTAGATTCTACACCTGAATAATCAGTTAATGCCTTTTTAATGATTGTGAAGGAGATATGTACAAGTTCCAAGTCAATCTCAAGGATTAATTAACCAAGGCAACAGGGCCTGTGTCTCAGCAGATAAGCCAGCAGAGAGTGGCTTGCAGACAAGCCCATTTTACCGTCAAACAGGAAGACACAGATTCACGTCTTACCTCCTCTCACGTGGCATCTGCGGAAAGGACTCAGCATTTTCCTGTCAAAGTGTATGAGTTTGAGGAGCAGGGAGAGGAGAAATGATATGCAAGAACACTAAAAAGAAAGGAAGGTTTGTTCCTCATCCAATGAGCCAAATCTAATAAAGAAAGCTCCAGGGAGAAGAAAATCAAGATTCAGGCAGCTGAGAAAACCTGGTTAGCGGAATCTTTTCTAAGCGCTATTGAAGATTTCCTGAAATTTGTAGTTCCACTACCACAGTTTTTTGTTTCTCAGAAGCCACTAATATTTTTTCAATTGTTTATGAAAATGTCCAGGTACCCTAGCAATAAATTTTGTACATCACAGCCTCGGCTGACATGTCCCTGTTGGGAAGACAAGCTGAAGAGCATGAGACAGTTAAATGGCATTTCGAGGCTTGAAATAGTACATTATAATTTTGCCCTTGTCTCTACCCCTGCGCTCCAGGAGGTATAGAGGCCGGGCCACATTCTTTATATTCCCCGTGCCTGTTCAAGGGCCAGGAACCTGGCAGGTGTTTGATCAATGCTTGTTGAATAAATAAATTTACTAAATAAGAAATTCACGGTAAAAGCCCAAGTGTGTTTGGAGAGGTCGCAACAAAGAGACCAGATCTTAGATTGGAGCTATTGTTAAAACGTGCAGTTCAGCAGAGTGGTCGGGGGCAAGGTCATCGAGAGCCAACTGCCCAGTTCCTATTCCTAGTTTTACCACTTAAAAGCTGTGTGAATTTGGGCAATTCACTTAAGACACTTGCCTCAGTTTCCTCATCTATCAAAATGGTGAAGAGAACGTTATCTCCCTCAGGAGGTTGTTGTGAGCATCACATACATTAGTTGATATTAAATCTATGGGAAGCACACAATAGAATCCAATCAGTATTATTCCTGGGGTGTTTTCTGGTAACATTCGACACACATTTATGCAGATTCACCTAAAAGATCCTTGAATTTTCATTTAAGTGCCAGGTATTGAGTTCATTAATTTTGTAGGCTTAATTTTCTTTAATCCTTGATGACTGTGTTTTTCTGTACTTCAAATATGCCAAACTTGTTCCTACCTCAGGACCTTTGCACAAATGATTCTCCTCAGGTGTTCTCGAAGGGCTCTGTTGAAAAGAACACCCACTCCTATTGTCACTTTCTCTTCCCTTACCTGCTTCATTTCCTTGGTGGCGCTTTTCATCATCTGAAGTTGTTCATTTGTGGTCCATCTCTCCTACTGGAATGTGAACTCCCTGAGGGCAGGGACCTCGTGTTGTTCGCTGCTGTACCCTGGGGGCCAGTTCAGTGCCTGGCACATGGTGGGCACTCCCTGAATACTTAGTGAATGGACAAATGAAAGTTCTGTCATCACCATTTTACACATGAGGACAGCATGTCTCAAAAAGGTCAAGTCACTTGCCCACTATATATAAGCAAAGGGACAGAATTAGGATTTATAGTCATGATTCCGAGGTCCAGGCTATTTCCACCACACCTATGTGACTTAATGTGTTGGAAACTACTCCTGGCTGTTACAGTGAGCTAAAGCTCTGGAACACAGCCCTTCCCCCAAAGGAGCTATGCTGAGCCACCAGAGAAAAGATTTTTAAGACAAAATTAATAAAATTGATGGTTAAAAATAGATGACCCTATTACACCTGTACTTGGAGTTAGCCAAACGGGAGGTTAAGGATATAGTCTTCTAGATGCCCAGTCTGCCCAAGATTTCTGACTCCAGCCACAAGTTCAGGGATCCTCAGGGCCCCTCTCACTTCAGACCAGCTGGTTACAAATTTTGGGGTTCCCACAACTACCCTCGGGTGCAATATTTCAGTAGAATGACTCTCAGAGCTCAGGAAAGTGCTATACTTATGATTGTGCTTTATTAAAGCAAAAAGATACACATCAGAACCAGCCAAAGGAAGAGGCGTATAGGGCAGAATCAGGCAGGCAGTTCCAAATGCAGAGCTTCTGTCTTCCTCAGAGATGCCTCATCCTCCGGACATCAAGTGTGGCCATTCGCATGTGGTATTGCCAAGGCAGGACGTTCCTCCAAGCTTTGTTGTCCAGAGTTTTCATTGAGGCTCCATGACTTCGGCATGACTGATTGAGTGATTGCCCATGTGGTTGAGCTCCATCTCCAGCCCTCCTCCCCTCCACCCACGTCAGGCTGCTGCTGTGAAGCTCAAAGCCTCTGAGCACAGGGTTGGTCTTTGTGGTCCGGGCAGGGCCAGCCCCCTCTCAGGCAGTTGGGTACCAGTTTATAAACTATCTCTGGGCCCCCTTTGAGGAACTTCATTAGCATAAACTATTCGGGTGCGGCCCCTCATGAATAACAGAGACATTCCAGTCACTCAGGAAATTCTCCCAAGAGCGAGGACAAAGGTCAGACCTCTCTCTAGAGGCCAAATTCCTTACTCCTCAAGCTGCCTCTCCAATTTTTTGGATTTAAGTTAAACCAACATTTCTCAGCTAAGAGTTCTTGGAATCCCACCCAGGGACATTGCCAGGTAGGAGAGACATTTTTGGTTGTCACAACTGTGGTGGGAGGTGGTGCGACTGTTACCAAAATATGAGCAGACCGATTTTGCCCTCTCACATGCTGTCTTGCTCCTGCAAACACAGCAACTCTGATGAGGCTGTCCTCATAGGTAAGGATATAGGAATCTGCCTACAAATGTGGCGGTCAGACCAGGCCCCAAATATCTGATTCTGTTCACCCAGACATGCTTTAGGTCAGAGTAGCTCACAGGTGTGAGTACGGCTGGTATATACTACATCATTCTAGAAGCTACGTGGACAGGGCGTTAAATAACACCGAGTCACATAATTAGGACGTTACTCACATTTTACTTCTCTTTCTGTCTGATTTTGCCAAGGAGAGTGTCTGAGTTTGGGGCTAGTGTATCTTTAACACCTCTCTATCGTTAGCTTCCCTCCTTGTTTTTTATAAAGAAAGAGTGGTTTTCGACTTGGACCCTTTATCGACAATATCTACGTAAAATTTTAAAGTGTACTTCGTTTCTGTTTCTGATATATTTGTGCTTACCATCTATTTTTGGCAAATGATACCAGTTATGTTAAGTTTCCTTATACATATAATTTCTCTCAAGAAGTACAAGTTCTAATTTAAATGAGAGCTTTTTATGTAAAAGTCATTCAATTGAAAGACAATATTAAGTAAATGTGGTAGAAACTTGTGGTGCTCACTCATATCTGGTCCTCCCTTTGGGCATCCAAGGGGACTCTGTCCCGTTTTCCTGCAGGTAGACAGGGCCAGGACATTAGTCCTGGCTCAGAGGCAGGCTGAGGCAGGGAGTAGCCCGCATGATCTCCCCACTGTCACTCAGCCACCATCCACCCAGAAGCCATGTGCTGAGAGGACCGTAAGCACTTTCTGGTGGAGCCTCCCTGAGGTGGGGGCAGAGCACATCTCCTGCCAGCCAACACTGGGCACGTGGCATGAGCAAGAAGTAGGCATTGTCTGCATTAGACAATTGACACCTCAGGATTCGTTTGTTATTACAACATAGCCTAGCTCTGTTTGCAACACAGAAATTAGTACCAGGAGTGGGGTGATTTTATAACAACAACTGAAAATATGCAGCATTAGCTTAGCAGTTGGAAGATGAGGCGCCTGGAAACTGCTGTCAGAGGCCACTAGCATGGTTCTCCCTAGTGGGCAGCAGCAAACATTTGGTCACACTGTCCCTTGTGATAACTTGGGAGGCAGACCATGTATGTGATTGACTGATGGCTCTAAGAAAGAATTGGAAAATAACATACTAGGAGTGTGTGTTGGCTGCATGTGGCAGTATATTGTGTGAAAGCAATGAGCTGGGAAAAAATTGGTCAGTTTGTAGTCAGAAATAAAAAATAAATGAATAAAGAGATTCCAGCAATTGTTTGCATAATCATAGTCATAGAACAGGAGATATGTAGTTCTGGCAAAAACGGAAACCCTTTATGGCAGCGCTGTCCGGAGCTGACTCTTTCTGTTGAGGAGTTACTGTTTAAATGAAGTCCCCTGTGTCAGGAGGGCACGTCTCCAGGATCAGTCATCAGCAGAATCATGGAGTTCATGTGAAATCAGAACTAGGGTTCTTCAAGTTGGAAAGAGTCTTCAAGGAACTCCCTTGATGAATAAGGCTAAGATATAGGTTTAGGATATTTAATGCTGAAGGGCTGAGGGGGGCAAGAGCCTTGAGAAGAAAACACAATTTGGAAGGAAAGGCAGGCTCCATGGATGGTACCCGAGGGAGATTGGGACAGCCAGGATTATGCTGAGAAGAACTGTCAGGAGGGAGCAGAGAGGGACTTCTGACATGAATTTTCAGAAGTCAGGGAGCAGCACCAGGATTCTCGAATGTGTTTTCTAAGGTAGGATTATGGGTGAGTTAGACAGCTGAGTCAAAAAGATATGCCAAAATGGCTCCTTGCACACATCTCCACTAGAGAGTTGATCACATGGCATTCCTCTTCCAGGCTCACCTATTATTCGATCTCTCTAGTTTGGGTGCTGCTTGAGAGCAGAGCTAAGGTCGTTGTCTCTATGCCCAGTGCCCAGCACGGGACCTAACCTAGGAGAGTGGGACTACGTTAAGATTTCATAGATGAATGACTAAATGAGTGAAAGTGGATAAAGGGAAATATAAATTGAGCAAGCAGCAGAGTTGGGGACCAGGGTTTATGTCTTGGTCAACAGGACGAGGAGTTGCAGAGAGAAGACTGGTCAGAACTGACAGTAAGGAACCAGAAGACTGGATGTTAGGACCCTCACTCATTCTTTCATTTATTCAGTCATTCAACAAACATTTTCTGTGCACTAGCTATGCTCCCGGCATGTTGCTGTGCTCTGGGGGGATCATGGTGAGCAAAAGAGACATAATAATTGCCCTCAAAGTGCTTACAGCCTAGAAGACTCTATTTTACAAATGAGGAAACTGAGTCCTAGAGAGGGAAGGGTAATACAGCCAGCTGTTGACAAGGTCAGGAAAGGACACAATATCCTGACCTCTGCTTTTAAGTATTAGAAACTACACCAAAGACCACAACTAGTGCATCAGGAGCCATATCTGGTCCTCAAAAACATTGTATTTGGCTCACATAGTGTTTGGAAAATTGGGAAATTCAGACAAACATCAAGTTTTCAAGTTTCTCTTGAAAATCAGAAGATCTGGCAACGCTGGGCCCATGCTTCCTCGTGGCAAAAAACTGACAGGAGCTGAATAGCAAGCAGGTGTTTACTTTCAACACAGTCACCCCATCTCCATTCCCTTTGTGGCACCACCTGTCTCCCGTAGTCATGTGACTTTGCAACCCCTAGCAAAGGATGGCAAACATCACATTCTTATCCTGCAAGTGGAAGCTGCCAGCTACTCAACTTTTCTTTCTCATCCGATCTCCCCTCCATCTTGCCTCTCAAGCCTGACTTCTACTCGAGCATAGGAGCAAAACGGCAGGGTGAGCTGACCCGGGATTCTCTCCCCTCCAAAATACAACAAAAGATCGGAAGAACTGAATTTCAGAGAATAAACATAATGCCAGCTTGTTAGAGACCTACAATACCAAGAAGGCGGAGATCATAACCTTGCTTACACCTTCGGAGGCGCTGGAACGGTAGAGAGAACATCGCTCCCTCCCCTAGAGTCTGCGATCGCTGCGGCGCGGGTCGGGAAGAAGCAGGGGAGGGGTTGCGCGACCGGGGGACCATCCAGGACTCCTGCCGCTGATTCAGTGGAGACCCGCTGACGGGGGGAAAGCTTCCGTCCACGGGGACCCCATAAATCAAGGGCATTGGGAGACCAGAGAACAGAACTGATCTGAACCCAGACTGGTGCGTGTGAGTAACAGCACCCCCCCCCCCCCCCGCCCCGGCAAAACCACTGGGCGCAGCCATCTTGTCCCAAGGTGGAGAGCTCATAACACGCGGCTCTTGACCCCCATCTAGTGGCGACAGGCTGTAACTGCAACTGAATTCTACTACCATGCGGAAAAAACGCTGCTCTACCATCCAGCAATTTATAAAAGCCCCAGACCAGAAGGAAAACAATAAAAACACAGAATTAAGTCCTGAGGACTTGGAATTAGGTAAACTAAGTGATAATGAATTCAGAGCAGCTATAATCAAAAAACTCAATGAGGTAGAGAGAAAGATAGAGAAACAAGCTGAGTTCTGGAGTTACTTTACAAAAGAGAATGAAATCATAAAGAAGAATCAAACAGAATTACTTGAGATGAAAAACACAATGGACCAGATAAAACAGAATACGGATGCCCTGAATTCCTGTGTAGGCAACATAGAGGAGCAAATTAGCATAATCGAGGACAGACAGGCTGAATGGCGCCAGACAGAGGAAGAAAGAGAGCTAAGAATTATAAAAATGAGGAAAATATCCGAGAAATAATGGATTCAATGAGGAGTAAGAACATAAGGATCATAGGAATTCCCGAGAATATGGAAAAGGAAAATGGAACAGAAAGTGTGCTTAACGAAATTATTAAAGAGAACTTCCCAAATCTAGGGATCAATGGAGAAATGTGTGTAGAGGAGGGTTTTAGATCTCCTAGATTTGTCAATGTAAAAAGACCTACTGCAAGGCACATAGTAGTAAAGTTGGCAAATAGGAAAGATAAGGAGAGAATACTCAGGGAAGTAAGGGAAAAAAAGAGAATAACCTATAAAGGAGCCCCTATCAGACTGTCAGCAGATTTCTCTACAGAAACCCTACAAGCTAGGAGAGAATGGAGTGATATATTCAAAGCTTTAAAGGATAAAAATCTTCAGCCAAGAATACTCTATCCAGCAAGAATTTCCTTCAGATATGAGGGAGAAATTAAATCTTTTCCAGACAAACAAAAGTTAAGGGAATTTGTAACTAAAAGCCCTCCATTATAAGAAATCCTCAAGAAGGCGCTCATACCTGAAAAAAGAAAAAAGGGAGAAAGGGGACACAATCCACAGACTAGGGAGACCGATGGATAGGACCAGAACAGGATAGCAAATATTCAATTATAGCATTAGGGTAAAGGTAAGGAAACTACCAAAGCAAGGACGATCTTAGCACTCTAACTACAAATTAGTAAGACGAGTTGGAATAAAAAATGAAAATAATTATTTAGGAGGGGAAGAGCAAAGGGTCTAAATCAGTATTGGTCAAGTAAGTAAGAGACCACCAGAGAATAGACTATATTATACACGAGATTCTAAATACAAACTTCAAGGTAGACACTAAAATAAAGGACAGGACAGAGTCACAAATCATAAATAAGGAAAAATCTAAGAAACCCAGCATAGGAAATTGCAGTATTAAATGGGTAGTCTAAAGAAAACAGGAAAAGAAACACAGGAAAACAAGATAATGAGCGACAGATTAACAGCATTAAGTTCACATGCATCAGTAATCACTCTCAATGTAAACGGATTGAACTCTCCAATAAAAAGACACAGAGTGGCAAAATGGATTAAAGAACACGATCCAACAATTTGTTGCCTCCAGGAAACACACCTCAGCCCCAAGGACAAACACAGACTCAGGGTGAAGGGGTGGAGGACGATACTTCAAGCAAATAGCAAGGAAAAAAAGGCAGGTGTTGCAATTCTCATATCAGACCAAGTGGATTTCAAAATAAGACAGGTAAAGAGAGACACAGAGGGACAATATATAATGATCAAAGGGACACTTCATCAAGAAGAAATAATGCTTATAAATATCTATGCACCCAAGACAGGAGCACCAAGATTCATAAAGCAACTATTAACAGACCTAAAGGAAGATGTTAAAAGCAACGCAATAATAGTAGGGGACCTCAATACCCCACTCACATCAATGGACAGATCATCCAGACAGAAAATCAACAAGGAAATAGTGGAGCTAAATGAAAAACTAAAACAATTGGACTTAATAGACATATATAGATCACTCCACCCTGAAAGAGCTGAATACACATTCTTCTCAAGTGCACATGGAACATTCTCTAGGATAGACCATACGTTGGGAAACAAGGCAAGCCTCTACAGATTTAAAAAAATTGAAATAATAACAAGCATCTTCTCAGATCATAGTGCTATAAGGCTAGAAATTAATTACAAGAAAAAAGCTGAGAAAGGCACAAAGATTTGGAGACTAAACAACACACTACTGAACAAGCAATGGATCATTGAAGAAAAATTAAAGAAGAAATAAAAAAATACCTGGAAACAAGTGAAAATGATAGCATGCCATACCAACTCATATGGGATACAGGAAAAGCTGTGTTAAGAGGAAAATTCATCACAATACAGGCACATCTTAACAAACAAGAAAAATCCCAAATAAGCAACCTTAAAGCACACCTAAGTGAACTAGAGAAAAAAGAACAAATGAAGCCCAAAGTCAGCAGAAGGAGAGAAATAATAAAAATCAGAACAGAAATAAACACTATTGAAACGACAAAGGCAGTAGGAAGGATCAATGAGACAAAGAGCTGGTTTTTTGAGAAGATAAATAAAATTGACAAACCACTAGCCAGACTTACAAAGAAAAAAAGGGAGAAAGCTCAAATAAACAAAATCAGAAATGAGCGAGGAGAAATAACAACAGACTCTGCAGAAATACAACAGATTATAAGAGAATACTACAGAAAACTCTATGCCAACAGAATGGATAACCTAGAGGAAATGGATAAATTCTTGGACTCCTACAATCTCCCAAAGCTCACTCAAGAAGAGGCAGACAATTTGAACAGACCAATCACAAGGAAAGAGATTGAAACAGCAATCAAAAACATCCCAAAGAATAAAACCCCAGGACCAGATGGCTTTCCTGGGGAATTCTACCAAACTTTCAGAGAGGATTTAATACCTATCCTTTTCAAGCTATTCCAAAAAATTAGGGAAGATGGAACACTTCCTAACACATTCTATGAGGCCAACATCACGCTGATACCAAAACCTGACAAGGACGCCACGACAAAAGAGAACTACAGGCCAATATCACTGATGAACATAGATGCAAAAATTCTAAACAAAATTTTGGCAACCAGAATTCAGCAATTCATCAAAAGGATCATACATCAGGATCAGGTGGGATTCATACCAGGGACACAGGGATGGTTCAACATCCGCAAATCAATCAACGTGATAAACCACACCAACAAACTGAGGAATAAAAACCACATGATCATCTCAATAGATGCAGAGAAGGCATTTGACAAGATCCAACAGCCATTTATGATAAAAACTCTGAACAAAATGGGCATAGAAGGAAACTACCTCAACATAATAAAGGCCATATACGACAAACCCATAGCCAACATCATACTCAATGGGCAAAAACTGAACCCCATCCCTCTGAAAACAGGAACAAGACAAGGATGCCCTCTATCACCACTCTTATTTAACATAGTACTGGAGGTCCTGGCCAGAGCAGTCAGGCAAGAAAAAGGAATAAAAGGAATCCAAATAGGGAGCGAAGAAGTGAAACTCTCGCTGTTTGCAGACGACATGATCTTATATATAGAAAATCCCAAAGAATCCATTGGAAAACTGTTAGAAGTAATCAACAACTACAGCAAAGTTGCAGGGTATAAAATCAATTTGCATAAATCAGTAGCATTTCTATACTCCAGTAATGAACCAACAGAAAAAGAACTCAAGAATACAATACCATTCACAATCGCAACAAAAAGAATAAAAATAGATTGGGGTAAATTTAACTACGGAAGTGAAGGACCTATATAATGAAAATTACAAGGCCTTTCCAGGACCAATTCTTTGATTTCAAAAGCCGCTATATTAGAGCTTCATCAGAAAGCGTGCTTTTAGCCACACGTAACAAAGAGCTTTGATTCTTTCAGGTTACACAATAAGAATAGTTCGTTACTGCACATAAGGAGAAGTTTGGAAGGTAGGGTGGCGCCAAGGTTGGATAATTCAGCAGCTCAATGATGTCACTGGTGATCTGGTTATTCTTGGCTTTCTCCTCTCCTGTTGTGATAGGTCAGTTTTCTGTACAAGCTAGCTTTTCTTCATGGTCGTGAAGTAGATTCAGCAATATTAGGCATCACACCCAGAATCAACACCATCCAAAAGAACAAGAACGTGAAAAACAAGATATGACACCACATTTCTGGTGCCGTTTTTTTTTTTTTTTATCAGAGAGGAAACCTTTCTCGGAAGCCGCCCAGCTGATTTCTGCTCAAGTCTGTTCTCCAGAATTGGGTCACATAGCTCCCCTGCATGAATCACTGGCAAGAGAAATGGGATCATCATAATTGTTTTGGATTAATCAGATGTGTCCTCTAAGGCAGATGGGGAAATGGACACTGGTGCTCAAGCCATCAAAGAAGGAGCCACGAGAACCTGCTGCCACAGGGCAAAGGGGAGAGTGGATGTCGTTATGGGTCACTTAAATGATAAATGACAAACCTTTTTATGTGCATACATCTGTGGGCTAAGCGTTTAGAAAATATCCTGCGACACATGATAGAATCCTTAGTCCTAAGTCATTGTCTTCCCTCCTCGTTCAAAGGGCCCCTGTTCATAAATTTCTACTGCCCGAGTCCCAACTATACACCTTTGGAATATGAAAAAATACTCTTTTTAATTTCAGAAGTAAAATCTGTTTTACCTTTTCAAAAGTGAAAGTCAAACTCTGAGCTGGAGAATATCTGCATGCAGCCATGCCATCGGGGAACTATAGAGAGGTCCATTCTTAAGAGGTAGTGTGGCTTTCGTTGGCCGGTAATTGAAACACTACCTACTGAGTTCTTACTGTTCAGTCTAACAGCCCAGCTTAATATTTCCTCTTCCAAGAAGACTTCCTTAGTTCACCCAGTCTGAGGTCCTGTTTCCAGTTCTCCATGAACATTGTCTTCTCTGTAGTCTAGTTATTTAGGTCCACATTTACCTCCTCCTTGCTGACTAGTCTGTGAGCTCCTCTGGATCTGGGCCTCAATCTCATTCTGTTTCTCCAAACTGTGGTGCAGAGCTGGACATAGGAAGTATGCAGCAATATTTCTATATGTTGATAAATGAATGAATACGTGACTGAACCAGCAGAGGAGTTAGCTGAGAACAACTTAATAACATTACTGCCAATCACGCCGCTACTAATGGTTAACACCCATGAAGCACGTTACCAATGTGCTGGGCGCTTAAGAGTCGCAACCTTATGAACTGGGCATTCCTTTATTACGCGATGAAGAAACTGAGGAGAGGTTTGATACTTGCTCAAGTTGACACATCTGGTACCACGAGGGGCTGGGCCTAAACTCAGTTATGCCCGACTCCAGGGTCTTAAGCACTTTGCACATCTCAGGATGTGGTTGGATTATGTTCCATCACACGGGAAAGAAACAACCTGGATAACAGAGTCTTCTTAATTTTGGTCTAAATGGACTAAATAGGGTAAAAGAGTGAGTGGGTGTGAACTTGGGGTTCTGTTTTTAAACCTCCTTAAAATTTGTGATAATTGAATAGAAAACTCTGTTGCCTTGAATGGATGTGTTTGGTTATCAAGGAGAGAAGCTTCTCGATCTGCTTGTTGAGTGCAGCGTGGAGGCCTGGTCCCTGGGATAGCCCAGGGATGAGGTGGCCTCGGCAGCAACAACAGTTTGTTAAGAAGTTCAGGCTACCCGGCGTCTCCACTTGGATTTCCTCTCTAGGCTTTGGGAAGATGTTCATGGCACTGGATGGTTGTTGACATGTGTTGATTCCATCTCTTGGCAAAGCCTAACTGGTCCAGGCCCTTTTTACAATCCAGGCACAAAACCGTCTGAAGTCAGGATTAGACACAGAAGCCCTGAGCTGTGGGCAGGAGGCATAGTAGCAGACTGTGTTAGAACATGGGCTTTGGCGTCAGAGGATTTCAGCTTTGAGCCCCGGGACTCCACAAATGTTATGCATTAGTTGTCATTTCATTATTATTCTGATCTTGACATGGTTACTAATTCCGAGAACTTGATCAAGTCATTCTTGGCCTTACAGATTTAGTTTCCTCAGCTGGAACTTGGGCGTGACAACACTCAGTTCCCAGAATTGTCATGAAGAAAAAATGAGATAAGGGAGGTGACATTGTAGCTCAGGGAGACCAGGGGCAGGCCTGGCTTTGTGGGCATGTGGCCTGTGCAGTTGCACAGGGCCCTGTGCTTAGGAGAGCTCCACGCTTGGTTTAATGATCTACTGTCGCCATCTTGAAATTCTTAATAATTTCTGAACAGGGGTCCTCACGTTTTCATTTTGCACTGGGCCCCACAAAGTCTGTAGCTGCTCTGCCTGGAGATCCCCTGGACATGTTACAGCACCAGTCCCAGGAGGAGAAAGATGCTCCCCGGAAGGAGCTGGCCAGGGAGGGGCTCTTCCTGGTTGGGAGAGCACCGTTTCCACATCTGGTGTCAAAAGGAGTGAGTGATCATCTGGACCATTTTTTGGGGAACCAGGATGTGCTCTTCCTTACCCCTGGACCTTTGCACAGCCTTTCCTCTTGCCAGTAACACTTTTCCCCTGCATGCCTGTCAAGACTGAACTCCTAGTCCTCCACATCTTTTGCTCTTTATGAGAAAAGACCTTTCAAACTTGCGAGCAAGTGGCATGATAGTATAGCCCTGGAGACGTTTGGGAATCTAGGCTTCCTTTAATGCAAGATCAATTTGTATCTCATCTTTGAGGAGTGAGTAGACATAGTGGGGAGGAATTGGACCCGGCACCAGCCAGCCTGGGTTCACATCCCAGCTCTGCCCCTTCCTAGCTCCATGACTTTGGGGGAGTTTCATAAACACTCAATCCTTTAGTCTCCTCATCTGTAAGAAGGAAATAATACTAAAATTACCTACATTCACAGGTCAGCTAGGAGGAGCAGATGAACCCATGCAGACACAGCAGCTGGAGCCATGCCTTTGCAGAGTGGGTACTCTTGTCCATAAGCTAGAATTATGATGCTTTTCCACGCTCTGTGACCTGATTAACTGAAAGACCTTTAGAATCAGTAAGGACCAGTTTGCAACTGCCCCCGGGAACTTGCTAGCTGTGCGAACCCAGGCACAAGCTGTTATATCTTGATCTTAGCCCTTCAATCCTAGGAATTCTGGGAGTAAGACCTGCGAGCAGCTGCAAGAGGTAGGATGTAAGGGAAGGAGCATAGGTTCGGGTCTTAGAAGCCAGCGCTTACATTTCATCTCTTCTCTTTACCAGCTGTGTGAAATTCCAAGTTATGAAAACTCCCAGAACCTTATTTTTCTCTTTAAAAATGGGGGTAGCAGTATCATTTAGAGAGGTGCTCCTCCACAAAAGAACATAAGTTCCACAAGGAGAGGGGTTTGCTTGCTTTGGTTCTTTGCTGCATCCCTCGGACAGTGCCTAGCACTCAGGAAGTGCAAAATAAATATTTGAAGGAAGGGATTGTTGAGAGAATTAAATAGCATGATTTATGTAAAGTACCTAGCATGGAGACAGGCCCCTACATAGCAGACGCTCAGGAAAGCAACGGCTGTGGATATTTTCAAGTCAGGTGGGTGGGAACACTGTGGGTCTAGCCAAGGGCTCCATTGGGAGCGGGACTGCCTGTCCCTGCTCCTGCCCAGGCGTGCTGCTGGGATTGAGAAGAGGGATCTGCCACAGCAAGGATGAGCAGAGTTGCTGAAGTGAAAACCAGGTGCGTGGATCTCTCCAGCAGAACGAGGGGAAGGAGATGGCTGTAGGTCACGTGGCAGTTTCCACTTACGCAGCAGCAGGAAGAATGCCCCCCGACTCCCTCAGGCAGAGATGAGGCTCTCATCTCACTCTTTTCTATCAGAGTAAGCTTAGAATCGTGGTAGAGCTTAGCTTACCTGAGGAAGGTGTTTGTATTCCAGCCAGGGAGGGGCTGGGGAAGGCTGGCACCCACTGCAACACGCTGCACAAAAGCAAGCTCTGATTATCACTCCATTTGTTTTGACTAGGCAAGTGTTAGATCCTTATCAAGCAGAGAGGAGCAAATTGGTTCCAAATTTAAAAAATGAAAGAGAAGAATGATCATTTAGAAAGCGTGTCAACAAGGGGCGCTGGCCTGATTCACCGGCAGCATGGCCCAGCGGAGAGTAAGGTGTGGTTTGAGTTCTGATTTCTACTCTAAGCCAGAGTATCCTCATAATACGTTAGGAGAAAGTGGCTCTAGCTCAGGTGTTCTCTTTACACTCACTGAAGAGTGTGTATGAGGTGAGACCCCCTCATCAAGACCTTGAAGAGAGGCTGTGAAGTTGAGTGGAATGAACACAGGCTGTGGAATTGGGCTGGTCTCGATTTGATGCATGCTCCACTGCTTGCAGGCTGGACAATCTCAGCCTCTCTGAGCCTCAGTTCCCTAAGCAAAAGTAATAAGAACGCCAGTGTGCAGTGAGAATTAAGTGGACATTACATATAGTCTTGCTTAATAAATGTTCCCTGGGTCCATACCCCCGCAATCCAGAATCCAAGGTTCCACAATCAGATTTCAGCTCTGGCTGATTCTAGGAAAGCCAATGAGAGCTGCAATAAATGATTGAGAGAGTCTCACCCCTGATCACCTCTTCTCTAGGACCTTCCTGGAGTCTCTGGCGTCTGACTGAATTCCACAGGTTCTTGGGCGGAGGGTAGGGTGAGGGAGGGACGGCGGGAGGCAGGCCCATGGATATCTTGATATCAGGGGCAAGACTCTGCTGGGTTCTAAGTGCAGATGCCCAACCACCGAGGCAGCACTTAAGGGTAATATATGCCAGGATGTCTGAATGACATCTTCAGCATCCTCAGCCAGGCCTCATCACTGCTCCGTATATTCATCATCTGCAGAGTTATTAACACACATTTATTGAAGCCCGCTTTGTAACAGGCCTGTCCTGGCCCAAGAACACAAGAGGCGTAAGTCATGGATCCTGCCCTTATTCTTGGGACCACATGGAATAAGTCAGATAATATCCCCAAGTTACCTTGCTCCCCATCCTGCATGGCTTCCAGCCTGCTCTCTGTGCTGGACCCTTGTCCACAGGACATAAACTAGTTCATCCATTCCTGTCCTAATGTATAATCTCCCAAACTGGAGATGCTTCATGAAGTATGGAATAGGAGGTCTGGATGCATAGAGTACAGGGTTTCAGATTCCAGATGCCTGGTGTCTCCATTTCAAGAACCAATAAAAGACAAAGTAGAATTAGCCTCATCGTTTGCCCACATCTCTTTTGCCATCTCTGTGCAAGGCATTGCTATGATTCTGCCATGAAAAATATTTAACAAAGTCAAAATACCATCTGCAGAAATTAGCAGGGGGGGATATTGGGTTTAAGTAGGAACAAGTCATGTGTGCGTGCATTTTGAGAGGTAGAAAAACCAAGAGCATAAATGTAAGATGGAAAGAGAGTGTTGTCGGAGGGAACACAGAGGGGGCAGTTATGAGGTTGGTCTCTGGCTCGCTCTTCTCCTCTCACTGATATAATGCACGTCTTTGGCTTTCTACGTGGACTGGCAAGTTAATATCTCCAACTCAGATACATCCTCAGTGTTCCATATTTGCATATCCAATTGCCTCTTAACACTTTCTCTTAGGTGTTTCAAAATACTCCGAACTGAAGCCATGCTCTTCATGACTCCCTTCCTCAAGTCTGCTTCTCTTTCTGATTTCCCTCTATCGGTGAAGTCACCGTGATCCATTCACTTGCACAAAGCGCAAACTTAGGAATCATTTGTGACATCTCTTTCTCCCTCCATCCCCCATCTCCAATTCATCACCAGCCTGTTGACTTTAATTCCTAAAAGTCACTCGAGTCGATCTACTTCTCTTCCACCTCCTGCCAATATGCTAGTCCAAACTGCCATTTCTTTCCTCAAAACTCCCCACAGTCTTCCAGCTGGTCTTCTTGCATGCAGTTTCTTCCTCACCCTGCACCCAGAGGGATTCTCCCCAGATGCGTCTCTGATCACACCATCCTGCCATTGACTCTGTCCTCATAGGGACATACTAAAACTCTTCAGTGGCGGCTCCTTGCTCATATGATAAAGATATGCTCTAGAGCTGGAGACAAAGTGAGCTCCCCCGAGCTGAGCACGGAAGTGGGAGTGGAGGAAGGATCCTTTATCAAGGCCAGGTACGAAGCTGTTACAGCACAAGGAGAAGTGGATGCTGGTCATGGAGAGACAGCAGACATCCACTACAAGGACAGTCTCTCAAGGGAGAGTTTTGTCAAGGAAGAACTTTGCAAGAGATTAACAGGATTTCAAGACCCTGTACAGGTGGGCTGAGATAATGGTTTCAGCAAGAGACTAAGAGACCTTAGAGGCTTAGGGAAAAGCTGACTGAGTGGAATCAGGGCACGTATATCAAGTTTAGGGCAGCGTTAGTAAGACCACACTAGTGGTGAGGCCAAGGCACCTAATATGCATCTGACTGCTGAAGACTTCCAGTTCATGGAGCTATACAGGAGCAGGCTGGGGCTGACAGGAGTCTGGCATGACTTGGTCATACTGAACCTCCGTTGGCTTCTCCCTGCTCAGAAACCATCTGTTCTATAATGTCTTCTAGAATTGAACTGGGATATGATGTTGTACTACCCGATCTCTAATTCCTGGGAGTCAGCCTTGAATCTTTGTTCTTGCCTGAAAATGAGCTCAATTGCTCATCGCCAGTCTCCTGGTGTCTCTCTCACCTACCTACCCTGAAGATTTCTTCTTTCTTTCTTGAAGTTGAACTTATATTTCATAATAGGTGCCTCTGTTTAATCCACCGTTTGAAGTGCTGGAGGAGCAAGGAAGGCCAGATGAGTTTCTTCCCTTTCAGCCCATCTTCTGTGTCTCTCTAGAGACATTAAAAAAAAAAAAAGCCAGCTCTCTGTTTAAAAGCCTCCAATTTTCTGCAGACTAAAGTTCAGCCGCTCTAATGTGGCACATGGAATTCTTTGTAACACAGCCTGCATCTTGTAGGGTTTCTTGGTTACAGGCACAGTAACTATCTCTGAATGGTGCAAGCCTTAGAAAGCTCATGGAATGGAAGGCATAGCTGATCAAAGAAGCCTAAGAAAGGACTGGAACCAGCAGACCTCCAATAATCCAGAGAATAGGACTTAAGCGACACTCTCTTCAAGACGCTGTGGCTGGTACAAACCAGCTCCAAGACATTTCCCTCAGCCCCTCCATTCATGATTTAAATTCCTAAGAACCACCTCCCACCACCATTGTGTGGCTTCTTAGAGGAAATCCCAACCAAGGTGTCCCACGTCCCTTGGGTAAGGAGCAGTGACCTAAGCTCAGCCGGCTTGATTGCGGAGGGCAGCGCCATTCTTAAGCCCATGCAGAAAACATCCCTGCACTGAGTCATCCGCCCTAGAAGTCTCCACTCTAGTCCTTCTCCCATCACGTCTTCCCAGGGGATAAGGAGGCCACAGGCCAAGGGCACTTGCCCACCTCAACCTGCACCCTCTCTTCTGGACCATTCTCTTGGTCACAGAGACCCTGGACTTCCCTGCCCAAGTTGGCTCTTCCCTGGATCTGTCCTCCCGAGGGCACATGGCACATGAAAGCCAGAGGGGATGTAAAGACTGCTGTCCACCCATTTTCACTGTGCAGGTTATGATGTACTCACACACGTACAAAAAGCCACTACAGTGATGGGCAGAGCTGGGAGTAGGAAGAGAAGTGGGGAACAGGCTGAGGGTAGGGATCCGGGAGCCATAAGCCAGGAGCCAGCTCTCCCCATGCTGCTATATTCTGGCAAGAAAATCTGAGAAGCCAGAGGATTCCAAATTTGAACTTGGCCTTCCAGGTCATTATGAAGATAGGAGGATAGTACATATTTTAAATGACACTTTAATAGATTGCTTTATCACTTTCAAATCCCTGGGCATGTGGTATATGGCCCTTCATTTGTACGCTTCCTCTGGGTCCTGCAAGGGTATAGGCAGGTCGGTCAAAGAGCATCAGGATGCTGCTACCCGAGGAAGAGGCCAGTGATGTCCACGTGCTGTTGAGATCCCATGTTCCCACCCCTGTGTCTAGTGACCCAGCGCCCCGTGACTCAGCTGCCCAGGCCCTGAGCAGACCCTGCAAATGCCGGAGGCTCCCAACTGTCTCCCTGCCTCCACGTTAGCCCCCTGGAGTCCTCTCAGTCAAGCATCCAGAGGTATCTTTAAACATATAATGAATCAAGCCACTTCCCAGTTTAAAAGCCTACGGTGACCGCTCCCCACCCCCACCTACCCCGCCCAGAGGAAAAGTCAAAATCCTTTCCACATTTCGCAAAGCTTTGCACGACACCTCCCAGCCTCCATCCACCGTCTCTCTGTCCTCTTGCTGACCCACTCCAGCCATGCTGTCCTTCTGGTGGTCGCTGAGACACGTCAAGCTCAGCCCTGCATGGGGTCCTCTGCACCTGCTGTCCTTGTGGCTGGAACATTCTTCCCTTGGTTGTCCCCATGGCTAGCTCTTTCAGCTCCTTCAGCTCTCTGTTTATGCTACTTCCTAGCACAATCTTCTCTGGTGACCCCAACTAAAATAGGGGGCCCCGTTCCCACCGCAGCATCTCCCACCTCCTTTCCCTGCATTATTCTCCGCACAGCACTCCCCGTCACACTATGCGTCTTGATTGTTTCTTGCACGTTATCTATCTAGACAGACTAGAAGAGAAGCAACGTGCGGGCAGGGACCTTTGTCTGTCTGTTCCCTGCTGTCTCTCCAGCACCTGGAACACTCCTGAGCTCAGAGGTGACACTCCACAAATGTTTGTTGAGTGAATAATGGGATGAATGAATGAAAGCATACATGCCATGCCCCTGAGCCCCTGCATATGGTCCCCTCTCTGTCTGGGATGCCACCATCATCATCTCCTTCAAGGCCTAGCTCAGCATTACCCTATCTCTGCGGCACCTCCTCCTCTCCATCCCACCCCAGCAGCATTGTTTTTGGTTCCCCCATCATGCTTTACACATACTTCTCTGATAATACTCACTACATTCAATTATTGTCTGGTGTTTTTTTTTCTTTTAAAAGATGTACATAAGCAGTACATGAATACATTCACTTTATTAAATATTCAAACAATATAGTAAGCGAAAGATCTCCTCTAGGCTACTCTCAAAATCTACCTTTCCTTTCCAGAAGTAATCTTGTCTGGGAATTTACATACACATACATGGATAAAAAAGTAAAGTTTTGTTTTGAGTGTGCATGTGTGTGCTTTATTATACCTATGTTCTGGCATTTTCTATGATTTGCATCTTTGACACAGAGTACTTTGTGTGATTGTCTGTTTTGTACCTGTATGCATTTAAATCACTTTAAAAAATAATTTAGCATTGAATTAGATAGAATGAAGGCATGAAGATTTAGTTGGCCATTCCCCATCTTATGGGTATTTAGATGGTTCACATTGCTGCAGCCATGCCACAGTGAAAGTTCCTACACAGGTCTGTTAGAGCATATGTGTTTCTCCAGACTACATACCTAGAAGGGAAATAGAGGATTTGAAAAGTGTGCAGATTTTAACCTGTCAATTCACCCTTTAAAAAGCCTGTAAAAATTATGCTTCTGTGAAGGTGGGATATTTTTAATATTTGCCTATTTGCTGGGAGAAAATGTCTCCTTCGAGTTTTGTTTTTCATTTCCCTGATTATTGCTGAAGTTTACATGTTTGTCTATATTTATTAGAATTTAGTTTCTCTTGTGACTCGTTTTTCCATCTTCTTGGCCCGTTTTTCTTTTCTCTTGCTGTCACTATCTTACGTGCCTGTTTGTTTTACTTGACTGTGAGCTCCTTCAGGTGGTCATCACATCTTATTTATCAAGGTTTCCCCTTCCAGAGCACACAGACAGTGCTTAATGAATGTATATCCAATTGCATTATTGAAGCCATAGGCATTACCCTTTATCATGGTTATCATCATTATCATCCTCCTCATCACCGCCAGTACCATTTATTTAGTCTCACAGGATGCTAAGCCCTGTCTCGGGAGGTGTGCGTATATAGTCTCTCATCTTCCTAATACCTCGCCCAACAAAGTGACTATTGGTAGCTCTGTTTTACAGATAAAGCAGTTGAGACTCATGCAAGTTACACGGGCTGCCCAAGGACACTCAGCCGGATTACGAAGGGAGGGGTTATGGAGCAGAGTCTTTTCAGCCTGGTTCCAAAGTATGTGCAGTCTCCCTTAGAGCAATTGGCCTCTTCCTGGCCACGCATTAGAATCACCTGAACAGGCTTTTAAATGATAGCTATATCCAGTCCTACCCCAGGCCAATTGATTCAGAAACTCTGGGACTAGGTCTGGGGAAGTGGTGTTATAAAAATCCCTACATGATTTTGATGTGCAGAAATGGTTGAAAACCTTTGGTCTACATTGGGAGTGAACCAGCTTTTTTTGTAAAGTGCCAGATAGTAAATATTTTAGACTTTGCCTGCCATACAGTCTCTGTGGCAACTATCCACCTTTGCTGTTGTAGGGTCAAAACAGCCAAAGACAAAAATGAACGAACATGACTGTGTTCCAATTGAAACCCATTTACAAAAACAAACGGCAGCCAAATTTGGTCCATGGGCTGTAGTTTGTGGACCCCTAGTCTATATCATAATACTTCGAAGATCTTGGAATTTCGGATTGTCCCAGTCAAACCAGGACATCTGGTCACATTAATTACCTTGCTAAGTCTCAAGGACAGTGGCATGAGAATCTTTGCCCCACCTCAACAGATTCTGCTTCAGTAGGTTGGGGCCTGGGCATCTGCATTTCAACAAGGGATGCAGCTGATTCTGATGTAAGCAGACTTCGTGGGTCCTTACTGCAAGAATCACTGGGCTACCAAAGCATAATGTTCTTGGCAAGTAGCGAAAGCTTGGCTGGAGAAGCAGAACTGGTTCTTATCCAACAATTCTTTAAGCTCATGGATAGACATTTTGTGCGTCCCTGCCTGCCTTATGTTCCAGCATCCTGCCTCCAAGGTTCTGGAACCTTGGGTGCCCCAGCATCACATCTTCCCAGTCTGCACGTTGGCAGAGAAGGAAGCCGTCCTGCCTCTTCATCTCTGAAATTAGTAGAAGACCAAAATCCTTGTATATTTCAAAATATTGAAGAAGAAAGTGACTGTTTAACCACCTACGTGATAAAACTGATACTGGCATTTATCAGTCTGTGTGTGTGTGTGTGTGTGTGTGTGTTTTAATAGTTCAGTAGTTAGAAAATGGAGCCTCCATTTTCCCGT
Organism: Equus caballus; assembly: GCF_041296265.1. Classification (NCBI taxonomy): domain Eukaryota; kingdom Metazoa; phylum Chordata; class Mammalia; order Perissodactyla; family Equidae; genus Equus; species Equus caballus. Next base: position 12,506,276 of record NW_027222391.1, read on the forward strand.
CATCCGCTTTGAAGCTATGTAGTGGGTGAATGCCATCATTTCTGTTTCCGACCTCTTTAGCATCCATTATTTCTCTGTTGTCCACATCTAATAGTCTGGATCCTTTTAGTTGTTGATGGCGCAGCGATTACTGGGGCTGCTGCTTTAGGATGACTTCCAAATGCATCTGAACAGTTGAATTTACTTACTGCTTCCCTCCTGAAAGCTTTTTAGCATGATCCAGCTGGGGTGGTTTCATCGGGAAAACCATTATTTGCGGCTCTCTTTTTTTGAGGGGTAGAAATAAATTTCCCAAAAGGTGAAAGTGGACGCTGTTCATTGTGGATCTGCAATCTTACTTTTTCTTCTCTCTCCTTCTTACATTCCATTTGCACAGTTTTTCTCAGGAATGACTTCTTTCTGGGGAAATGGAATGTTCTAAATGGCACGATTGAGTCAAATCAATGTTTAGAGTGGTTTGGACCTTTAAGCCTTTTGCTGGATTTTGGCAGTATCATTTTATACTGTAAAACCCCTTTTTCCCAGGTAACCTATAATATTCATATTGAACATTATTCACAGCTTTCTAACACCCCCTCATTTCACTTAGCTATCAGCTAAGCAAATAGTGCTCAAGAGTTAAAAATATGCTATTCTTCCTCTACAGCACATGCACTTTTATGTGAAAGGGGAACCGCTCTGTGTTCCTAATCTCTATATACATATCTATCTGTGCATGTAGTAGCTTTCAACACTGTAATTAGACACAGAAACCACACCGTGCCAACACAGTGCACACATGCAGGTTTATAGAGCAGCTGTGACAAGTATATAATATGGTAAGACACCTTTTCACCAGCTGGGACAAATTCTAGAGTATACAAGGAGAGTTTCAAATGAAAATTAGGTAGAAGAATCTGAACTATTTCATGCAGGAGGACTGCACAGATGAAAATATCTAGGACGCCTCTCTGGAAGAGTGTATTTGAGAGGCAATGTGCAATACTGGAAGGCTGATAGCTCAAGGAGTCCAATCCTCTTGGATTTAAATCCCAGCCAAGGTGCTGTGTGATCTTGGGCAGGTTGCTTTACCTCTCTGAGACTCAAGTACCCTGTTACGTCACAGAGATAATAGCAGCACGTTTACCTCATGGGGCTCGTGTGAGGATTAAGTGAGGTAACAAATGTCAGGCTGCAGACACACTTTCATCATCTGAGGATCGGAACCACAGTGTGGTGATGAAAATGAAAGGAGATACGTCATCATTACAACAGAACTCTCTGGAATATGCCCCTCCCTGCCACACACACAGCAAATATGAGTCTCTTTTGTGAACTGTCAATGTTAATAGCATCCACATTTACTCAGCTACCCTCATAAAAAAATTAGAAGCTACACTTAAATGGTTTCTCTCTCCTCCTACCTGTCCCCTTCTTCTGGTGCCTGATCCCCCATGGTCACTTGGTACCAAATTGTGCCATTCAGCCTCCGAAATAACTTTCTAATTCGGTCTCCTCAGCTTCATCCTCCCTGTCACTGCCTCAGTTCAGACCCTTATTGTCTTTTGTCTGGATTAATGCAAGAACCTCTTAACCAATTTCAGTATCTTCGGCTTGGATCCTCCATGATCCATTAGTAGCCCCATTTTACAGATTAGAAAATTGAGACAGAGAGAGGTTCAATCAAGAGCCCCAAATCACACAGCTGGTAAGTGGTATTATAGGGATTCCAACGTCAGCAGCCTGGCTCTAGGATCTCTGCCCTTTCCTGCCTTGGAGCTTGGTGCAGTGCATTATTTGGTTGTGGAAATCGGCAGTACCTCCTACGTCTGGTAATTGCCTGGAGTGAGTCCTGTTTCCCCCTCACCAGATGTTTCCTTAGAGCTGCTCTAAGTGATACATCGATCCTGCATGAGCTCCAAGGAGCAGCCAAGCCATTCTGCAGGAAGAGAGCGGGTGAAGGAGGAACAGGCAGAAATGTACAAATGAGTTCTGGTGGGAGACCATCAGTGCATCGTGGATGCTGTCCAGAGGCTGACGTGGGCCACGTATAAAAAGAAGAGGCTGAACTAGGGATGGAGAAAGTAGGGATTCAGGTCCATTTCAGCATTTCAGGAGTCTGGTCCAGTGGGTGGGGCCTGGCACGAAGAACTGCCAGCGGGGATGATGCTGGGATTCTGGCAGTATCAGAGGCTGCTGGTTTAGAGCAGGATCGCAGGCAGACGTGATGCTGTGGTACCACAGGGACAGATCATCCATGTTCCCGTGAAGCCACAGCCACTCTGAAGCCGGGGCCAGGGCTTTCCCACGCCCTGTGGTCGTAGGCACTAGAGTGGCAGGAAAAGTAAACTGAGAAACTACAAGTTTCTCCTTGTAGAAACCTTACTCATTCTTTAAAGCTCACTTAAAAATTAATATTTATCTAAGGAATCCATACTTGTGCCTTTAAAATCAAATAGTACTGAAGGCTTTATAAAGGACCGTGACAGGCCCTCCCCAACCTCACAACCCCAGTCCTTTCTATCCCCCCAGTTCCATTCCCCATGGAAACCACTTGAGCCATTTCTATCCTAGCTGTTCTTGTGTTTACCTCCATTTATATAACTAGTACGAATACTTGTATTTAAAAGTAATTTTAAAATATTAGACACTAACTTCTTGCCGTGGTAGATAAAATTTGAGTAGGTAAAATTGCAGGTGGATGAAATTTGGTCGACACCCCATTCCCCTCTTCACTCTTCTCAGTCTGTCCTCACTTAAATCTTTATTCATGCAAAGTTCATCTTGGCATGGAAGGTGACCCCTTTCCTGGAACGTGTTCAGAGACTGCTCCTCCCCTGCTCCCACAGAGCTGTGTATCTCTCTTAGTGCACTGTTCCCCTTGCCCTTCCACGTTGGGGTTATCTATAGAACAGGTCACACAGCTGTGGTCTTTACTGCTGTGTGCCCGATATTGGTAAACCCTGCTCTTCTTCCCTGTCCCTAGCCATCTCTATATCTCTCTGCTTTGCCAGTCTCTGGGTGGGGGGAAACCAAAGTGGGTACTTCCTGTGTGCCCTGAAAGGCTGGGACGCCGGTCGTTCACTCTGCTCTCTCTTTCCCTGAAAGGAGAGCTCTTTCTAGCTGAGGAGTTCCCTCTTAGCACTGAGTAATGCCAGCTTAAAGGACGGGGTGATGCAGGCAAAATGAAGCTGTTCTTCTTTCTCTTTATGTGTGGTTATTCTCACATTTTTTGTTCCGCTATGTTGCTAAAGTTTCTTAAGAGGGCTTTAGAGCTCTCCCAGAACTCTTTTTGATCATGGGTAGGTAGCAGTCTAATTGTTGATCTTTCTGGGAGGACAGAGGCTAACATCTCCTACTCCCCCATCTTGGTGACATCACTCACTAACACATCGTTAAGGCTTTTTCATTTATATTCATGAGGGATAGTGGTCTTGTCTTTGCATGTGATGTCTTCACTTGCCATTGAAATTAAGGTGACTCTGGCCTAATAGAATGATGTGAGACCAGCTCTCTCCTTCTAATATTTTCTGAAATAGATGGTGGGAGATTGGGATTATTTTCTCCATTAATAGTCAATGGAATTCACCAGTTGAGTCATCTGAATCTGGGCTTTTCTTCCCTGAAAGGGTTTTAATTACTAATTTAATTTTCTTGTTTGTTACAGATCTATGGAGATTTTCTATTTCTCTTTGAGTCAGTTTTGGAAATTTGGATCTAAGAATTTGCCAATATCTTATAAATTGTCTAATTTGTGGCATAAAGTTGTTCATAATATTCTCTTATAATCCTTTAATTTCTCTGTGGGTGTCCCTTTCTAATTTCTGATTTTGGTAAATTCTATCTTCTCTCTTCCTTGGGGATGCTAGCTAAGGGATTGTCAACTTTATGTGGTAAACAGCCAATTTCTGGTTTTATTGATGTTTGTGTTTTGTATTTCACAGACATGTGTTCTAATCTTTTGTATTTCCTTTCTTTTGCTTGTTTTCAGTTTGGTTTATTTTCCTTTCTTTCCTTTCTTAGGGTAGGAACTTAAATTATTGATTTGAGACTTTCCTCTCTACCACTATAGGTGTTTAATACTCTAAATTTCTCTCTAAGTACTGCTTTAGGCACATCCCATAGACTTTGATATTCTATTTTTTAAATTTTCATTCACTTCAAAGTACTTTCAAATTTTGTTCCCAATTTATTCTTTGACTCATATGTTATTCAGATGGGTGTCATTTAAGTTCCAAATGTTTGTGGATATCCCAGATATATTCCATTCTTGATAGCTCACGTTCCATTGTGGTTGGAGAACATATTTTATATAATTTCATTCTTGCTAAATCTGTTGAATTTATTTTATGGCTGAGTACACGGTCTATCCTGGAGCATGTTCCATGTGGTATTGAAAAGAATGTGTGTTTTGTAGTCATTGAGTGCAGTGATCTATACACGTCACTTAATTTAATTTGGTTGATAGTGCTCTTCAAGTCTTGTATAACCTTGCTGATTGTCTTTCCTCTTTTTAATCCATTATGGACAGGAGGCAGTTGAAATTTCCAAGTATTGTTGAATTGTCTCTTTCTCCTTTCGTTTCCGTCAAATTTTACTTCACGTATCTTGAAGCTCTGTTGTTACATTTGTAAGCATTGATAATTTTTATATCTTTCTGATTTAATGACATTTTGTCATTTGGATATGTCCCTCTTTGCTTCTAATAATATTTCTTGTTTTAAAATCTACATTGTCCAGTATTAACACAACCCTCCAGCAATCTTTTGGTAACTATTTGTGTGATGTGTCTTTTCCATCCTTCTAGTTTCAACTTCTGTTTGTCTTTGAATCTAAGATGTGTCTTTTGTAGATCACGTATAGTTGGATCTTGCTTTATTATTCATTTTCCCAATCTCTGTCTTCTAATTGTTTTTTTTAGACCATTCACATTTAGTGCAGTTATTGATAGGATCAGAGTTACATTTGCCATTTTGCTATTTGTTTTCTTTGTCTTCAGGCTTTTTTGTTCTCTGTCCTTCCTTTATTAACTTCTTTTGTGCTAAATAAATCTTTCAGTATATCATTTTAATTCCTCTATTGAATATTTTTTACTGTTTTTGAGCTATTTTCCTAGTGTCTGTGGTAGGGATTCCAATATGCATTTTAACTGACTATGGTCTATTTCAAACGAATATTAACTTAATTCCTATGAAATATAGAATGTTTCCTCCAATGTAACTCTGTTACTTTCCCCTCTTGTGCTCTTGTTTTTATATATATTATATCTATATATGTTACAAAACCAATACTAGAATGTTACAGTTATTTCTTTGTACAATCTCATGTCTTTTAAAGAATTTAACAGAAGAAATGAGAAAATATATTTATAGATTCTTTTTTTTAAAACCCAGAAATTTATTACTTCTGGCTCTCTTAATTTCTTCCAGCTGATTCGAGGTACTGTCTGATGTCATTTTCTTCCAGCCCAAAGAATTTCCTTTAGTATTTCTCACAATTCAGTTCTGATATCAAGAAATTCTTCCAGTCCTTTTAAATTTAAGAATGTCCTTATTTCACCTTTATAATTAGTGGATAGTCTTGCTGGATAAAAAAATTCTTCGTTACCATTTTTTCTTTCAGTATTTTGAATATGCCATTTCACTGCCTTCTAGGGTCTATTTTCTCTGATGAGCAGTTAGATATTATTTATGTTGATGCTCTCCTGTACATGTTCAGTTGTTTTTCTCTTTCTTAAGATTTTCTCTTTGTGTGTGGCTTACAACAGTTTGACTATTATGTGTCTAGGTAAAACTATATCTTTGTATTTATCCTACTTGGAGTTCAGTAAGCTTCTTGGATGTGTAAATTAACATTGTTTCATCAACTTTGGGAAGTTTTGGACATTATTTCTTCAAACAATTACAATAACTATTAGATCCACAATTTGAGGAGGTGTATTACATGAGATTTGGGACATTTACTGGGAAAGTCTAGGAACCTGGAAATTGGAATGATTACATGTATTTGGATTCACATATAGCTGAACTCATTGGGCACAATGAGTCTCCCTTGATTTCATAAGCAGTTGTTTCTCCCTGTGTGAGGCTGTTCCTTCATTGCTGGTATTCAACTATAGGATGAATCTCAAAATCATTATCCTGAGTGAAAAAAAAGCCACACAAAAATACACTGTATGATTCCTTTTGCATGAAACCCTAAAAAGATAAAACTAATCTAATATTGACAGGTGTAGAGAGAAACAGTTCCCAGATGGAGGTGTCTGAACAGTTTGAAAAGTGATCCAATATACTGGGGCTCTCAATAGATTGCCTCAATTACTCACTCAGATAAGGTTTGAATACAAGAATATCTTCAAGAGGGACATTATGTTCCTCAATATTTTATAAAATGATCACTAGCCATATGAGGGTGAATGCCAGGTAAGTACACCTCCCCCAATTACTGCGAGGATGGATCAGTGTGAGGTCAAGATTAAGGTGAAGAAATTGTATTCCTTCACTTACATGGATTTACCGAGCATCTAGGAAGCCCAAAGTTATTATCAGAGGAGAAGGATATGGTCAAACATATACTACTACTTGGTCAGAACAGATGTTCTAAACTCTGTGCACTTTGCCTGGCAGGTGTACACTTGCCTCTGCACAGCTTTGAGGCTTATTAGACAGTTCAAGTTTGTTGTACCTGCCACACACTCTGCAATTTTAAGGCCTTTAAGGTATACTAAAAGTCACTGCTTTGAGGAGCTTAGAAAAAGAAGTGAAGAGTAACTGAATTCTGACAGTGTCTGTCTCACTTCTCTCTCTCTCTCCAAATCCTAAGGGGTGATCCTAGTATAAGTTACCCCTGAAGGAGATACACACTATCCTCAGGCCCTGTCCGAACTTCCTTACTGGCTCCAGGCCCATAATAGGAATAAAAAACCAGCTATGTTCAGAGTAAAATTGCAAGAAATCCAGAAATTAAAAAACCAAAAACACAAAAGGAACTCAAGATCTTGCCCAATAAAGCAGAAACTAGGTAGCACATAAGGGGGTGGATCCTTACCATATTAGATTAGGAAGGATGAATTATGTTTGGATAGGCTCAAATTAATCAATATGAGTATACTCCCTGTGGACTCAGGAGCAGCCCATGTTGCATTTCAAAGCAATGAAATATGTATTTTCTCTAATGGGATACTGACAAATGTTTTTTGAAACTCTTAGAGTGTTTCTCATGTGCAGCCATCTTTTGTGGTGATATGAAGGGATCAGTGGTGGTGGCTCTTTGATCATGAAGTTCATTGAAATGAAATAGATGGGTATTCTACTAAGATGCTTCTTGAGATATATATCTATATACATGTGAAATTCTGGATCTTGTGGGCAGAAAACGAACACAAATCACCACAACAGGGATTTAGATTCTCTTTCTAAATCCTTGATATATCCTACTTTCTAGACAGGAGGCTTTGACTAAAGGGAAGGCTGGGTCCCTTTGACAAAATTCCTCATAACTTGGTCACAAGAATATACAAATAAACATTCCCCAAGGGAGACCTGTGGCCACATACCCATCAACTCTCCTTCAAACTGGGTTTACAGTGTATGGTGGCATCATTGGAAATTATGGCTGCTACGATTACAGTCTCACTTAGGGGTGGTTCTGAAATGTGTGGTGAAAAAAAAATCTTCCCAGTGGGTAGAGTTTAAGGAGGTATATTTAGTTCACTTTGTGAAGAACTGACATGTACTTGAGTTTCGATTTATACTGATTTATGTCCAGTAGCTCAGTGAGTTGACAGGTAGTAGGGGGCTAAACAAGAATAAGACTGGAAAATTGGTGACCAAAAGGTCTAGAAGAGACACATGCGGATGGAATTCTAAGAATAGGTATTGAATGGGGTTTATAAATGCTTAACGGAGGATAGGATATCAGAGGGAAGAGAACAAGTGAGGTGTTGGGTATTTATTCCTTTGGCTCTCCGTGCTGAGCCATGTAATGGGCATTCACAATGTTTCTCTTCCTAAGACCACAGCTCTCATAAGGGTGGCCTTTTGTGCTAAGTTCTGATAATGTTACCTACTCTCACTACAGCCCTGGGGGTGATAATAACTCTCTACCAACACTAGTTACAGGATGCTTCACTAACCCTACCCACATTTTTAGAGCCCTATTTATTAGACTCTCCTCAAGTGTCCCATGGTTTCTTGACAACTGACACCTGTTTCTTCAGGGGACCCTGACTAATAGGCCCCACAACAAGCCTGATCATAAACTCCATGGGGGTAGGGAATTTACTCTCTTTTATTTGATGTTGCTATCCTAGCACCTAGAATGATGTCGATTGTACAGTCAGTTTTCAATAAATGTTTGTTAAACGACATATGTGTGACCACTTTCTCTCCTTCGTGATCTTTATGTTAAAGTCTATTATGATTGATTTAATATAGTTTAACCAGCATTCTTGTGCTTTTATCTGTAATTTGGTAAAGAATGACAAAGAATTATAAACGTCAGCAAAAAGCAAGCAAACTTGTCGTTATGTGCATGGAAATCCAAGATATTTAACATAAAAATTTATGAAACAATAAGAGAATTCAGCAAGAATCAATGTTAATGTAGAAGACCCAACAGATTTCCTATAAACATCCACCCCTGGAGCACCTGTGCAGACCCTCAGTAGAATCTGCACACTGGGCCCCAGGCGCGCCAGGATGGGGCTCAGGGGTTGGTGGGTCCGGCGGCTGTAAAGGAACAGGGTGGAGGTCCCAGGTTGAAAAATTGTAAAATTATAATTTTACAGCTATATAATTTAACTACTTCAGTCGTCATGTCTTTTTCTTTTTACAAAGTCAATTTTCCTTCCTAACTCCAAATTTTTTTCACACCATCTAAGTAATATTTTAATATTTTCCATATCCAATCCGTATTCAAATTTCCCCAATTACCTCCAAATGACTTATGAAAAAAATGCTATTTTAATCGGGAGCCAATAGCGGACTACCCTTTGCATTTGACAGCAGAGTTCAGGCTTAACCCTTAACCTCTTCGGGCTCGGAGGACCCTGGGCAGGAGAGATTTAAGAACACCGTCCTCCCGCTTTCGCGGAAAGGCCAAAAGTGACTTGAAATGTAGACGCGGAGGCCTATGGGAAATGTAGTTTTAAATAGGTGAGGTTCACCGCCTGGACTCCGGGAACGGGACGCCACGCTCCTTCTGCGCATGTGCAGCCGTAGCCTCCTCGTTTGTCTTCTCAGGACTCCAGAGAACCGTTGGGGAACTTTGGGGTGTGCTCGGAAAATGCAGGGTGCGCACCGAGGGCGAGGGACTAGCTGGGAAGGGTGTGCCTGTGCTTGGGGATGGGAGCAGGAAGTGTCTGGGACCTCGTCGCCCCCCGCGGCGGTGTATAAACCCGGGCGGGCCGTCAGAGCGGGTAAGGCCGATGGGGGAGACCCCGGCCCTCGGGCTGCCGGGGGGCGCAGGTGTTCGGGGCGGTCCGGGATGCCCGAGGATCGTGTGACCAGCCCGCCTGCAGCCCGACCGGAGAGAAGCCCATGTCGGCGGCGGTGGGTGCGGGAGGGAGGAGTGCGTTTATCAGGCGGACGGTGACCGTGGGTCTGCGGTGGAGCCCGAGCTCTGGAGCACTACAGGCCCGGTCAGTGCCAGCTCTGTCACCTGTTAGCAGGGGCGACAGAAGGAACCTGGGCGAGAGTCAGGGTTCTCATCTATAAATATTAATAATGATTGTTTCACGGCGACGTTTGGAAACATAGATCACTATTTTAGACAAGTGCCAGGTAGGAAGCCTTAAGTAAGTGACAACTGCTGTTATAGTTAGAGGACGCTTTGTTTTTTTACTGGATAGTTTAATGTACCCTGACAACCACTTCACCAGAAACCGAGGCTCGGGTCGGTGGCCCGATGTGCTCGAGTCAGGAGCTCCCAGCCAGGGAATTTGGATTCGAGGGCAGGTGTGCTTGGCTTCAGTCTCAGGCTTTGTCTGATGTCACACCTGCCCAAGACTGGCATTACAGCCTTCACAGCACTTAGGAACATGGCCTGTCCCTGCGTCCCCAGGGATGTAAAGGAAAGGATGTGGATGGAATCCCACCATGTGTCACATGTATCCTGGGATTTCTAGTGTCTCTTCAGGTCCCTTGGGTCAGACAGAGGTGCCTGGCCCCCTCTGCATTGTCAGGCTTTCTGTCCTTGAAGTCTGACGTTATAATGAATTCTAAGAGTCAGCCTTTTTGCCCCTAAGATGAATTTATTTCTCAGATCCATGTCCCAGTTGCCTTGAAACAAACCAGCCCTTGTGAGGCAGGAAGCAGGGGGCCTCTGTGAGGGAGTCTTACCTGGAAGAGAGCGCCCCTCTGACCTTAGACCTCTCTCCAGAGCTTCAGAGCAGAGACAAGAGCCCAGAAGGGAGCAGATGCTAGATTTGCAAGATCAGAAGCAGGTCTTGATCCTCCTGCCCAGAATGAACCAGACTTGATGATGCCACCTTCAGGAGCCACCACACTGTGTGACAGTGGGGCATTTGGGCCGTCCCTGGGAAGTACAGGTGAGCTGGGGTGGCCCAGGGGCAGGCTGCTCAGGAAAGGCTGCTTTGTTGGAGAGCCGTGAGGGCAAGGTCTGGGGGTAAGGGACAACCAGGCAGAGGGAGGAAGTTCTGTCTCCGGTCCCCTTAAATGGCCCCCGCTATTTACAGATGCGCTGCTGTCACACATGTCCACCACCACATGTGACATTAGTGACGTTATCCTGATGTCACAGGATCCAAGAATGATGATCTGTGAAGAGTTTTCCAAGGTCACCTACTTCTAACTCTTTTGAAAGATTTAAAGACATTGGGCCTGAAAATTTCAGTGACTTGTCCAGGGAAACGCAGTTTGTGACAGTTCACTCTCTCACAGGTAAGTTACCAAAAGCATCTATCGAAAGGGCCTTTTGAGAAATACTTCCCAGCTGAAATGAACAATTACAAATTCCTGCCTTAAATCCTCCCATCTCTTTTACTAGGCTTTCCGTGGATTGTGTATACCAGGGGTTGAATAATATTACTGAGAAAAATAGATAAATGATGCATACTGAGCATTTTTCTGCTAAGTTAACTTTAATGAAGGAATAGTGTCTTGTCGTTTGGCGTCCTTTAATTCAACTGATCGGTTGTTTTTATTTCTTTCTGTTATCCAGAAGGACGCATGCGTTATTGTTAAATCAATCGAGTAAAGTTTATGTTCACTCAGTAAAAAACTGCAGATTTCAGCTCCATGGTCATTTCAGAATCACACAAAGACAGGTGTTGCTGCCTGTCCATGATCCTTCTTGTGCCTTTTCAAGGCCCAGAGGGCCCTGTGCCTATGGGGAGGATGATCCCCAACTGGGGTGCTGAGATTTGAGGAGGTGAATCTAAGAGCTGTAAGACAGCTAAATCTCAGGACCCCTGTCTTCTTTCTGTCCCCTCAGCTGAACCACAGTCCTCTGTACTCGCCCAGGAGCCACAGAGAGTGAACATCCCTCAGGTGAGCTCTTTATTCATTCCCCACTTTATATTGTAATGGATTTATAAGGTTTAGCAGGATCCATGCATTAAAGGAAAAGGAGAAGTTGAAATAGTAGAAATCAAGTCAGTCTTGAGGAAAAATATAGCGTGTTTTACTATTAATTGTGATGTTGGCTGTTAGCTTTGAGTGGGTAACCTTGTCAGGGTAAGTAGTTTCCCACTAAGCTACCTGTTTCAATCTCTTTACTTGTGATTGGGCTATTCAGATTCTCTGTTTCTTCTTGATTCAGTTTTGGGAAGTTGTATGAGTCTTAGAATTTATCTGTTTCTTCTGGATTGTCCAGTTTGTTGCTATATAGTTTTTCATAGTATTCTCTTATAATCCTTTATATTTCTGTGGTATCTGTTGTAATTTCTCCTCTTTCGTTTCTAATTTTATTTATTTGAGCCTTCTCTCTTTTTTTCTTAGAGAGTCAGGCTAAGGGTTTGTCAATTTTGCATATCTTCTCAAAGAACCAGCGCTTTGTTTCACTGATCTTTTCTACTGTTCTTTTTTCTTTTTTGGTTTCAATTTCATTTATTTCTGCTCTGATTTTTATTATTTCCCTCCTTCGGCTGACTTTGGGCTTTGTTGGTTCTCCATTTTCTAACTGTATTTTAAGATTGCTTATTTTAGATCTTTCTTGTTTTTTTAAGCTGGGCCTGTATTGCTATGAATTTCCCTCATAGGGCAACTTTTTCTGCATCCCATATGAGTTGGTATGGTGTATTTTCATTTTCATTTGTCTCCAGATATTTTTTGATTTCTCTTTTAATTTCTTCAATGATCCATTGGTTGTTCAGTAGCATGTTGTTTAGTGTCCACATATTTGTCACTTTCCCAGCTTTTTTCCTGTAGCTGATTTCTAGTCTCATAGCATTTTGGTCAGAAAAGATGCTTGATGTGATTTCAATCTTCTTAAATTTATTGAGGCCTATCTTGTTTCGAAACATATGGTCTGTCCTTAGAATGCTCCATGTGCACTTGAGAAGAATGTGTATTCTGCTATTTTTGGACAGAATGTTCCATATATATCTATTATATAGTCCATCTCGTCTAGTTTTCCATTTAATTCCACTATTTCCTTGTTAACTTTCTGTCTGGATGATCTATCCATCGATGTAAGTAGACTGTTGGGGCCCCCTGCTATTATTATGTTGTTGTTAATATCTCTTTTTAGGTCTGTTAATAGTTGGTTTATGTACTTTGGTACTCCTTTGTTGGGTACACGTATATTTATAAGTGTTATGTCTTCTTGTTGGAGTGTCCCTTTTACCATTATATACTGCCCCTCTTTGTCTCTCATTGCCTTTTTTATCTTGAGGTCTACTGTGTCTGATATAAGTATTGCAATAACTGCTTTCTTTTGTTTGCCATTAGCTTAGAGTATCATCTTCCGTCCCTTCACTCTGAGCCTGTGTTTGTCTTTAGAGCTAAGAGTGTTTCCTGGAGGCAGCATATTGATGAGTCTTGTTTTTCAATCCATCCCACCACTCTGTCTTTTGATTGGATAATTCAATCCATTTACATTTAGAGTGATTATTTATATATAAGGGCTTAACGCTGCCATTTTATCACTTGTTTTGCAGCTCTGTATTTCCCTTGTTTCTTGTCTTGTGTATTTTGGACTGCCAGTTCAGTTTGGTAGTTCTCTATGATGGTTTTCTCAGTTTTCTCTTTTTTGTGTGTGAGGAAGACTGGCCCTGAGCTAACACCTGTAAGCAATCTTCCTCTTTTTTAGCTTGAGGAAGATTGTTGCTGAGCTAACATCTGTGGCAATCTTCCTCTGTTTTTTGTATGTGGGATGCCAGCACAGCAGGGCTTGATGAGAGATGCATAGGTCTGTGCCTGGGACCTGAAGCTGCAAACCCTGGGTGGCTGAAGCAGAGCATGTGAACTTAACCATTATGCCACTGGGACAGCCCCTCAGTTTTCTTTTTTTCTGTATCATTTGTGTCTCTGTTCTGATTGTTTAGTGGTTACCATCAGGTTTGTATAAAAAATCTCGTAGATGAGATATACCATTTTCTGATAGCCTCTTATTTCCTTGGTCTAAGCCAGTTCCATCCCTTTCCTCTTCCTCTGATTTGTTGGTCATAACACATTCTGTTTTGTGTTGTGATTTTGTGGTTAAAATCACAAGATTATAGTTATTTTTGATGTTTTCCTTCCCTTTATCTTTCATGTCATAATTAAGTTTTTGCTAACCTCTTCTTGTAGAGAGTTGCAATTTTCTGACTTTGGCTGCCTATTTATCTCCTTGCTCAAGGCTTTGTGAACTCTTTTTTTTCTTTTTCAGGTATGAAGGTCTTCTTGAGCATTTCCTGTTTGGGGTGTCTTGTGGTGATGAACTACCTCAGCTTTTGTTTATGTGGGAAAGTTTGTATTTCTCCACCATATCTGTAGGATATTTTTCCCTGGATAGAGTATTCTCAGCTGAAGGTTTTTGTCTTTCAGAATTTTGAATATCTCATTCTACCTTCTCGTAGCCTGTAAAGATTCTGCTGAGAAATCTCCTGAAAGTTTGATATGGTCTTTGTAAGTTATTTTCTTCTGCCTTGCTGCCTTTAAAAATATTTCTTCTTTGTCACTGACTTTTGCCAGTTTTACTACTCTATGCCTTGGAGTAGGTCTTTTTACATTGATGTAATCAGAAGTTCTGTTAGCGTCTTTTACTTGTAATTCCAGCTCCTTTTCCAGGTTTGAACAGACTTTCTGCTCCTTTCTCCCTCCCTTCTCCCTCTATAATACCCGTAGTTTTTATGTTGCATTTCCTAATTGAATCAGATATTTCTCAGAGAATTTCTTCGGTTCTTTTTAGTCTTAATTCTCTCTCCTCCTCCATCTGAAGCCTTTCTATATTTCAGTCCTCCAGATTGCTAATTCCGTCTTCCATAACGTCAGCTCTGTAATTCAGGGTATCCAGATTTTTCTTTATCTCATTGTGTTTTTCATCTCCAACATTTCTGATTGGTTTCTCTTTGTAGGGTCAATCTCTTTTGTGAAGTATTCCCTCTGTTTATTAATTTTATTCCTGATTTAATTGAACTATCTGAATTTTCTTGTAACTCGTTGAGTTTTTTAATGTTAGCTATTTTGAATTCTCTGTCGTTTACATTGTAAATTTGTGTGCCTTCAGGATTGATTTCTAGGTGCTTTTCATTTTCCTTCTGGTCTGGACTATTAATATATTTCTTCATACTATTTGATGGGGTTGGTTTGTGCCTTCACATAGATAGTATCTGGTTGCAGATTCCACCTGCCACCACTGGAGGAGGTTCAGGAGCTGTGTATTCTGAGCCTGCTGTGATCCCTGGTGTCTGTGCTTGTCCTTTGGAATCTATGCTGACAGGACCCATCTGCGATTGCCTGCTTGTAGCTGCTGCTTTGCTAATGTACGCACGGGCACTCTAGACGGGGTCCCTTGCCCTGGCTGACTGGCTGAGCTTGTGAGCCCAGCAGGGGGAGGGGCACTTCTTTTGCATGTGCCATCCCGTGGGTGTTCTCTGTTTGCCCTCGCTGTCTGTCCTCCTGGCGTGCTGGCTTCATGAAGACAACCCCACAATAGCTTAGCCTCCTCTGTGGAGCTTTCCTATGGGATGTGAGGGAACTTGGAGAGCGAAGGCATTCCTACAGAGTCTCCCCCCAGGCCCCTCTTTTCTCAGAGCTGTGCATGGTCCTGTGCCCTAGGTCATTGCTGGGGAGGGAGAGGAGATCCCCTTACTTCCTCCTCCTTCCTCCTGGGGGGTCCAGCACCTCCACCTTCAGGCATTTGGCTGCATGGGTCTCTCAGATGTCTTTTGTGTTGTGTGCCTGTCCTCTGTTGGTTTATGAATGTCCTTTTCATTCTTTCTTAGGGAGGAGAGTCTAAGGGAAGAGCTCACTCCGCCGTGATGCTGATGTCATGCCTGGTCATTCTATTTTTAAGTTTTTGAGGAATCTCTGTACTATTTTCCACAGTGGCTGCACCAATTTACATTCCCACCAGCAGTGTATGAGGGCTCCCTTTTCTCCACATCCTCTCCAACACTTCTGTTTTCTTTGTAAAGATTGGCACCTGAGCTAACATCTGTTGTCTATCTTTTTTTCCTTCTTGTTCTCCCAAAACCCTCCCAGTACATAGTTGTATATTCTAGTTGTATATCCTGGCTGTGCTGTGTGGGATGCCACCTCAGCATGGCTTGATGAGTGGTGCCGTGTCCAGGCCCAGGATCCAAACCGGCAAGACCCTGGGCTGCTGAAGTGAGTAGCGCACACGAACTTAACCACTCGGCCATGGCACTGGCCCCTCTCCAACACTTCTTATTTCTTGTCTTTTTAGTAATAGCCATTCTGATGGGCATGAGGTGATATCTCATTGTGGTTTTGATTTGTATTTATCTAATAATTAGTGATGTTGAACATCTTTTCATGTGCCTGTTGGCCATCTGTATATCTTTGGGAAAATGTCTGTTCAAATCCTCTGCCCATTTCTTGACTAAGTTTGTTCTTTTGTTGTTGAGTTCTTTATATATTTTGGATAGCAACCCCTTATTGGATAAATGATTCGCAGATATCTTCTTCCAATTGCTAGGTTGTCTTTTCATTGTATTGATGTTTCCTTAGCCATACAGACGCTTTTTAGTTTGATGTAGTCCCATTAGCTTATTTTTTCTTTTGTTTCCCTTTCCTGAGGAGACATATTCAAAAAGACACTGCTAAGAATGATAGCAAAGAGCTTACTGCCTATGTTTTCTTCTTTGGAGTTTTATGGTTTCAGGTATTACATTCAAGTCTTTAATCCATTTTGAGTTAATTTTTGTGCATGGTGTAAGATAATGGTCTACTTTCATTCTTTTGTGTGCGGCTGTCCGTTTTCCCAACAGTGTTTATTGAAGAGACTTTCCCTTCTCCATTGTATGTTCTTAGCTCCTTTGTTGAAAATTGGCTGTTCCTAAATGTATGGGTTTATTTCTTGGCTATCAATTCTGTTCCATTGATCTGTGTCTGCTTTTCTGCCAGTATCGTGCTGTTTTGATTAATACAGCTTTGTAGTATACTTTGAAATTAGGGAATGTGATGCCTCCACCTTTGTTCTTTTTTCTCTGGAGTGCTGTGGCTCTTTGGGGACTTTTGTTGTTTCCAGTAAATTTTAGAATTCTTCTTTCTATTTCTGTGAAAAATGTCATTGGGGTTTTGATAGGGATTACGTTGAATCTGCAGATTGCTTTAAGTAACATGGACTTTTTCACTATGTTGATTCTTCTAATCCATGAGCACAGAATATCCTTCTGTTTCTTTATGTCTTCTTTAATTTCTTTCAACAATGTCTTATAGTCTTCAGTGTATAGGTCTTTCACCTCATTGGTTAAATTTATTCCTACCCACTTAATTCTTTTTGTGATTGTAAATAGGATTGTATTCTTGATTTTTTATTTCTGCTCGTTTGTTTTTAGTTTTTTGATGGATTCTTTAGCGTTTTCTATATGTAAAATCTCATCATCCACAAGTAGTGACAGTTTTACTTCTTCCTTTCCAGTTTGAATATGTTTTATTTATTTTTCTTACTTGATTGCTCTGGCTAGGACTAAGAAGGGTGAGCGTGGGCATCCTTGTCTTGTTCCTGCTCTTAGAGGGATAGCTATCAGTTTACACCATTGAGTATAATGTTAGCTGTTGGTTTGTCATATATGGCCTTTATTATGTTGAGGTACTTTCCTTCTATAATTATTTTATTGAGAGTTATTATCATAAATATGTGGTGAATCTTGTCAAATTCTTTCTCTGCGTCTGTTGAGATGATCATGTGATTTTTATTCTTCATTTTGTTAATGTAGTTTATAACATTGATAAAGAATACTGTTGTAATCCTTTGTATTTCTGTTATATTGCTTGTGATTTCTTCTCTGATTTTATTTATTTGAGGCTTCTCTCTTTTTGTCTTATTCTACCTAAAGGTTTGTCAATTTTGTTTATATTTTCAAAGAACTAGCTCTTAGTTTCGCTGATCTTTTCTATTTTCTTTTTACTCTCCATGTCATTTATTTCAGCTCTGATTTCTAGTAGTTCCTTTGTTCTCCTGACTTTGGGCTCTTCATTTTTCTTCTTTTCTGATTCTGTTGGATGTATTGTTAGATTGTTTATTTGAGATTTTTCCTGTCTCACAAGGTAGGCCTGTGTTGCTAGGAACTTCCCTCTTAGTACTGCTTTTGCTGTATCCAATAGATTTTGGTACACTGTATTTTCCTTTTCATTTGCCTCCAGATATTTTTCCATTTCTCCTTTAATTTTGTTGTTGTTCCAATAGTTAATGAATAGCACGTTGTTTAGGCTCCACATATTTGTGACTTTTCCAGCTTTCTCCTTGTGGTTGATTTCTAGTTTCATACCATTGTGGTTGGAAAAGATGCTTGATATCTTTTCAGTCTTCTTAAGTTTATTGGGAATTGTTTTGTTTCCCAACAAACAGTGGATCTTTGAGAATGTTTCATGTGTACTTGAGAGAAAATGTATATCCTGCTGCTTTTGGGTTGAATATTATATATGTATCTGTTCAATTCATCTGGTCTAGTGTTTCATTGAAGATCAACGTTTCTTTGTTGATTTTTCTCTCTAGAAGACCTATCCATTGATGTAAGTGGGGTATTAAAGTTCCCTACTCTTATGGTGTTGCTGTCAGTTTCTCCCTTTAGATCTGTTAATAGTTGTTTTATAGACTTTGGTGCTTCTACGTTAGGTGCATATATATTAATAAATGTTATGTCTTCTTGATGGATTATCCCCTTTATCATTATATAATGCCCATCTTTGTCTCTTGTCTTTTTTGGCTTGCAGTCTATTTCGTCTGATAGAATTATGGCTACACTCACTTTCTTTTGGTTGTCATTTGGTCGGAGTATCATCTTCCACCCCTTCACTCTGAGCCTATGTTTTTCTTTAGAGCTGAGATGGGTCTCCTGGAGGCAGCACATTTTTGGGTCTTTTTCTTAACCTGTCCAGCCTCTCTGTCTTTTCATTGGTGCATTCAATCCATTTACATTTAGGATGATTATGGATATATAGGGACTTACTATTGCCATTTTATCTTTTGTTTTATGGTTGCTCTATATTTCCTTTGTTTCTTTTTCCTTGTGTTTCTCACTACAATTTCAGCTTGACGGTTTTTGGTGATGTGTTTTTCAGTTTCCTCTTTTTTTATGTTTCGTGACTCTGCCTTAATTTTTGTTTTGTGGTTACCATGAGGTTTGTATAAAAGGTCTCACAGATGAGATAGTTCTTTTTCTGCTGATAGCATTTTTGCTTCATTTGACTAGGCAAGTTCTGTCCTTTTCTTCTTCCCTTGCTATTTTTGTTGTCAAAATTCTTTCTTTCTGTATTGTGAATTTGTTACCAAATTGGAATGGTTAATGTTGTTTTTAATGCTTTCTTTCCCTTTAACCTTTGCATCATAATTGTTTACTAACATGTTCTGATACAGAGTTGCAGTTTTCTGATTTTATCTATTTATCAACTTGTTTAAAGCTTTGTATCCTTTGCCTTTTCATTTCAGACAGGAGAGCTCTTTTTGACATTTCTTATAAGGCAGGTCTAGTGGCGATGGACTCCCTCAGTTTTTGTTTCTTCCTCACACTTTATTTGTCAGCTGCAGCAGTGGACCCCCAGCTGTCGCAGCACCCAAGGACACAGAGCTGATTATTACAGTGTTGATTAATACAGTCCCTAACTAGCTCTCAAATACTTGTACTTTTCTGCATCCTTTCTGAAACCACCCTAGTCGAAGTAAGCAACTAAGTAACTGGATGACTTTAATGACCTCATGTCTCTGATCCTCAATTTCTTGGTTTGTGAAATGAGGCAGTTAGAAGGAACACCAAGTTTCTTCCTTCTCTATATTCTGTGATTATCAGAATCTACAACTATGGAGAGACTCAGGGAAAAATCAATTCCAATGTTTTGGGAAACCATCTCACTTTCTCCATTTAAATTAACTCTTGGGGTGACTGAGATTGTGCCTCATATCCTCTCATAGCACTGCTCGTAAGGACAGTCTCAGAATCTTCAAGACAACTTAAAAGAAGGCCCTTTCTCTTAAATAGGAATCTGCCTTATGCCATGTTTTGAGCTGTAGAAAATATTTTAGAATGAGATTCTAGTGTTGGTAACAAATTTATCTACATTGCTAATTCATCTGAAAGCTCCTATTCTTGAAAATGTCCCATGTGGGGGTAAAGAAGTTCCATGTAAAGGTTTAGTCCATTTTTGTTGACAATCTCTTGAGTGGATGTTAAAAACCTGGATAACAGGATAATGTTCATGGAGATTGGGGGGAGGGACAGTGATGAATGAGTTTGGTTGACTTTCAGCAGTAGTAAGGTCAAAATGAAAGCATTATAAAAGAAGAGTAGAGATTTAGGTCAGGGCTTTCTATGAAAAACAAGTAAAAACCATAAGCAGATGGAAAAAGTTTAAGTGACACAGTATGGCAGATTCCACTGATGAGTTTAATAGGCAGCCATTTTAGTGGCACAGAGAGTAGACTGATTCAAGGGACAAGAACCAAAAAGCAAGGGGTCCCATCCTGCCCTGAGGATTATTTTGTTCTGAAGTGTGTTAGCCCAGCTGAGTGAAGACCTGGGGAGGATGTTGTAGATCCTCTAAAAGGGGCATCCATCAGCTGCGGGAAGATGTGCCATCTCTCCCCAAAGCTCATTAGCAGATTGGAAGTGGCATGCTGCATTACTCTGATTAGCATTAATTTTATAATTCTAGGCATAGAACTTTCCTCCACATGAGTCAGCCTTCACACAAAAACACAGACGCACGTGGTGTGGATAAAACACAAGTAACCTTACTGCTGCTTCCCATCTTCCAAGGACCCAGTGGGAAGGAAAACGTGGTTCCCTAGCAAAGAGGGGAGTTAAGGGCTGGAGTTTTCCAGCTCTCCAAGCTGAGTGCAGGTCCCACAAATCGGGGAGAAGTGCAATGCCATCTTTCTGGCAGACCAAGACTTTGGGAAAACTGGGTCCTTCTGATCTGGTTAGGGAAGACGCAGTACTTCCAACAGCCACTGCAGCAAGGCAACAGCAGCATTACAAGTGAGATGAGGAACGTTACCTCAGAGCCTCCCAGGGAGAGAGCATTGAGGCCCCTACCGTTTATTGGGATAACTGGTTCCTGGCCCTTTGGAAAATACCCAGTCATCCCAGGGCTAGACTTCTCAGGAAAAGTAACTTGCCAATCCCTTTAAAATTTGCAGCTAAAACCTATCTACGCTTTTATTTGTTACATATATTGTTGGGGCTTCATTTCAAACTGCTATATTACAAAACTGTGTTTCAGATAACTTTAAATCCATGGCAGTGACTTTCAAATTCTTTTGATGGCAACTCACAAAATAAATCTATAAATTATTTTTTATTGTAAATCAGTATATACGCACACACACCAAAGGAATATAAAAATTTTATGAAACTGTTCTTACCTTTTTACGTGTAATACACTCTAATATTATCTATTCCATTTTGTTTCATTGTTTTTTAAGTGCTTGTCACACTCTCTAGAATTATTTCATAATCCACTAGTTGGTCAGGACCTGCAGTTTGAAAAGCACTATTTTAAAATTATTGCTTCCAGGTACCCTAGCCGGTAGTCTGGTATCCAGATTTTTAAAAGGCTTATTAAAATGCATCATCAAAAAGCAATATTTGCTAAAGGACCCTCAGTCTCTATAAAGAGCACTCTCTTGGGGATTCCAACCACAAGTTACCAGATAAATAACCAGCTTTCCTTTGCAGAACTGAGATGTGAGCTCAACACCAAGTAAAAATGACATAAAATCAGAACAAAGTTGGAAAAGGAGGACCACCTCCAAATGCAATATGTGGTCCTTCTGGGAAACATGACGCAGCCTAGAGTGAGGTGAGGGGGACAAAACAGAAAAAAAACATTAATGGAGAAAAAATCAAGCTTGTAACTTCTGTCTCCAGGCTTCACAAGGTGCACTTGTACTTCCAACCCTAAGAGACAGAGTGATGTTCAGCATGACTCCATAATCCTGTGGCCTTGAGAACCTCAGCAGACATCAGTTAAGTCATTTAAGGATAACTGCAAATTAAATTAGTTCATCCTAACTCTATATGACTCCACTCATAGGTGGAAGTTAGTATATTGATAAGGAGATCTGATCGGTGGTTACCAGGGAAAAGGGGGGGTGGGGGGAGGGCACAGAGGGGGAAGTGGTGTACCCACAACGTGACTAACAAAAATGTACAACTGAAATCTCACAAGGTTGTAATCTATCATAACATTAATAAAAAAAAAATTAGTTCATCCTAATTACGCAAAAATGATAAATTCAAATAAGCAAGGTAATTCAATTCTGAATTAAAAATTTTTTCAATCACTTGACATCTCAAATCAAAGCAAATGGGTAATGTTACCAATTATATCAATTCGACTCTATATTTCAATACATAAACATATGATGAACAATTAAAATTCTTATGTGATATGCATTTAACTTGTTAACATTTATGCTACAGTAGGGAACCACACTCGAGAAACAGGGTCATGTCCTTGAAAACCAAAGAAGGTTATCACAAAAGAGTCTTTGTAAGAATCCAGCAACAGGATGAGTCCCCAAAATCTATTAAATAAACTATCCCACAGGAAAAGTGAGGCAGATCACACTAGTAAAGGCAACACTATGGAAGCTTATGCAATAGTTATCAAGGGAAACATTTGATACATAATAAAAATATTTAGTTTTAGGAAGCAGTATGATAGGCTCTGATATGGTTGCACTTATGAGTACAGGACTTTCATAGGAAGGAAAGAAATGGAAATTCACTGAATGTTTGTGTTTTGTCATGCATCACTAAATACCTTCGATTACATTATAGCATTGGAAACTAGGAAGCAGAAATGTGAAATAACTTGTTGTAGGCCACACAGTAATAAATGACAGAACTAGGACTTAAACTCCATCTTCTAATTACACATCCATTATTCTTGTCACATCAATACCACTTTATCCTGAACTAGTACTCAAAATATGATAGTGCTTAAAATATTTGCTTAAGCATTTCTTAGGATTTCTGATCAAGGTCAATTCAAATTCCAATTTCAAGGCTAATGAATAAGAAAGTGACCTTTAAAAGGAAAAAAATACGTAAAAAATATACATGCATTCCGGGTGGCATCATGAATCTTCAAACTTTTGATATTCTTTGTGTCTCGTGTAAGGATGAAAAAAGTTATCTATTGCTGTATAACAAACCACAACAAAGTAGAGTAGCTTGAAACAGTAACTTATTCTTGTCTCTTATTGTTCTGTGGATTGGCTGGGATTCGCTGGGCAGTTCTTGCTTGGGGTCTCCTAGGAAGTACAGTCAGATGTCAGCTTGGGCTGAAATCCTCTTTGCCTCTATTGTGCTGGATGTCAAGATGGTTCATTTCTGTGTTTGCTGAGGATGCTGGCTGTTATCTTATTCGGGGCTGCCAACTGGAGGGCCTGCATGTGGCCTCTTCATGTGACTTGGGCATCTCTCAAAGTGGTGGCTGGGTTCCAAAAGAAAGCATCCCAAGAGGATATATTCCAAAAGACCAGGCTTCTTACAGCCTAGCCTCAGAAGTCCCAGAAAGTCACCTCCACAGCATCCTATTGGTTGAGCCAGTCACTGAGGCCTAGGGGGAGGGATGTAGACTCCATCTTTTGATATGAGAAGCAGCAGGCAATAAGGGAGGGAGGGAGACTGCCCATCTCACCTTAGTCTTTAGCCTCCCATCTGGCATCTCTACTTTACCCAACTGAGTTAGAAGGGGAAATAGATGATACAACTACAATAACACAAATTATTGTATGGTGTTTTCTCTATCTCTTTGGCACTCTCTCTTTCTCTGGAAACACAGCACTTCTTGAATGAATGGATAAATGAGTCTCTCCCTTTTCCTCTCTACTCCTTTTTTGCCTCCTCACCTTTCTTTTCTTCTTTTTAACTGCAGATGAAAGGTTAAAAAAAAATGTGTTAAGCAGCAACATACTCTAATTAGTAAATCTTATAGTTAGTTTCTACTCAGATCTCCCATTTCATGCCTACCTGCCCGATTCAGTCATCGTCCTATCAGGGAAGGTGATAAGAATGCAAGCAAAGGAGAGAAGAGAGGGAAAAATGGGAAAGCAAAAGTAGATTATCGAGGGAAGAAGGAAAATATAAATGGGAAGGGAAATAAATCAGGAGCACTGAACACCGTTAAGCCCAAATGGCTGAAAAGACAAAGGGAAAGAAGCAAATTTTTCCCTTATGATGCTGCATCCATCCTTCCTTCCTTTCCAATCCATGGCCGCCATCGCCAGCCTAGTCTAACCTTATTTCTTAATGCCTGAATTTTTGCTATATCATCTTACCTAATCTCCCTGCCTAGTTTTTACCCCTTAGAAATCATCAAAAATGGGGCCAGCCCGGTGGTGTAGTGGTTAAGTTTGTGTGCTCCTCTTTGGCGGCCTGGGGTTTGTAGGTTCCCATTCTGGCACAGACCTATACACTGCTGATCAGGCCATGCTGTGGCAGGCGAGCCACGGATGAAATGGAGGAAGATGGGCACGGATGTTAGCTCAGGGCCAATCTTCCTCCAAGAAAAGAGAAAGAAACAAAATAAAATAGATCATCAAAAACACTCCTTTCCTCCTGGTGCTCTCAATTACAAAAAAAGAAAAGAGAACACTAAATGACTTCTGAAGGATTAAGTCCAATAGAAACATTTTAAGAATTTTCATAATCTGACCTAACTTTCCTTGCCACTCTTGTTTCTCAAGTCTCCCATATGTGAAACTCTTTACTCAGCCAGAGCACTCTACTCAGTGTATCCAAATACACAGAAAAATGAGACTAGATCTCACTATTACATCATGAAAAATACAAAACCTGAATCAAGGAAAATAACAGACAACAAAAATATTACATTACAGAAAGCAGTGTGGTGACATTATAAGCTTCTAATTATAGCGCTTATGGTCCAGCTCACTTCTCATGAATACAGCCTTCTCCTTTTGTCTTCTGTCCTTTGCTCTAAGGATCCTATCACCAGGAGCATTCCCCGCCGCTCTCTGCCTTCCTAAATCCTGTCTCATCAGGACCCACAACATTAACTGACTAATTTGGAAGACGTGTGATTAACAGAATCATTCTGGACCTGAAGTCCCTTGTTAACACTACAGCATCAGATTTGATTCTCGATGGACACCAAGTCACTCAAATTCCATCTCAGTTTTTACTCTGTAGATTTGTTCAGTATACAGTTGATTAAAAGACCATTCACCCCAGTTTGGTAGATAATTCAACCAGCCTCCAATCCAAAGTTTGTACAACTTTGATTTGTAGTAATTACAAACAGTAATTACAGAAACAGTTAAAACATTCATTGCTAATATTGTAACTCTTTGGGAACCTGATATAAATGCAGTTTTAAAAAAACAGGATACTTGAAGATAGTAACGTACACCGTGATTAACAAGATTTTGTGGTGAGAGTAGTTTATTGTCAGGTATAATTAAAGCTGTAGATGCTATTCTGAAAGTACAGACTTTAGGGGGCAAGGGAAGAGAGTTTTTGAAGCAAAGTACAAATTAGGAATAATTACAGTGATGGTTATGGAATGTCAACATCCATTTCATCATGATGAGCTCAGTCTCCTTCAAAATTCACTTGAGTCCGGGAAAGCATTAGTGTAAGACAAAAGGCAGCTTTGGGAAAAATACCTTTGAAGTATTAAGGAGTAGAGTGATTGGCAGTCAGCAAACATAAAAATGGACGAAAGAGTAAATGTCTTGATCACCTACGGAAAGTGTACACTTGAAGTATCTTATTAAAAAACCAGTTTTCTTTTTCATGTCCAATGTTGAATGCACCTGCAATTGTTGTTTTTTAATCTATTTTGATCCCCAAACTGGATATAACTAAATGTTTTATGGGAGTCTATAAAGGTGATGAAATTATAAAGAAAAGTAAGTGAAAGATTATCAGACAGGAGAGTGGAGGCTTCTGGGGTGATATCAACATTGTATGATTTGACATGAGTGGTGGGTCTGTGGGTGCTCACTTCATTCTCCTTGTTTATGGTTTATGCGTGTTGCTGTTTACAAAGCAGTTATGTAGAAAATCCGCTGACACTACTACCTTCGACAGTTCATTAGCCCAAGGGTGTCTGTTATGCTTTAACCAGGGCTTTGCTCATGTTCCCTTTTGCCCACATGAAGCCAGTTGTGCATTAAGAGATGACACAAACATCTCTTGAAACAAGAGATTTCTTCTTGTTTTCTAGAAGAAGTAGCAAAGCTGGTCTAGCGCTTGGTGATGTTTCCAAACAGTCCTTTTGTGAATGGCCGTGAGAAGATGTCCTTCTTCAGCCAAGGATGAAGTCTTATACTTTGTATTATTTAAAGTACCTGATGCCATGCTACACAACTAGTGAGTGTGCATCCATCCATCTGACAGATATTTATTGACTCACCTACCAGCTGACTGCCTGGGAAGCCAGAGCAGTTTGCCAACTAATATGGTTAATTGGGATTTGATAAGTGCTATAAAGACACCAGAGATTCAGCAGTTTCTCCCAGCTATGGAACTTATTTTGGCTAATGGATATCACTCCCACTCCCATTTCAATCTTACAAAGGGATGCTAGAAGAGGATTGAGCAGTCAGAAGGTGGAAACTTAATAAAAATTGAAAGTCAGAGACGGGAGGGAATGAAAGCAGCAGAGGAAGAAGGAGGCAGAGACTGGACGGCCAGCAAGGCCTCAGTGCCCTGCACAGTTTAAGCTGAGCCAGGTATTCTTCCTGTTTCCTTGCTTGATCTTTGCTTGATCCTCCCTCTTGCCGACGCCCTCACCTGGAGGAGTCAAGCCCAGCACAGATGCCACTGAGACAGGTCAAAGCCAGGGAAAGGTCCTGGGATCAAAACTTGGCTAAGTATGATCCAAACTTCCAAGCAGTCAGAAGTAGAAAGAGCCAGAAGATAAACCTAACCCATTTTTGAAGGGGTGCCAAAGGTGAAAAGCAGGAAAACCAAAATTACTCATCAAGTCTAAAGGGGGAGCACAGAGCCAGAAGCTGAGAGGAGAAGAGGAGTCAAGCGAGTCAGTGCCAGGTAAAAACAGAAATAGAGAGTTGAAAAAAAAAAAAAAAAGACAAAGCAAAGCGAAATGAAGGGTCCAAGACAATAATTGGGAGCATTCCTTGGGGTTTGATAATGGATTTTATGGGTTAGCTTAAGTTAAAAGCAAAAGATGTGAGCGGATACCTTCCTTCCTTCTGACATTATCTCCCACCTTATCAACAGTCCATTGTTACCAAGGCATTAACAACACTTACCAAACAAAGTCTAGAAGCCCTTTGGGCAGTCTTGCTAAGAACCATCTTAGTCTAGACTGATTTGGCCTTGAGGATGACCACATCTCCTCAGGACAGTTCTCCCTGGAGTCCTCCATTGGCTATTTTGGGAAATGACGCACTTGGACAAATGGTCTACCTAAATGAATGGTTCAGGTCTGAGCAGCATGAGACACTGGCAGATAGGAATGCCTCCCTTAGCAGCAGGAAATTCAGCACTTACCATGTCCCATGCGGCATGCTCTCCCAGAATACTTTTAATATGATATCCCAGTGTATTTAACATTTTAAAATTACTCCATTTGGTTAAAATCAATTAGATTTTTTTGAGGATCTTGGTCTTTCTCCAGCCCAGTTTAAACCATAATTTCCTGAAGACTAGGATTATCTCGCCATGTTCTTTTTCACGTCCCCGTCGTTTCTAGTCAAGCCTCAAAACGTGAAGTCTGCACTGTGGGTTCATAGCACCTCAGAGATCATCTCGATTCTCCCCATCCCACGGTGGGAAATTGACCTCAGTGAACGTGGAGTAGAGTGTTTAGTATCAGCCTTAAAATAAGTGTTTTCTTTTTTATTGTCTTTTCTTCCTGTCTGCTTTTCAGAGTAGAAGCAACAGTAATTTAAACTTTTCTACTATGTGACCTACACTCCACAGGTACCTTATAATAGCTGAGCCAGGGCTTAACAAAGGAATTGGGTGTGTGTGGTATTTGTGTGAGCATGTGCTTGTGTGTGTGTGTGTGTGTGTGTGTGTCACAATCTGATTGCCGATGTGGGATGGGAGATGGGAAAGAATGTTTAGGCACTTGTGTATTTATATCAAAGAGATGGTAGGACCCACAAAAAAGAATTCATTTTTTGTGATGTTAATGTTATATTTTGGGGGGAGGTTTTGGGGGAGGAAGATTTGCTTCTAAGGGGTGGACTCATATCTCTGTGTGGGGAGGCTCAGTTATAACGACAACTGAAGTCTCTCCTGGCGTTGGCATATTTCATTCTCGTAGGGAGAAATGCAATGCTCATCCCTCCTCCCTCACACCCCCCACCACTTCCTTGGTGCCCTTCCAAGGTAGGGCCCTTGGTGCTGGCTGCTCATTCCTCCCCCAGGGGTGGCTTTCCAAGGCCAAGAGGGCCAGAGAGGGCTGCTGCCAGAGATGCTTCTGTTCTGGCTCCTTCTCACTCCCCTTCCTGTCTGCTGGGCCTTTTGGTGGCAGCACCTAGTCCTGACGGGGTTAGAGTACCACCCTGGAGCGGATGGTGTGTGCACCAGCAAGCATCCAGTCAATTCATGAGTTATCCTCTGCGTGAGCTGGGCTGTGATGTGCCGTTATCTTCCTGCTCCCATTGTACACTTCACACACCAGCTTTCTCTCCAGACAGTTGTTTGATCACTAACTACTTCGAATATCATGACCATAGGCTCATTTATTTTTTTCTGTTTTAAAGGATGGTGCTGGTGTGCACAGGGAGCAGCCACGTCAATTTACACATTTGCCAAGGTATCCGATTGTGAGCTGCCTATCAAGGTGCTGACTTTAATAAAAGCTTATTACCATGAGCATTATTTAGCATTTATGTGGCTCCTCACAATTGTTTACCCATTATTTCTCAGCGCTCCCCTGTCCAGGTGATCAGTGTTAGCAACCCGCATTGTAGAGGCAATAAATCCGGGGTCCTGGAGAGGTTTTAGTAATATCCCTAAAAGGACACAAAGTGAATAACCACAGAACAGTGACTTTCCTGGAACCCCTTGAAACTGGCCTGGACCCCTCTCCCTCTAGCATACTTGGCGAGTTCACTCATTCCATCATCTGGTTTGCAGACCTGCACAGGGTGGGCTCTTCTCACAGATTGCAGCTCCGATACCCTGAGGCCTTCCCTGGCAACCTTATCTACAACAGCATCCCTTCCCCAAGGCTCTATCACATTCCTGTGTTTATGGACTCCACAGAGCTTAGTGCCACCTGAAGTTATCTCGTTTATGTGAAGTTGTGTGTCTTTGTGTTTGTTGTCTGTCTGCACCATTCAGGAAGGTCATCACTATGAAAATAGCAGTCTTGCCTGGGTTGTTCATGCTGTGTCCATCCTCTTTGTTGAAAGCACCTGTCATTACAGTAGGCACTCAGTAATGCTTGTTGAGAGAATGACAAAGGCAGACCCTGTAAATACTGTTACTCACACGTCATTTTCTTTGCCTTTTTATCTCTTTCTGGATTTTCTGGCCATAGTCACACATACAGTCAGTTATTCTCAATTACGCTGGAGCTAATGATCCAGGCTGTGGATGGCCCAGGTCCTTGGCTTCCTTCCCTCTCTGGCTTCCTCTCCTCTGGAGATTCCTCCAGATCTTTCGGTCTTTTCTGGCCTTAGTTGAGAGGGGTCGAGAGGAGAGTAGGGCAATGAAAGTCCTATTAGACAATTTTGCAAGTTCTAATAGCTTTTGACAGGTACAAAGTTGAAATTATTGATCTGAAGATTTATTTTTTACCTTATTTGTGGATTTAAAAAAATGCATCTGTTTTATATATGCAGTACAGTGAAAAGTGCTTTGAAGAAGTTAAAAACACTGGATAAATGTAAGAGAGAATTATGTATGTATGTAGTCCCATTAACCTTGGTAATTGAGACTTGGTTGTAGATTTAAAATATAATTAGTTTTGATAGAACAGTAGCTCACACTTTTCTAATGGGTAGAGCCAGACGAGGCTTAGAAAACGTACCTTTGGTAGATTTTATTTTTGAGCCATCAAATCAAGACAAAGCTTACAATTCCTTCAGAGGCTAAAAGGGTGGCAGTAGTCGTGATTTCTCATCAACAAGTAAGAATAGGCAAATGGTCTTAAACGATTGAGTTTTCTTGCTTCAAATTTCAGGACAATGAGAATACAGTTTCCTCCGAAAAAATCTTAGGCTGATCTTGGAAGAAAGACCCCCTGGATCATCTAAAAATAAAGTTTTCTATTTAAAGGTTGGTTTTAATGTTCATTATAGCCCTATGTGCTACCAGAAAATGGTTTGCCTTTTTGTTTTAAACATAAGGAATCGATGTAATGCCTTATACCTGATAACCTGTGCTGTTGTATTTGGTCCTCCCTACAACTCTGTCCATAGATATTATTGTTGCCACTTTATAGATGAAAAAACGGAAGCAAAACCATTAAGTGCCTTCCCCAAGGTCTTAAAAGAAGTCACCAAGAAGGTGGTGTGGCTCAAGTCTCCTGACTCCAGTTTACTATTTCCCACAATAATGTTGGAAAACCACATTGGAACGGGAAGACTCATTCCAAGTACTGCTGTCACACCAGCAAGCTTCAAAGGTCAGGCAGATATTTTACTTTACGGTTAAATTGGCCACGTTTGCTCAGTGTGTGCTATATCCCAGGCCCTGTGCTTTGCCCTGGGAGGATTCTGGGAAAGTAAAAGACGGATTAGACTTTTCTGGCTCTTACAAGCTGGTGGGAATGGGAGACACATACATACAAACGTGGAAGGGCAAGGGGGACAGTGCACTAAGAGAGATACACAGCTCTGTGGGAGCAGGGGAGGAGCAGTCTCTGAACACGTTCCAGGAAAGGAGTCACCTTCCATGCCAAGATGAACTTTGCATGAATAAAGATTTAAGTGAGGAAAGATTGAGAAGAGTGAAGAGGGGAATGGGGTGTCGACCAAATTTCATCCACCTGCAATTTTACTTACTCAAATTTTATCTACCACGGCAAGAAGTTAGTGTCTAATATTTTAAAATTACTTTTAAATACAAGTATTTGCGTATTAGTTATATAAATAGAGGTAAACACCAGAACAACTATGATAGAAACGGCTCAAGTGGTTTCCATGGGGAATGGAACTGGGGGGATAGGAAGGATTGGGGTTGTGAGGTGGGGGAGGGCCTGCCGTGGTTCTTTATAAAGCCTTCAGTACTATTTGGTTTTAAAGGCACAGGTATGGATTCCTTAGATAAATATTAATTTTTAAGTGAGCCTTAAAGAATGAGTAAGGTTTCTCCAAGGAGAGGGAGGAGGTGGGTATTTATAGCAGAGGACCCAACATTAACAGAGAGAGGCGGCAGGAGAGCAGAGGGAAGAGCAGGTGACCCATTAGGATGACTGTGGAACACACCTCCCTGCGTGGGGACACCTGAGCTGGTGCTTGATTGCAGAAGGCCTTGGATAGAAGGGCGCGCACAGAGACACACACACACACACACACACACACACACTCTCATGTGGTTGTCGGCAGGAAAGCAATAAAGGGTATTGGGCAAAGGGGTGATATGCTCAGAACTGAGCTTTACGTACAGCAGTGGTTCTCACCTTGGAGATTACCTTGCTTGTTAAAATTGCTGGGCCCCACATCAAAGTTTCTTCTTGAGTAGGTCCAGAGTGAGGCCCGAGAATCTGCATTTCTAATAAGTTCCCAGGCAATGCTAATGCTGCTGGTCTGGGAACCACAATTTGAGAAGCAATAATAGAGTAATCTGGCAACAAGGAGAAGTCGAGACTAGAGTAGTGGGAGAATGAAGGTCAAGGGACTGTTCCACTAGGACAGAGCAGAAGGAAGGGGGCCCTGATGGTTAGTGACGGTGAGAAAGTCCAGAACAGCAATCAAGAAAACAGACTGACGGCTTCAAAGGATAGAGGACCATTGGGCCATGTTCTGGGTCACACCAAATCACAAATCACTGTTAAATCTCCAGTGCTTGGGCCAAGTATGCCAAGAAGCACCTGAAATTCATTTTTAAAGCAGCAATCCTGTCTAGAAATTAAGCTGTGAGTTTTGCCTTACTTTCCCTTTCTTCCCCATCTCTAACCTCATTCTAGTGCAATTTAGGTTACAAAAGCATCTTCCAGGGAGAGCATTCATATCTGCACGTGGTCAGAAAGTGTATCTGTCTGTATATATAAAATCGTATTAAAGCTGGTTTCCTTATTATTTCATTTTAGAACATCCCTGTAGCTAAATGGTGTTCAAAGTAAACATGGAGAACAGAAAGCATCCATCTCTACCTAGTGGGGCAAAAAATGACTGAATTCCCATACCATATAAATACCCCATGAAAACACAGAGGAATCCTTGATCCACCCAACATTCACTGAGTATCTGCCTTGTGGCAAGCACTGCGGATGTGCTTGGATACAAAGATAAATAAAACGTGGGCTCCACTCCCAGCAGTTCAACATCTAGCCGTCTTTGTCCCATGCTCTTAAATCTTGCTAAGGCTTGGGTTTTGTTTGTAATAGAAATTCTAAAGCAGGGACAGAAGAAGTTATCTTTTCTAAATTGCCCACCTCTGTTGTCTAATTATTCCACTGAGGAAAACACTTGGTCCTGGATTACTTCGCTGAGCTCAGATATGTTTTGCTGACACACAGAGTCTGGGCAGCATCCAGCCCCCCGTTTACTCCCTGGTCTTTAAGTCTAGTAAGTATTTTATCATTTACACCTTTCGATGTCCAAAGAGAGTGCCGCTCGGGGTTTAACACATGTAATTTCCTTTACTACCTCCCCAAATAACAGGGTCATTTCAGGACCAGGACAGTTTGGCACTGGGACGTGTTTCCCAGAAGTACTAATAGTTCGAGAGAGGAGCAAGTGTCTTCACATCTGCAGGTCTGGGTGCCGAACTTTCTACTGTCGGTGAGAATCATGTCCCAGTGAAAATGTAGAAGTGAACCAACCCTCAAAGGGATAAGGTGACAGGGAGTGGTGTTTACTTGAGTCAGAGAGTAACTGAAAATGACTTCTGCAGCTGGAATAAAACAAAGGGTTGAAGGTCAACTTCCTCTTTGATTTTGGCTAGTCAGCAGTTCAAGCAGCCTTTTCAAATGTTTCGTGTCTGCTGACTTGTCCAACTCTATAAAAGACCCCACATCTTGCACCAACCTGTACCTCTTGGGCACTGGAGCGAAACAAAAGGAAAAATGTTCCGTCTTATTAGAATTAATGAAGTCATGCCACTCACATCCGTCCACGTTACTCCACTTTGGTCACCACCATTGTGGTCCATGCTGACATCATTTCTCTCGTAGATTACTGCAGTGGCCTTCTCACTGGTCTCTCACATCCTGTTTACCCCATCCAAAGCATTCTTCACATTAAATCACTGTAATTCATTAATTCACAGTATTAATTCACAGTAATCTTTTGGAAACTCAAATAATACAACTAAAATCTGAATACCCTACACATATAAAGAAATCCTAACTTAAAAATTTCCCCTGGCTCCCCATTGCTCCAAAGACTTAACTAGTTCATTTGGCCCAGAGAACTCTGCTTAATCGGTGCCTCCCACGCTTTTCCCTCTTCTTGCTGCATCACGTTCCTCCCTCCTCACTCTCCCTGCTCTCATCACCCAGATTCCTCTGCCTGGAACACTTCTCCCTCCCTGCTTTGCCAAGTTGTCTCCTACTCACCTTTTACCTCTTAAGCCTTATCAGCTCCTGAGGGGTGGGTGAGGAAGACCCTCTTCTCCTTGGTTAGGCCAAATCCCCATGTTTTAAACTCCCTTGGCACCGACAACCAGCTCATGAACCCTTCATAGAATGTAACATGGGACATTTACACAATCTCGTATG
Organism: Equus caballus; assembly: GCF_041296265.1. Lineage (NCBI taxonomy): Eukaryota > Metazoa > Chordata > Mammalia > Perissodactyla > Equidae > Equus > Equus caballus. The sequence continues at coordinate 12,539,728 of NW_027222391.1, forward strand.
ATTAATTTCTGCCTGATCTCCCCTCTAGACTGTAAGATCCATGAAGGCAGAGACTCTACCTTTTTGCTTGCCATTGTATTCTAGACCCTGGCATAGTGTCTGGCACATGTTAGGTACTAAATAAATTCATTCTGAAGGAAGGAAGAATGAATGAGTGGTAAATTGATACTTCTAAAATAATAAAGAGGAGGCCTAGCATTTTAAATGAGTGATAATAATGGGGTAGCACATATTAAACTTCTAGTGTTAGGTAAACACTGTTCAAAACTCTTTACTCATTCATTCCAGTTCCGAGGACCAACCCTATGAGTACACATCAGTATCTGCACATAATAGATGAGATCTGAGACTCAGGCTACTTGTGCAAGGCCAGGCAGCCAGTGTAAGGTGAAGCCTTAACAGTTGTCAATATTGTTACTCTATTTATTACTATTCTCACCTTGGTGGAGTTCCTAAGAGTGCCATCGTCAAAGGGGGTGGTGTTGGGCAGGCACAGCCCGCCCCCAGGCCTCTGAGCGCCTTCTCAGGCTGGGCCTGGAGTGAGAGTTTGGGGGCCCAGGGGCTGTGAGGGCCTGCCCACCGTATTGGAAATGGCAGATGGAGGAAAGGATCCTTCAGGCTGGGCAGTGGGGAAGGTCACTCAGGCATCCAGAAACCTTCCTCAGAACCTGTCTTTGAATTAAATCTCAACTCATATCTTCCAGAAGCCTGAGGTGAGATGTCTGGCCGTGTTGCTAGTGCCGTCGCCCTCAAGAAGCCAAACAGGCTCTCAGAGTCTCTCAGGCCCTGCCCCCGGACGTGGCCCCGCCCCAGAGCATGCTGGGCAGGACCTCCCCATAGATCCCTCCCATTGCCAATGTATTCCTCCAGAGGATTCTGAGCTCTGCTTGGTGTTTCCAGCTGTGATGAGGTAAATGTAGTCTTGGTCCTCTGGAAAAGTAGATAATTAAGGCAGATAGTCCACACATGTGAAAGTGTTGTGACTTGGAAAGGGTGGGCAGATCCCAGGTTGGGAGGATTAAGGAAAGCATTGAGGGAAACCTTTCAGTATGGTGGGAAGGAAGGAGGAAAGAAGAGATGGAGGATCTCATTTTGGTTTTGGTTTTGTTTTGTTTTTGAAGTTTTTATGAAGAAAAGTTCCCATCTGATGACTTCTCTGTTTCCCTCTGGTGGTCCAGCACATATGATCAATGAGCGAGGAGTGTGGACAAGGTGTAGGAAAGTGGAATTGTTTTGAGAACTTAGGCAAGCGAGTTGACTGAGAAAACAATCACAGAAGCTCCCCCGAGACAGGGCCTCTGTTTGTTGCCTCCACTGGGTGTCCCAAGTGCTTGGAAGAGCGTCTGGCACATGGTAACACAGGAGGAATGACTGGATTCTGAGGCAGTGGTGGAGCTGAGCAACAGATGTAGAACAGAAGTTTATGGGGCACAAACACACTTGTGTGATTTTATCCAAGAGGAAGCAGGCCCTTATTTGAAGGCAGTTCTAAAACAGGCAGAGTTGGATTTTGCTAGACAGGACGAATGAAAGAAGGGGGTAGGCTGTTTAGAGCAGAGCAGTATATTTAGGTTTAGGATTAAATGATGCCCCATGAAGTTTTCCTTGGAGAGGGAGGAAATGAAGACAAAGGTTGTCAGGTAAGCAGGGGAAAGTACGGAGGGGCTTGTAGTTCCTGAATAGGTTGAGGCATTAGCATGCTGAGGGCAGAAGCTGAGAGGATAAAGGGAGGAATGTCAGACTGTATTTTTTCAGAACACACAAGTGTTGCTGGTGATAAGTTCTAGGATATGGCCATAACTGAACTGGAATGAAGGTAAAGGACTCTAAGATGAGAAGGAGCAGACAGTGAGAGATCAGATCATTGGATGGTCTATCTGCATGGATGTTGGGGCCTCTGATTGATTCCTTCCCCTTTGAGTTCCTTTCCTGTCCTCCACAGAATTGGCATTTCCTCTAACTCTAACCTTCAGTCCATGGCATGACTCTGGACAAGAAGGCAGAAATGGGGTGGTGAGAGAGAGGGTTGAAGTAGACATCCGTTTTGTTTTTGTTTTTATTTTGACACTCAGCATTCACTCACCTTCTAAAAATAGTCCTTCTTTTGCCCTCTGGGGATCTAACCCCGTTGTCAGTTTCAGTCCATGTGAAGTGGAGCTGTTTATCACTAACGCTCTTACTTTAAAGGAGGGCATTGAAGTCAGGCTTGGCCAAAAAGATTGGTCCATGCTTTTGGCAACAGTGATTGGTCAGGGATGGGCATGTGACCCAACAGGAAACAATAAGGCACAGTGGGACTTTTGAAGGGACTAGTGGGAGAAACAACCCATTTTTAGCTGCGCTTTTAGTTTGGAAGATGTAGCTACGAACTTGCCAGACAGACTTACAAGGTAGCCAGTCCAGAATCTAGAGCAGAGAAATGGATAGAAACTGAAACTTGATGACATCAGCTGAGCCCCAATATGAATCCTCCTGCGTGAGGGCAGCCTTACTCCCAGACCTTTTTCAGGTGCCTGAGTCAACAGATCCTGTTTTTAAAGTCAGTTGAATTGCGCTTGCTATCATTTACATCCAAAGAATCCCTCACAGCGTAAGGGGGCTCTCCATCCCTGGCTCCCTCTTCTGTGCTAGCACTCTGAATATATATTACCTTCTCTGTCCTTCAGGTCGTGCCGTTCTATAAAAGAGGGTAAAGAAACCTACTTCAAAGCATTGTAAAGTTTAAATGGGATAATATACATAAAAAGCATAAATTTGTTTCACAACATTGAAGTACAATAAGCAGTACTTAATTTTTCTAAATTAAATCTGGCTCAAAGACCCCATTTTAAAGGGTAGGAAGATATGCAATATTAGTCATTAATGGGAGCTTTTTGCCTATTTAGTTAAGTATTCACCATCAAATATGTAGGTAAGAGCCTGTGATCTTGAGTCCATCTTGGTTGCCCCTGGGACTTTCATTGCCCAAGCCCTTCAGGCCCATTGAAAGGCCAGTGGCTGCACAGCCTCTGTGCTAAGTGTGAGCAATGCCGTGTCTTGCGACAGCTCTCAAGATGATGGGGCTTGATGATTAGTCATCTCAGCATCATCACTTCATCCCTTAAAACATTGTGCTGTCTCCTAGAGGACTTCCACACAGAACCCGTCCACCTAAGGGACTCATCTCTACATCCTGATTCTCAGGGTCTTGGAGCCACTGCTACCTTTAGGCAACTCTCCTTCTCTCACCCCAGCACTTGTGTCAACCCCTATCTCCTCTCTCCTTGGAGCAGCCAGCTAAAGTCTCCTCCCACATGAGGGTCTGGACAGGACTGTACAACAGGTATCTCACAACTTCTGCTTGGGTTCAGGAAACATGAAAGCCATTAATAACTCCTGAACCCAGAAGCCCAGAACTTCCTGTAAGACAAATGAGGAAAGGTAACTTTTATTCCTTCTGGAATCCCCTCAGGTGGAGGGTAGAAACAGCATTATCCTGCTTCAAATGAAGGTTGCCTCAAGCTGGGCAAGAATCCCTGCAAAGGAAAATTACCTACTCTTGTCAGCCCAACCCCCTCCCACAGTGAAGCATTGCTAAACTTGCATAATACTCAGTTCCTTCTCTACCTCCTGGCCCCCATAGAAGGAAGGAACAGACCCCGAGTCTCCTGGGAGAGATAGGGAGGCAGCCTCCACAAATCTCTGAGCTTCCACTTGGCCTCCCTAAGGAAGACCAAACGTGTCCTTGTGACCCCAGGAAAATAGCCTAAATTAGGCTCTGATCCAGGGCCAATGGAAGTTCCAGAGGAAAGGCCTCAAGAGGAGCCCCGGGGCCAGCCCCGTGGCCAAGTGGTTAAGTTCGCACGCTCCGCATTGGCGGCCCAGGGTTTCACTGGTTCGGATCCTGGGTGTGGACGTGGCACTGCTCCTCAGGCCACATTGAGGCGGCGTCCCACATGCCACAACTAGAGGGACCCACAACTGAAATATACAACTATGTACTGAGGGGATTTGTGGAGAAACAAAGAAGGAGAAGATTGGCAACAGTTGTTAGCTCAGGTGCCAATCTTTTAAAAAAAAAAAGAGAGAGAGAAGAGCCCCTTCTCATAGCCTGGGCCCCTTCATTGTGGCTGCAGATTACGGCACAGTTCTGAGTGTTAATCCATGTGAAGGCTGCCTCAAGAAAGCTGATTCCCTTAGGCAGCACCTGGTACCAGAGAAATTCACAGTGCCTGAAGCTGAGATCTGGGGTTCCCATACCCAAGCCACATCAAGGTACCAGTCAATTCATGCATTTTATTCGCCCTGACATTAGGTTTGGAGTGTGGGCTTGAGGGTATAAAAATTCAGGTAACCCATTCCCATCACATTCTATGTCACTGAAAATTCTTCAGGTGCCACAGAGTACCATGTAAATGAGACCCCCACCCCCACCCCCCACGCCCCCCAAGCTGCACAGCACTGATCTCTGGGTATAAGCAGCAAGCCCATGAAATCTAGAGAAATTCCTCCTCATCTCTCCAGTCACTGTTCAGCTAATACGTTTTCCTTCTTTTGGTAAGAGTCCTGCTTTCCCATAGGAACTGGAATCTGGGAGAAAGGAAAACAGTACTAGAAGCAGAACAAGAGTGTGGGATCACTCCTGGGTGGTACTGTCACCTCATTTGGACAGTTCACTGCCTAGATGTGCTGAGTGTGCAAATTCTGTCTCGTTGCCTCATCCAGTGTTTCTCTGAATAGAAGCAAATATCTGGGCACCAGGTATGACTTGTCTTGTGACCCCAGCCAGTAAGTCAGCCCTTTTGAGCCACCACCTCTCCCTTGGTTAGAAGCTCTTTGGCAATGGGTTCGTGGAAAACATCCCAGAATGGGAGCTACATGCTGAATTCCCTAGTACTGGCTTTGCCATCGATTGTGTGATCCATTCTCTGATGTTCAAGCTGTGAGAAGCAAATTTGAAATGATGGATGTGCTATATTAAATATACCAATAAGAGCAGAAGTTAAACCTTGCAAGCTGTAGGGTTTGCTTCCTCGATAAGCCTGGCTATCTCTATGGGAACTGAAGGTTGCTTCTTTAGGCCTATAGTCGGGGAGCTAGAGCAGAGTGGAGATTTGGTGGCGAAGCGAGGATGAGCCGTCTTGCTCCTAATTTTTCCTCCCCTCTAAGTCTGAATACTGGCAGTGGTGAGGCAGGTGGTTCTAAGGGCTCCTTTCACTTTACCGTTCATGATGACCCCACACCGCCTTTACCTCCATGCCACCTTTCCCTGCTTCTTTGGATGCTTCAATCTCTTTGATGTTTTTCTTACCAGACGTTTCTCCGCTTAGCCATTAAACAGCTTTACCTTTGATGACGTGGATATGGATGAGCACAAGGATCCACTTGGTCCCTTTGGTCACTTTTGCTTCAGTGAACTCAGTGGGATGTCCAAGAAGAAACCCTTGTGTTAGGAAGAGTTCTAAGAAGGTTTCAAAGATCCCTTCTTTTGCTAGTCACACCCTTGTATAAACTGCTCCCCTTGAGTGTAAGCTGGACCTCGTGATTTGCTTCTGACTAATAGAATAAGGGAAAGGTGATGGGATATCATTTCCCTCGTTAGTTTACAAGATTGTGACTTCTGTCTTGCTAGCAGACTCTCTCCTGGCTTTGATGAAGCAAGCTGCCATGTTGGAGAGGCCTACATGACAAGGAACTGAAGGTTGCCTCCGGCCAACTCCAGCCAACGGCCATCCAGGAATTGAGGCTCTCAGTCCAACAGGCCTTGAGGAACTGCATCCAGCCAGCAGCTATAGAAGTGAGCAAAGAAGTGTGTATTTCCCCAGTCAAGCCTTCAGCTGAGACCCCAGCCCCAGCTGCCACCTTAATTGCAGCCTTGTGAGAGACCTTGGAGCAGAGAACCCAGGTAGGCCTTGCCTAGATCCCTCACCAACAGAAACTATGAATTAATAAATACTTGGTTTTTTAAGCCACTAACTTTTGGGGTATTTGTTATATAGTAACTAACACACCCCTAAATTACTGTAACCTTGGTGTAAGATGTAGCATGGCTGGGAAGGCAGGCACCAAATGAGAGGACAACCTCCTTGACAACATTCCTGGAGACACTGTCTTCAATCTCGAAGACTATCCCAAGTTCTCTTAGCTGCAGTGGTATCATTGTGCTCCCCCCAGCCCTGATTAGTCTCCAGGAGGTGAGGCCTAGGTAAGGTAGTGCTGGGTGGAGTGGATGGCCAGGATGTGGGGTGTTAATCTGTCTGGAAGGGACATTTTGAGCTCGAAGTGACCCTCAGGGATCATGAGGTGTGATGATAAGGTCATTCTTCCCCTCCTCATTTTTTCTTTCCTTTTCCACTCACTCCACCATTCCTTTTTCCCTACTCGTTGTCTCCTTTTGCCCCAAATTCTGGGTGGCTGCCTGACGACCATTCCTACAAATGATAGCCAGGTGATCTCTTGGTCTTGCAATAATTCTACCAAGCTGGGCATCCTGAGGAAGTTTCCCTCGGGAGCGTCTCTGCCCTTTCCTTGAGGTGTCCTCACATGCAGGGAGACCTCATTGTTGAGCTCAGAATGTGCCTTCCAGACAGATTACCACCCCACATATAACAGATTCTTCGGTGGGACCCACCCAGTTCCTGGACCCTGCCCTGGCCACTCCAGTGTCCACAATCGCAAAACCCACCCATACGCACACCTGCACTGACTGCTCACCTGTGAGATACTCAGGAATCAGCAACTTTTTCTAAATGAAGGTAAGTTACCGTTTTCAGGAAAATATTCATATCTCTGGTCCTTTTCAGAGCTGCAAGGTCTCTCCTCCCGTCTGCTCCAGGAAGGGTAGAGGAAGGGGAAGGGTGAACTGCCCCCCATTTTCGTTAGGGTCAGCTGAGGCGTGGGGACGCGGCCCACCACCCAGACCTCCTGAGGGAGAGAAAGGCTCTTAGGAGCAGGTGACATTCATTCCTCACCAAGAGATCCAAGAGCAACATTTCCCCCTGCCACTCACCTCAGGGCCTAAACACCCCCACACTTCCAATTCCAAAACTTTCTGAGGCAACAAGGGGAAATTCTGGCTGTATCCTTCCAGAGGAACGCATCCCACCCTGCAGCTGTGTATAGTTCAGGATAGTGAGGGAGCAGATGGAAAGACAAGTTGAGCCAAGTTCTGGACTTGAAGGGTTCTTCTCATTTTGAGAAGGCCCGGAAGTTTTTAGAGTAAACTTTTTGTACTTTTTATGAAAAAGTAAAGTGTTTTAAGTACAGGACATGTGAGTAAGGTCAAATACAGGACCCAAGATAAGACTGAGAAAGCCACTGTCAGGCCCCCTACAAGGGACTGGTCATCTTGCAGAAACCAAATGAGGAAATCAGTCAGAGCTGACTTCCCTCCTTCCTTTCCCTGAGCATAAGCGCTGGGAACCCCAAACCCACTCCCCCAAAGCACCACACAGAGAACACTACTCTCTCCTAGCAGAAACATTTATTGAGGACGATCAGTATCCTTGGTTGTGCTAACCATGGTTCTCATCAGAGGATGTGTTCTCGTGAAAACGGCAATGCTTTCTCAACAAGGACTGAATGATTTCTTTGGGGACATTTTTCCTCCCTGGAAGTGTTGGAGAAGCATTTCCTGTTTGAATAGAAGAGTCAGATCTCTGAACACAGTGCTTTCATTAGAGGTGAGGGTGGCCGGAGGGACGTGGCATACATCATGCATGCAGGTGGGTCTTGGATGGGGCACAGACTCCCTTTAGGGTGGGGAAGGGGGTTGACTCTGGCATAAATGCTGGTCCTTGAAGGCCACAACTTTCCAGGGCTGTCTGATCCTGTCTCTTTTCTGTCTAACCCTTGTACGAAAACTCTTGTCAGGAGGGACAGCATCTTGGCTGCAGGATGTGGTCCTTGCCCATTCCCCTGGCTGTGGGTCAGAGAGAGCCCCGTAGTTGGAGGGATGTCCCTCGTCAGGCTCTACCTGGGCCTGCAGTTCCCCCTTCTGCTGACTTCACTCTGCAGCCTCAGGTTCGTATCTCCATGCCGGTTTCTCCTCTAGGATCTTCCCGATGGCTGCCATGAGCTCATGAGCTTCAGGAGGCCCACAGCTCACGAGAGCTGCACTTTGAGCTGGGTCTCGGAGCGGTGCAAAGGTTGACGTGAACTTGGCTTTTTGCTGGAGACTTTCCTGCCCTGTGATTTTTTTCTTGGAATTAATCCACTGAAAAAACTGCCTCATTTTTTTTCTGAAGTAACTTTCAGGAGGAAACTGTTCATTCTGTGACAGATACGGGAAAGTGCCCTCTAATTCTCTGTCCTCAATAGAGTGGCTCTTCTTTCTGGCTTTAGACGTCCCAACTCCTGAATCCTCGCTTCCACATTCTCCTGCTCTGGAGTCCAGAGGTCTCACTGTCTTTGCAGCTGGTGGGAAATTCCTATCCTGGCATTTCCATGAGACATGCTTAGAGGCCCAGGGTTCCCGCCAATCCCCATTGTCCTCCAAGTGGACTTGCAGCACCTGGGAAGCTCCCATGTCCCCACTGGAGACGCTCTGGGACTGAGTCAGTGAGGAGTCGGAAGGCAAGCTATCTGAAGTAAGGGATATGTCAGCGGGAGAGCCTTTAGGCTGGCTATGTTCCCTGCTCTTCAATTGAAACTTCAACTCGGTAAGGAGCTGTTTTTTAATGTCTGATGGCTTGGAATCTTGGGGAACTGGTATTTTTGGTGAGGGACATTGACTGGTCAGGGTAGTTTCTACTTTGCTCACATTGATATTTACCATTTGGGAGCTTCCCAACTTGTTGGTTGTCAAGATGTCACAAGATTGTGATGTAAGAACGCACAGCTCCTCAGCCTTGAATATCTCCCTGAAGTTCATGGTGGACGTGGAAAAATGTTTTCAATTCTTCTCCACCATCTTTTGGCCCTGAATCATGTCCTCTCTATCACTGGAACTCACATTCTCATCCCTTGGCACATGTCCAGCCCCAGCTTGCCTTGTGGGCACCTCTCGGCTGCATCTGTTATTGTCTAGTGCAGTCTTACTCTGACTCACTTTGTCTATAAAGCTGTGTGTGAGGATCTCTGAAGTCTGTCTGCCATGCTCGATTGACTGGATGTCCTTGGCAAGCTCCCGGTCGCTATCAGAGTGGGATGGTTTTAGGGCCCCCTGTCCTTCGTTGCCCGCAGATGAGGTAGCAGGGAGTGGAAGATCCAGGATGGGGACTGAATTCGTTGTTTGCACCTTATTTCCCTGAAAACTTTTAGAGCTTCCCTCAAGGGGCTTGGAAACCTCAAATTCCTTTCCCTTACTTGGAGTCTTATTTCGTTTGTCACCTATGTCTTGACCCCCTCTTATTACTTACAGAACAATCATTTTATTCTATTTTTCCCTTTTTCTCCTCCCTTCCATTTTTAAAATCATGTTGTTTTTAGAAAACAAAATTGGTATTTTATTTTTCCACCCTTGTAACCATCTTTATTTTACTTAGACATCTACAACTTAATGTATTTCACGCTCACCATCATAATGCTTTTTGAATTTTGCCCCAGTTGACACTCAGCCAATTTTTGAGTCCCAGTCTGTCTAAGTGGAGTTGCCTTTCCTCCAAACCCCTATTGTAAGGGTGGGTATGTGTGCAGTCCATGGTGAGACCCCCATATATCTGTAACCTGGTGCATAGTCTGGGACTCACCTCTGGTTCATGAGCTGCAGATGTTCTGGGGGAGACCAACCATGGCTCCACCAAGGCCGTGAATATCAGAGGCGGCACTTCCATCCTGATAGGTGAACTGTACACATTAAGGGCAAGATCTTGTATATTCCTATTAAGCATAGATGGACGGAAGGCAGCAAGATCACCTTCCCAAAGAGGGGGATGCCATGCCTGATGACCTCCCTGCAGATAGTGTTTAGTATTCAAAGAACAGCCCAGTGCCTTTTTGGAATAAGGCATCAGTGTGCTGTGCAGTGCCTGGATCAGCCTCAAGGTGGTGATGCCTGGATCAGATTGAGGAGGGGGCGGGGGGAACAGGACAGGGTCACCATATGGATGATGATGTGGCATAAAGCTTTGTTCTACCAGCAAGGTCCTTCTTTCCCCTCTTCATTTTTTCTTTCCTCCTGGCTTACTCCAAGTCATCTTTTCCTTACTCTCAGCTTTATTTTATCCTGGGAGGTAGGTGGCTACTTGGTCAACATTGTTACTACTGGCAGCTGAGTGATGCTTTTGCTCTGCAACAAAATATCATTTGGCAGTCTGAAGAAATACCTACAGAGGGGAACCACTTCCCCCAGGTGCCTTTCCAGTAGGGAAACCTCAGTGTAAAGTTTAAAGTATTCTTCCCTAACACATTAATATGACTCACATGACAGATTCTTAAGGCGTGTCTGTGCTGTTGCTAGCCCCTCCCCCACCAGCCCAGGATCCACTGCAGCAATACCCTCCCCCACCCCCCAAATCCCATTTAGGGTTCACCCCCTGTGGGGTCCTCTGGTCACTGACCTCTAAATCATGATGAAGCCGCTGTTTTTTCTTCATTGTTGTTTTATGAATTGCATACCTATTCTTGACCCTCTTCGGATAGAGAACACCTGTCTTCCCTACTCTCTGAAGGATGTAAAACATTCAGTGAGCGGAAGGTGTGGGCTGCTCTACACTTTCGTTAAGGCTAAGCGAAGAGGCAGGAGGCAGAGCCCACCTCCTCAAACTTCATCAGGGAGGAAATGGGGTTTTGGGGGCACGTGATATCGCTTTGTCAACAAGAGCTGCAGAGCACTGGTGACCTTTCAGAAGCCAGAGGAATCAATCAGTAAGAGCTGAACTCACTCCTCCTTTTCCCTAAGCACAAGCCCTGAGTTACCTGAAACCCATGCCCCCAACACAGGACACAGAAAAGACATCACTATTATTAGAGAATCATTTATTGGGGAGAATTAATATTCTCCACGAGAAGGAATTATTTTGTGGTGGGAAATTTTCCGCTCTCGAAACGCTGGAAAAGCGTTTTCTGTTGACGTAGAGACGGATCCCTAAACATAGTGCCTTTAGCAGTGGTGAGAACAGCTGGAGGCCCCTGGGCCGGCTTGACGCCTGCAGGTGGAGCTTGGATGGGGCACATGCTCCCTGCGGGGCACAGATAAGGGACGCTTCTGATCCAATAGCTGATCTTTAAGCGCCACGACTTTCTGAGGGTGTCTGTTGTGGTCTCTGATCCGTCTAGAACATGTAGGATAATTCTGGCCAGCAAAGACAACTTCTTGGTGGCAGGACTTGGCCTTTGGCACTTTACAGGAGGGAGCCCTGTAGTTGGAAGGATGCCCCTGGACGGGCTCTGCCTGGGCCTGCTCTTCTGCCTTCTGCTCAGTTTTCACAAACTTCCTCAGGGAAGGAAGGGGCTCTTGAGGGCGGGTGACCTCTGTTGCACACCGCTGCCCCAGTTTCTCCACTGGGAACTTCCCAGGGACCGTCCTGGTCTTCTGAGCCGTGGTGGTCCCAGTAACGGCAGCTCTCCCTTTAACCAGGCCTCTGCTCTGTGCAGATGATATGGGGCGGCCCTTTTCCGGGGGATGGTCTTGCTTTTTGCCTTTTGTCCCAGGACGAAGCCATTGAAAAATGTTGTTCAGCTTTTTTCTGAACAGACTTTCAGGAGGAGGCTGTGCCTTCTGTGATGAGGTCTGGGAAGACTTGCTCCCAAGCGTCTCCTCTGATGCTGTGATCTGAGTAGGGAAACTCTTTCTTGTAGGTTGGGATGTCCCCAACCCTGCATCCCCTCCACCAAGCTCTTCTTTGTTGGGGCCCGGAGGGCTCAGTCTCATTGTAGCTGGTGGGAATTTCTTATCCTCGGACCTCTTTAGGTCTTTCTTAGGGACCCAAGGCTCCTGCCGCTGCTGTCTGCTGATCCCACTGTCCTCCAGATGGACACGCAGCACCTGGGAAGCTCCCATGTCCCCACTGGAGACACCGTGGGCATGAGTCAGTGAGGCCTTGTAAGTCAAGCTCTCTGAGGCAGGGGACCTGTCAGTGTGTTGGCCTTGGACCTGGCTCTGATTCCTCCTCTCTAGTTTTGACTTTAATTCCCCAAACAGATGTTCCTTAAGATCCGATGACTTTGGGTCTTGGGGAACTTGTCTTTTTGGTGCAGGGCTTTCAATGGTCCCAGTAATTTCTATTTTACTGTGATTCTCACGTATCATTTGGGAGCTTCCTGGCTTGCTGGTTGTCAACACACTACCAGTTTTTGACTGCAGAGCATTGAGCTCCTTGGCCCTGAATATGTCCCTGGCCGTGTTGTACATGGAAAAGGGTTCCGACTTCATCTTTTTGTCCTGTCGCCCTTCTCTTCTATCACTGGAACTCACTCTCTCATCTTTTGTCTCAGGTTTGGCACCAGCTTGCCTTGCAGGCAGCTCTGGGGGGCATCTGTTGCCTAGTTGAGTAAAGTTCTGACTCGTTTTGCCTGTGATGCCACATGTGACAGGCAGATGAGTCTGCCTGGCACCCTTACTCCTCTGAACAACCTCTGCAATCTCTTGGTTGATACCAGAGGGTGATTGTCTCGGCACCCCTTGTCCTTCCCTGCCCATAGGTGATGTAGCAGGGCAAAGACGATCCAGGACCAGGGCTGAATTTGTTGTTTCCGCTTTTTCTTGAAGAACAGATTTAGAGCTTCCTCTGTGGGGCTCGAAGCCCTCGGATTTGGAGTCGACTTCCAAAGTTGGGTTATTTGAGGGGGGCCAGTAGAAATAGGGCAAGGACTGGGATGCAGCATCTTCCAATTTAAACGCCTGTATGGATTCAAGGACCCTGCAGGGCAGGCCCCACTCCATCCTCATACGGAAACTTTTAATATGGGTTTCCATCATCTGTTGTGCACTGGAATCAATGAAGCAAAGCTCCTGGAAGGTATTCAGGGAGGAGTCCCCACCCACTGAAGGTGGCAAACTCCTCTGAGTTATTTGGGTGCGTGGTTTGTCAGAAAGCAGCAATGTCTGCTTGCTAGCATGCCATGAACTGCGCACCGTCCCAGGGAGCCGAGCCTCACTGATTTCCTCAAACTTCTTGCTCAAATGTGCTTTCAGGACATTTTCAAGTTGCTTCTGATCTAGACTTTCCTCCAAGGCCCTTGAAGCTTTCCCTGACAGACTTGCCATGTGACTATTTAGGTCTTTCTCAGAGTCATATGCCGGATCCTTATCTGAAGAGCTCTCTGGGTCACTCAACAGATGAGCTTTTGGGCCGTTCTCTGGGCTATGCCCCTGATCCTTCCCCATCTCCTTCTCTACCTGAAGCAGTTCTGAACCCCTCTCATGGAAGCTTTTGGATTGGCTCAATCCAACATTTAGATCTTTGTTCACCGAGATCCGTGAGAGTCCACGATTGCTTTCTGACTTAGCTATCTCTGAGAAATCTCTTGGAGGCATCATCAGTGACAGACACTCACAGATCCTGCGGGGCAGGCCCCACCGGTGTTGGATGAGCCTCTTTCGAAGGTGATGTTCCAGTTTCTTCCTCAGCTCATCACTGAGAGGAAACTCTACGGGAAGGGTGGAGATGGAGGCATGGGCCTGGGAGGCCTGATGGTAAGGAAAGTTGGGAGCTGAAGAACAAAATTCTTCCTGAGATCTTTGGACTACAGAGGGGGAACCCCACAAACTTTCCTGTTGCTTCTGCAACACTTTCCATTCCAGTTGTTGAATTTCAGATGAGGTGAGAGACTCTGATTCATCCGGGGGTCTATGGTAACACACTCCACAGATCCTTCTCTGGGGTAGAGGACCAGATGGTAGGATTGGGAGTGGGGATTTAAGGTGGGCCTGGGACTTGACCTGAGTGAGAGGTAGGGGCTGGGATTGGGGCAGGGTTTGAGGCAAGGGTTGGGGCTGGATCTCAGGCAAGGATGGAGGTGGGCGATGGAGAGGTACTGGGGATTCTTGGCCCATGGAGGCATTTGAGATGGTATTGAAAAGGAAGATTGTGGTGCAGTCACGTGAGTCACGGATAGCAGAGGGCAAGGACTCGCTGTGCAGAGATGGGAGACCCCAGAAGAGCTGCATACATTTTTCCTGTAAATGGTCCTCCAAGATTTTAGGATATGGGGGCTGCTCATGCATGTGCAGCTCCTTTGGTTTGCCTGCACTGCTCCAGAAAGGAAGGGAGAATGCTGAGTCACACTCATCAGCATTTGACTCTGACATTTTCCCCGAAGGATTTAGTTGGTGGCCTGGCCTAAGTTGTTTTGGAAAAGAGCCCTTCTCCTTCTCCTTTTCCTTCCACATCAGGAAATCACTCCTCTTTCGGACTTGTCTCTCCAGGAGTGCCAGGACATGAGGGCTGAGAAATGAGAGGTTACCAGGCTCTATAAGGTTAGCTGTAGGGTGTCTCTCCAGAGAGGACTCTGGAGAATGGAGGGCAAGAAACTCTCGATTAAAATCACGTGGTGCCAAGGTGGAAGGTGCTAAGAACAAGTCTTTGGCACAAGCTTGCCACCAGGATAATTCTGAAATTGACAGGCTTGAATGGTCAGTGCCTCTGATTGTTGGGACATAAGTGGACAACCCACCAGGGCTATCTGGAGATGAGTTCTCTGGAACAGACTTCAATAAGATGGAAACCAATTTAGATTGAGTCACAGTTAAAGGGTGGTCTGTCGGTGGTGAGACAGACAGGCTTGGTGGTGCGTGACGACAAGCCAGTGAGTCATTGGGATTCATTATCTGGGGCAAATTTGGTAAGGGGTTAATATCTTGGGAAAGGGTGCGGTCAAGAGAGAAGATCGTATTCAGAGACAGAGTGGCCTCTGGTTGGAGAATAGGACCCGTTGCCTGGGTGTCATGTGGTGGGAGAGGGGGAAGGGCAATGGGTTGGGGTGGGGAATGGTCTGCTGGGAATTTGGACTCCAAGGGAGGAATAGGCTCTGGTGGCATAGAGTGACCCGGTGGTGAGGGTGAAAGAAAGTCAGCTAAGGGTGTCATTGGGTTAGGTGAGAGAACGGAGGGGGGCGGTGGGGAAGGGTCAGGTGGAGGGGATGGTGTTAGGTCTCCTGGAGGGACTTCTGAGAAGGCAGAGGACAGAGTGAATGATGACTCAGTCCCAGAAGCTGTGGAAGCCATAGAGGACACAGAGGCAGTATCATCTTCCAGGTCCTCCAGGAACAGCAGCCGATTGATTTCAGCAGTTGTGCTATTACACACCTCACAGGAGGGGTCTGGGCATAATAGTTGACGAATGCGGGTGGTATCGAGAGGCCGGCCTAGGGGCCTGCGGGAGACAGGAAGTAGAAAACTGTAGCCAGGACCAGAACAAGGAAAGGAGGACCTGCTGGCCTGTCAGGGGAGGGGCCACCTGAAGCCTGCTGCCCCTTCACAATGCCCCACATCTATGACTTCACCATACACTCAGCAGCCCTCACCCCAAGGCCTTCATTCACATACCCGTTCCTATGGCAAACCCCTCCCATGACTACTGCAGGCTGTACTGAATCCCTGGAATTGCAGAGAACATGTCAAAGAGGGATCAGGAAAGAAAAGACTAGTCACCTTTTCAGAATAGAAATTAGCCTCCTTTTCTCCTCTGTTTCCCTCTGGTAGTTTCTCCAACCTGGGAAACCAGAAGAGTGAATTACATGTAATAAAGGTAGAAGCATAGGTGTTACACGGGAGTCCCTTTATGGGAGACCCTTGGGATATTAACGGGATATTAACTCTGAAAGCCCCAAGAATCAGTAGATGTGGTCAAACGGTCAATGATAATATTAATAAGGTTCACATGTGTTTGTTGCTTCATTTATAAAGTACTGTCACATACATTATCCCATGGGATGTTCAAAACCACCATGTGAGGAACATAGGTCAATGGTTACCTCAAAGAGGAGTCTGATCATCCAGGAAGTCAACGTAGTTTCACAAGGTCAGGACACAGAAGTTCTGACTCTTGGTGTCTCCCACGGCAACCCACTGGGCAACACCCATTGTCCAGGCCCATCACTGCTTCATGCCCAGAGCTGGGCAGAGCAGGAATCTGAGAAATGTCTCGGGTTCTGACTACCTTCCCATGAGCCTTTCCTCTGAGGCCTCTATTTTCTGAGAGGGACTCTATCTAGCGACTGACATCCTCAGAGACCATGGACCTGGGACCTCATGGAGAGGACAGGATGTGTCACCCTTGGAGAGCTCAGGTGGGATAGGTGGAACCTTACCACTTGATGTTCCACCTTTTCTTCTCCTCTTGGCTCTGCCCTGACGCTGAGAACAAAAAGAAAAGAATGAGGAGCGAGGACTTAGTTGGCTTGATCCTCTCTCTAGGAAACTCAGATATTCATCCAAGATTAATGTCACTCTCTATTTTTATTACTAGCACTTTGTGTTCTTTCCCTTTCTGAATTTCTAAAGGTGATAAGATACTTTCAATTTTTCCTTCTTTGAAAAACTCGAAGGAGGATTTTTGGCTAGAGTCCACACTTGATATTCTCAGTCAGAAGTCCTCTGCTCAAGGAGGGCATAGACTCTGAGGCCCCCAGTCACATCTGTGCTTCCTCAGATAGGACCCTGTATCCTGGGACAGAGCTCACACTCCAGTGTCTGCTCAGAGGCTCAGCCCTGCTCTCCTGATCTGCCCAGTACAAAGGACGGTTTGGTCGAATGACGCCCGTCATGGGAATGTGACTCGTGATCCAGTGTTGGGAACAGTGTTCTCCTACACAGATCCCAAACTCTCTAAATAACCTAATGCAGGGCCGTGAAATCAGTGATGGGATTTTATCCGGGAATCCTCCACCACACCCAGATGGTCTGTGAGTTTTAAATGGGAAACAGTCCCAGCTGAACCCCTAGTCCTGCCTGGCCTATTCCCCTAGAAGGATGATGTTCTATCCTCTATTCAGACTTGCCATCTTAGGAGTCTCTCTGGACCAACTCATTTAAAAATGTGGGACTAGAAATGGAAACAACAATAAAAAATCCCTGTTGGTGGCTTGCCCAGGGATCCTTACCTTTTGGTAGATTTTGGTTTTCCACAAGGTTGGTAAAGATGGAATCCCCACCAGGAAGCACAGGAACAGAAGAAGCAACCACAACCCACACACGATGCTGAGGTTATAGTCACTATCTAAGAATGTTGAGCAGATGCTCAAAAACAACTCCATATGGCTATTCAGAAATGAGAGAACATTCCATTGACTGAACTCCATTTTCTGAATCGCAAGGCTGCCTGAGGCAACTGAGCTCTGAGAGTGTCCGCACTTGCCTATAATCCCAGGCCTGCATCACAGAGCACTGAAGAGTCACAAAGGGTTTCAGAGGGTGGGGGAGGGGACATGAAGAGGGTGTGCCCATGGCCCCTTCCTCACACCAGCCCAGCTGATCTCTCCATCCATCCTGGGCCCTCCAGGTCCCTCTGCCCTACCCTGCCATCCTATTTTCCAACTCTGTCCGTTCATGAAATCATACAATTACATTAATGAAATTTTCTGCCTGTTCCACCTGTACTCCAGATATTACCTGGGCCCCCTTTACTGTTTGGAGAGCTTGACTTTGGTTTCACCAATTCCACTGCCTCGAAAGTCTGAAATGCTCCCTGGAATTTTTGCTTGTACCCAGACATTTACACTCAGAATCATATATGTCCTCAAATCCATCTTTCCTTTAGAATGTTTTTGCCTTACATGAACCCTGATATAGAACTTAAAGTTCTTCTTTACTCATTTGGTTTTGTGAATGTTGAATAACAAATTTTAGTTTTTTGCTTCAGTCAGCCTTTACCATCTTCAGCCAGTGGGGCTGACTCAAATAATTGAAATGAGTAATTCATTATTCAACACTCACAAGACTAAAATCAGTACAGGCGTACCTCACTTAATGAAAGGGAAATGTTTAGAGAAATGCATCATTAGGCACTTTCACTGTTGTGTGAACATCACACAGTGTACTTACACAAACCTAAGTGGTAGAGCCTACTACACACCTAGGCTATGTGGTGCTACCCGTATGGGACCACTGTCATATATGTGGTCCATCAGTGACCGAAACATCGTTAATATTGTTACGTGGTGCGTGACTGTGGTGGATGACAATGACAAAACGGAATACCATTTTCAAGGCTTCTAAAATGGAGCTGGGAGGCCATTAAGGAAGTGGGGCTTATGCTTGTACACCACATCCACCACCAGATGTTAACTGAACTTTTGAGCTTTACCTGACAGCAGAGGTCACATCTTGAAGTGTTTCCTCATTCCAAGAAGGGACAGTCTGCCTAGGACCAACTATGTTCTGGCAAGTCAGCTCACCCCATGCCAGAACCAGTCAGTAACTGTTCACTGTAGACCTTTGTAAGCCTGTGTCCTTTCCTTTTATCTACCCCTGCCTCCTTTGTCTTCCTAGGAGCACATTTGAGCTTCTACTCGAATCTACATCTCCTGAATTGCAATTCTTGAGACCCCAAATAAACTTTTTGGTTCTTTTGCAGTTTATGCCTCTTATTTGCTGACTTTATATGGTGACAGAAGTGGGATCCCTAGCTACTGACCTTCAATTCTGGTGCCACTTCACAGACACAAGCAAGGTGCCTGCAAAGAATCTTTTGTGCTCTGTCGTCTCCTCCTGGTGGCTCTGGTTCCTGGTGGTAAGTCCTCCTGGGCCTGGACCTCCCATTTTTGGTAGAGGTCCAGACTCTTTCTGTAGGCGTCCTTTGATACTGGTTCTGGCCATCCTTCCGTTGTCAGCTTTGTTAGAAACTTCTGTTTCTTTCACTCCTTTTTTGGGCCTTTGATCCTTTGGTAAGTTCATACAGATGAGAAATCCATTTTCTAAGAGGACCACCAAAGAACAGCCCCACTCTGGGACTCCTGCTGGTTTTGTCTTTAAAGAATACAGACCTTCTACATGTAGATTTTTGTCCCACTGGGCTCAGATTACTCAGGGTGATTTAAGGCTTCACTGGCCTAAATGGGGCTCCCTTGAAATTCCTAAATTGGTTTATCTGTGCACTCAATTGGAAAAAGCCTATCAAACCAAACAAATAAAATGGGAAACTTTTTAAAATTGGTATCTTGAGGCCTCTAAATGAAACACTGAAAAGGACACTTCCTTGCAAGCCATAACAATGTCATAACTAAGAATTTCAAATGATTAAATGTAAATGCCATCGATAAAAGAATATTAACTCCTCCTGTATTCGTCAGGGTTCTCTGGAGAACCAAGGAGATTATATATATATAATATATATTAATATTGATATATAATAGAATATATAATCCATTGTATCTATATTTAAATTCATTTATTTAGTTCTATAAATTACATATATACACTCAAAATTTATATATGAAAGAAACTTTGGCCTCACCCTTAACTGCCTAAAAGAATTTAAGACAGAAGGCCTGTTCCAGGAAGGAGCTGTCAACGTAGGGAACTCTAGATGTGGTAGAGAAGAAGGTACCTAGCCGGGCCCATTTTACACAAGTTCTCTCTCATTTGTTTAGAGATGGCCCAGCAAACATTTGGTTTTCTGTCTCCTTGTGAATTGGCTTCCTCCTCTTTGAAGTCCCAAACCATGACCCCCAACCCCCGCGCCTTTGTAAAATATCTAAACCCTAACCATAGGCCTGGCAGACACGCTGTGGACTGAGCAGCAGCATGAAGACCAGGGTCAACCTGATGACATTGTGGGTGGGACTACTGGCTGTTTGTCCACATCCTTGTCCTGGGTGCCCAGGAAGGCAGTCACCCAGCAACTTGCAGTGAGGTGTGGCGTGTGACTATGTTTCAGCCAATGCAATGGGAGTGGAAGTGGTGTGTGCCATTTCCAGGTTGGAACTTTTGAAAGCAGGTGTGTCTTCTCTGTGTTCCTTCTTTCTCCTTGTGCAGATTGGTTGCAGACAATGATACAGGCGTCAGGAATGGCGGAGCCAAGAGACGGGAAGTCATGGGTGACTGACACACCCTGTGGAAGAGAACCACCTGCCCAACGCGAAACCCACCTTGGCCTGTAAGGTAATCACACATAAATTTCTACTCTCTGGTTATTCTTTTTCGGGATGTGCTTGTTATTTTCTTAACTATTATGGAAATATTTCAAATATGCAGAAGAGTACATAGTATGACCTCTATCTCCGGCCCCAATATCCAGAAAGAACAGACGTTCAATTCTGCCCTATTTGCTTCCAATGTTGCATTCATTTGCTGGGGCTGCCATGACAAAATGCCACACGTAGGGTGGCTTAAACAATAGAAATTTATTTTCTCACGGTTCTGGAGGCCGAAGTTCAAGATCAAGGCGTTGGCCGGTTTAGTCTCTTCTGAGGCCTCTCTCCCCGGCCACTTCTCCCTGTGTCCTCACACGGTCTTCCCTCTGTGTGTGTCTGAGTTCTAATCTTCTCTTCTTACGTGACTATCAGTCACATTGGATTGGAGCCTACCCATGTGACCTCACTTGACCTTAATTACCTCTTTAGAGGCCCTCTCTCCAAATACAGCCCTATTTTGAGGTCCTGGAGTTAGGACTTCAACATATGAATTTTCAGGGACATGATTCAGCCCACAATGATATCTGTGTTTTTAAGAAGCAAAATGTTGCCGTCACACCTAAAATTCACATTTCCATCCCGTTCTCCTCCCTCTCTCATCATAGGTATCAGTATCCTAAAATTAATTACATTCTTTATGATTCCAAGAATATCCATGTGCATGGCTCCATTAACAAAAGATTACATTTTTATGCATAGTCAAGACATACATGTGTATGTCTCCATTAACAAATTCTTACATTGTTATGCACTTAAAAAATGTACAGGAACAGCATCACACTGCACATGTCCTTCTTTGATTGGCTTTGGGCTATAAATGGGGAAGGAAAAACAGCAGCCGAGGGTAAGAGAATAAATAAACGGCTTATGCATAAAAACCCAAAAGGACAGATTTCCAAGAGCGTCGCGGTTGGTGACCATGTGGAGGTTCTGGGAGAGAGGTGGTTCTGGGAGAGTGGTTACCTGGAGAGGGCGTGGAAGCTCAGTGCCCTTTCCCCATGTCTTGCCCTATGCGTCTGTTCCATCGAGCTATTCCCGAGTCATATCCTTTTCTAATAAACAGGTAATCTAGTAAGTAAGAGGTTTCTCTGAGTTCTGTGAGCCGCCCTAGCAAATTCGTCGAACCGGAGTAGAGAGTCTTGGGAACCTCCTACTGACAGCCAGTTGCTCAGAAGCATAGGCGACAACCCAGACTTGCTGTTGGCACCTGCAGTGGGGGCAGTCTTGTGGGGCTGAACCCTTAACCTGTGGGGTGTGATGCTGTCTCTGGGTTCATAGTGTCAGAATCGAGTTGAATTGTAGGACACCCAGCTGGTGTCCCAAGAATTGCTTGTTGGTGTGGGGGACTCCCCCGACCCCCAACCCCACACACATTGGAATTGGTACCAGAACCCAGGAACAAACTGTGAAAGATAAGCGTCTTAGCTTGGGTTCCCATAACAAAATGCCATAGCGTGGGTGACTTAAACAACAGAAATTTATTTTCTCACCATTCTGGGGGCTGGAAGCCTGAGAGCAGGATGCCAGCATGGTCAGGTTCTGGCGAGGGCTGTCTCCTCAGCTTGCATAAGGTCCCCTTCTCACTGAGTCCTCAGATGGCGGGGTGTGTGTATGCGTGTGAAGAAACAGAAAGAGAGATCTCTTCCACTTCTGATGAGGCCACAGTCCTATCTGATTTAGGTTCCACCATTATGACTTCATTTTCACCATAATTACTTCCTAAAGACCTTGTGTCTGGACATGGTCACAACGGGGGTCAGGGCTTCCATTATATGAACTGTGGGGAGACAGAATTCAGTCCATAGCAATAAATAAAGAGCAAATAAATAGAAACAAAGGTTTGGCATTTATCTTTATCATTTCCTTTCTTCCTGACTTTACTGTCTCGCTCTTTGTCTAGCTTCTTGAGCAAGCAGCTCGTTGGTTTCTAATTTTTCTTTTTAGATAAGTATATTGAAGGTATCTTTCTTCGAAGTATTGTTTAATTCCGTCCACCAGATTTTGTCATGTAGTGCTTACAGCTATAATATTTCCTAAGTTCCATATGAGATCCCTTTCAACGCAAGGTTCTCTAAGTTCCCGGCCATTATTATTATTTTCTCATCTGTCGCTCCTTTTACAAGTATGTAATGTTCCTCCTTGTCACCATGTTGGTTTTGTCTGGAGCCTTACCTCCAGATTTCTATAGATATACTTTTTTATTGACAAGTAAAGGACAAAATGAGGAAATATCTTTGCTATATATAAGCGTGGTATCAGTCTACACTCCTGGGACAGTGTAGACTTCTAATCTGTCACTTATCCACCTTTGTGAAAAGGAATTCTAATATTGGCTCACTGAAGTCATTTTGGTCAACAGCAGAGGAAATTGATAATATGTATGTTTTCATCAGTCAGATAGTCCATGTTGTGCTGTATTCACAACAAACTCCTAAGTCTCAGCTAAAAATAACCAAGGTTTATTTCTCAAACATGCTCCATGTCATCAGGGGCTGGCACTGTATTATCCTTGCTCAGTCTGGAGGATTGAGTAGATGGCAGCTAAAAGATGCTCGATCCAACTTCTTGCACAACTGCCAGGCAGGAAAAACACACTCCCACTGTTTGCCAAAGGTTCTGTCTGGAAGAGACAACCTCACTTTTGCTCAAGTTTCATTCACCAAAGGCTCACAGAGCCACCTCTGACTTTAAGGGGCCAAGAAGATACATCCCTTCTGTGGGCCAGAGAAGAGCCGACAATATCTGGTGAACAGCAGTAATAATAACTATACACTGTGCTCTATTGTGCCTTCCAAAGCTTATTTTTGCTTTTTGTTTGTTGATTTTTCAAAAATTCCCTTCAGTTATGTGAGTTACCATAAATCCTTCTAGTCAATTTCTTTAATAAGAAAACTGAAGTTAGCCAGAGT
Organism: Equus caballus; assembly: GCF_041296265.1. Taxonomy (NCBI): domain Eukaryota; kingdom Metazoa; phylum Chordata; class Mammalia; order Perissodactyla; family Equidae; genus Equus; species Equus caballus. The sequence continues at coordinate 12,562,629 of NW_027222391.1, forward strand.
TAGCTTCTTTCGCTTAAAAAAAAAAACTAAGGCATTAGATTTGGCGTTATAAATGTCACTGAGCGGCTTAGGAAAGTGAACTTCAGTTTACACCTTGGGCTGGTTTTGGAGAAAGGGTACACACCGATTTTTCAAGGATAAGGTTTTAATAGGAAAAGAAGCAGGGCATGGCATGAGCCAATATTTAGGTCCGAATAATTACTGGTGGCTGCAGCATGTCAGGCAGGGAGCCAGCTGTTTTTGCATATGCTCTCTAAGTCAATTTAATTCTTTATAAAAACAATATGAGGTGAGTCTTACTATTCATCACTTACATATGCAGAAACTGAGGGTCAGGGAGGTGAAATGACCTGTCCGAAAGTCACTTAACTAGCAAATGATGGCTTTGTTTCAACTCCATCATCTGATCAGGCAGAGGTGAAAGAGAAGAATGCAATGTGTGCTTTTGGGTAGTGGGTACTGTTCGGTTTGGCAGGACTGTGGGATACATGCAAGGCGGAGGGGCCCTTGAGTGCTAAGGCAGAGAGTTGGAGTCTATCAGGTAGGCAGTGAGAGGAAGGTTTCCGCATCAGAGAGGGCACTGGTGGAGCCATGCCTCAGAAACATTGATCTGCTATTGTCCTCTACGATGAAGAGAAATGAGGCACGCTGGAGGCCTGGAGACCAGTTGGAGGAGCATTGTAAAAACTCTCATAGGCCTGAATGGGCATGGGTGTTGGCAACGGAAAAAGAAAAAAGTATTCTATCAAGTCTCCAGACGCCCAGGGAATTGCTGAACGAAGTCTGAGTTCTCCCTATGTAGATAGCTCGTACTTTCCATTATAGGTTTCTCAAGAACTGGCTCCCAGAAAAAACCTGGATGGAGAACAAAACAGGTAAGTGCCCAAGTGAGAAATCTACAAAGCTCCTCTCCCCAAAAATCACCTCTTCCCCATCAGTTGTGGGGCCTAACATTTCACCAACGGGGTTCCGTTCTTTCAAGAGTCTCTTATTTAAGTAGGACTATCTGTGGACAAGAGGGAGAAGCGACACTGGGAAGTGTCCTCATTAGCAGCATCCAGGCAAGTAACATAAATGTATGAGGGCACTCTGGGGGGGCACCGTGAAGAACAGGGCACATGCTCCATGTCAGGGGGGCCTCTCGGTTCTGGCTGAGGGGCCCAAAGTTGCAGGATCTACTATTTCAGCAGAAACCTCATAGCCAAATTTTTTGGGAAAGTCCTCAATTTTACAACATTGCAACCAGTTTCAACTTCTTAATATCACTGCGCTGGCCACATTCAGTTCTTAATTTGTTACCAGTTTGCCACCTCTAGGTTAAATGTTAGTACCATTTTATCAAAACCTTTCCATATTTGAAAGCACATCTTTAGTAAAAGTAGCTACAGAGCAAGTTCATTTGGATTGCCGAGAGCTGGGATAGAGAAGTCTGGGAGCCGGGCAGGGACTGTAGGGAGGCCCCTGGACCACGTGCTGGGCATCCTGGTGCCTTAGCTTTGAAAGGGAGATGGACGACAGCAGTGACAATATTTGCTGCAACCGGGCCCTCCTGGGCGACCACCCAGAGCTGGGCCTGGAGCCGAAGGAGGGACGGGCAAGCTGTGCTGCTCCCAGCTCCAGTTGGCCCCTTCCCATTAACATTACAGGAGTGCAGTTGCGTGGTGTTTGAAAAAGCATCCCTAGTTCCACGAAATGATTTACAGGACACCAGACTCTGCATTTCAGAGGTCTCCGGTGTACCATAAAAAATATATTCTAAAGGAATAATCTTTATCTGAGCTGAAGCTGCAGTGAAGGAAGCTCACGTCCAGCTGAGAGCAGCCGTGAGCTTCTGTTCACTCAGGGAAAAGTCTGTGTTCATGTTATTGGAGCAACATTTTTTTCTCTCTTTGGCACTAGGTATCTAGTTAATATTTAGACACTATATACATTTTCTTTCAACTGTTTTCCCTGTTATGTGATCAAACAAAACCGGAGATGCCAAGCACATCCGCCCTGTAGGTGAAAGCAGACCCTCCAGGCACCCAGCTGTGGCTAGCAGGGTAAACAGGACTCACTGGAGCTAGCCTCTGGGAAAGACTGGCACCAGGTGCGTGCAGGGCCAGCCCCTGCCCCCAGGAAGCAGAGTTCGCTGGAGTGCCTCAGTTGATAGCTCTGCCTGTTCCTGCCATTCCAGCCTCGCGTTTCCACTACCTCCCTGAACAAAAGGAAACAGGAAGCAAAGTGTAGTTTTGAATGTTCCAAAGCTTTCTGATGTTTACCATTCCCCCCAGGAGCGGGACGTGAGGGACAGAAATCTCTCTGCAAAGAAGATACTTTGTAATTCAATGAAGCGATGCACAGACACAGCAACACAACTTCTCTCTGCTTATAAGGTGTTTAGAGCGATGATAGTCTCAGTCTATTTTGGTCCAGGGAAATCCAGGGCGCATGTGCATCTGTGGTTCAGGGTGTCCAGGAGGAGACAGCCTCTCCTTTTGGAGCAGAAAGCACAGTCAACCAACCGGTGGCGGGACAGAGGCAGAAGCTCTAGGGCAAGGAAATTTGTGGGTTTGTGTCAAAGCTCCGCCAATCAGGAGCTTCAAGTTAAGATGGGGAGGCTGGAAAGATGGAAGTTGGCATGGGAATCCTGGTATGGACAAGAAATTCCTCCTGGGTCAAAGGCAGGAGGATGTCCAGGAAGGGAGAAGGGCGGGTCACGGATGGACCGAGTTTGCCTGGAGTCCCATGAGAAAAGGGGAAGCGAGAGCTCACCGCCTTGTGGCCGCCAGCTACCTGTTGGGCGGCACTGGCGGCAGGCGTCGGGCTCTAAGTCTCTGAAAGTATCAGGAGAGGGAAGGAGAAACTGGCGTCCCAGGCTCCCAGGGGAGGGGAACCTCTCCAGCATGAATGTGGTGCGGGGCGGGGGAGGGGGGCACGATCTCCGCTTTGCCGGGTGCCCCAGGCCTAGCGCACGCCGCCTCTGTTCTACGTCCCCCTCTGCAGGCGCGCTCGAGGCGCACTCCCCCTTCCCTCGGCGGCGCGGACCGCGCGCCCGGGCCCCTCCGCCTCCCATCCACGCCTTTCTCTTCCCGCAGAAAGTTAGCAGCGGGGAGGGAACTCGGGGCTGCAACAGGGCGCGGCGGCGGCGGCGGCAGAGACTGAAGCAGGAGCCGCGTCGGAGCCGGGGAAGCGGGGGCGCTGCAGACGGAGCAGGTGCAGCCGGCGGGTCCACGCGCCCCCCTTGGTCCCCTTGCCGGAGGCTGAGGGGGGTGGTGGGGGGCCACCCGGACTCCCTGGGAAGAGTGGGGAGGGGGATCATGCAGCCGGGCTCTTCCCCGGCGCAGCGCGACAGCGGCCAGGGCCGGGGTGCAGTGGCGTCACTTCATGCAGCCTGGGCGGCTGGGGGAGGGGGGGCCGGGCGGGGGCGCTGGCGGCGGCTGAAACCATGTCCTGGCTGCGTCGGGGGCTGCCGCCGCCACTGCCGCAGCGAGCCCGGAGCCGCGATGACCCCATGGCCCGCACCTCCTCCGCCTCTGCCTCCACTTCTCGCCGCGCCGCCGCCGCCTGGCGCGCAAGCTGCTTTTTCTCTGCGCCTTGTCCCTGTCTGTCACCTACCTGTGCTACAGCCTCCTGGGCGGCTCGGGCACCCTGCAGTTCCCCGTGGTGCTGCAGGAGCCGCCGGCACTGCCGCCGAGCCCCTGCCGAGCCCGCCGCCACCCTCTCTACTGCCGCCCCCCATGCGCCTCGGCACCCCCTCACAGCCCTCCGCGCTGCCGCCAGACAACGCGAGCCGTGAGGAGCCTCCGGAGCCCTCCAAGCAGCCCCCTGCCCCCGGGGCCGACGGCTGGGGTCTGGCGAGCGGCAGCGGGTTCGCTAGGGACCCCTGGCTCCGGACCCCTGTGGCCCCTGGCGAGATGATCACGGCGCAGAGCGCGCTGCTGAAGAGGGAAGCGCAGAAGTCCAGCACCACCCACGAGGAGCTCGCAGGCCGGAGAGCGGTGAATGGGAGCAGCGAGAGGGGCGGCGCCCTCAGCACCCCCAACTATGGGGAGAAGCAGCTGCCACAGGCGCTCATCATCGGGGTCAAGAAAGGAGGCACCCGCGAGCTGCTGGAGGCGATCCGAGTCCACCCGGACGTGCGGGCCGTGGGCGTAGAGCCACGCTTCTTCGACAGGAACTACGAAAAGGGGCTGGAGTGGTACAGGTAGGACCCTGGGCTCGGCGCAGGCGATAGATGGGTGGGGAAGACCCAGAGGGAAAGCTGCGGCTTCTCACGCCCTTCGACATCCAGGCACCTCCCCGAGAGCCCTTCGCCCCACGAGGGCTGTGCGGACCCTGGCGGGGCTGCTCGGGGGAGCGCGGAGAGGACTGGAGGCTGGCCAGGGATCACTGTATTTCAGGGCTAGGGGAGCTGGTGTCACACTGCCCTGCCTGCCTCAGGCTCCTCACCCAGGGAGGTGCTTTCTGAAGCTGCCTAGCTCCACGCCTGGAAATCCCCAGCCCAGGTGCCCACGGGGTGTTTCGCAGGCCAGTCTCTTGTGGGGCTCAGCGCTGCTGCGTTGGGGACGCTAAGGCATGAAGCAGGATAGCTAGATTGACTGAAGGGCTTTGAGATCTCCTGGAATCTCTCAAAATCGCCCTCAAACGTATTTGCGTGTCTGGAATCCGACTTTAGTATTTTCAGGTTAGAGCAAAATGAACAGGGAACAGTTAAAAAGATGATGCTGGCGAGTTTTGGCTTGCTAGAAAAGACTGAGGATGTTCCCCATCTCCAGCAACCCTGGGTTGCTTTGGCATCAGGAGCATCGAGGTCTGCAGGACAGTCGGTGCCCTAAGAGTTTTTACATCCTGCACCCCTGCCCTTTCTAACCGTCGCCTCCTTGGCAACAGATTAGAGCTTCTGTCTTGTGAGGTGTTCATCTCCCTTGTCTTCCACCGTCTCCCAGCGGTGAGGGAAAGGAGAGGAGAGTAGAAAGTTAAGTGCAGGTAAAATAAATTAGTAATCCGGCTTTCTTGCCCGCCATTACATTTAAAAAACACTGGAGCAGATTCCCAAAAGGCAAACCTCCTTTGCTCCCCCCCCCCCCTTTTTATCTCTTTCTGAAAAACATCTGGATGGCTGGTCCCATCTCTGTTGCGTCTCAGTAAGTAATTGGAATTGTCAGACAAACACAGGCTTTGTCAGCTAAAGTGGTATTATCATCTTCACAAGGCCAATAGGTAAAATAAGGATTGTTTCCTGACAAGTTGCCTTGCTGTTGAAGAGATGTGCTTTCTAAGTTTAAATTACAGCCTGTGAAAGTTTTAGAAATAACCTAACTTCAGAAATATATAGCAAATGTGTATTATATAATAATATATATTACTATAGGTATGTATTATATAATATCTATTATATATGAATATATAATATGTATTGATTGATTTCTTCCGCTTTAGAAAATACCCCTTATGCTTTCAAAGCTTGAGAAAAGTACACTTAGGCATAAACATTCCAGCAGGTTAAATGGAAACAGCAAATGTGTCTGTTAATGTCTTGTCTGTTTCAACCGAGAGAACTAATTGCAACATTTTAGGAGGCTTCAAACAGCCGCTTCCTATCAAAACAGAAACCAGTCAATGCCTGCTTGAACTGGAAAATCAGTATTTATAACATTGCAAGTCATGGCTTCGAGTTTGCGATTATAATTAAAAAGGTGTCAGGATGATTAATGCAGCAACAGCAAACCAGAGAAAGAAGGGGATGTTTGGGAAGGTTTCGGTTGTTTAATTGTTGGTTGTAGGAATGTTCTGATTTCTGCTGTGGGGCAGCTTCAGCCCTATGAGGGTCACTGTGGTCTTTTCCAGTTCTAATTTTAAAGCTGTGTATCTTGTGAGAAGTGTCAGATGCCCTTTGGGGGAGAGGAAGGCCTGAGGATCAGACCTTTCCAACATGTGTTGTGTTGCTTTGTGGCAGCTGGAAATAGAGATGGGGTGTTTGATTCAGGTGACTTAAAATAACGTTGATGACGTGTGCGTGGTGGAGTGCTTGTCAGGAAGTCCCATCGTAGGGTCTGGAGAATTTTCTGAATGAAAGGATAGAAGATGCCAGATTTTCTCATGTTGTTTTTACACTGTGGCTTGGAAAGGAAGGTATGAACTGGCCTCGCTGTCGTGACATGGCTACTGAAGATGTCATTCCAGCTCGGTGGTACTCTCAGCCATCACTTGTGGTATTTGGGCCTTGTGGTATTGGGTGTCAGTATTTGGTAGCCACCTGTAGAACTGTTCCACTGGAGAGGTGTGGACAGAACTGGATCCTCTTGATCCTCACTTCAGAGGACCATGCGGTGTCTCTGTGTCCTCGATCTGCTATGCCAGTGACTTGCCTGTGGGAGACCCTTATGTTCAGTGGTGCCGATTGGAAGTGCGGGAGGAGAATCTGTCTAACATAGAGGTAATCATTAGCCACCCAAACCTGGCTGTTGAGAAGACTCCCAGAAACCCCTTGGACCTGCAGGAGCCGAGTGGGCTGGCACTGGCCTTGGACCGCTCTCCAGCCTTATGAGGGACAGCAGTGCTTTGAGGACATTTGTGGGATTTTTCCTTGCTGCACCTCTTCAGGCTCCTCTCTCTCCCATGTAGGAAGAGGGGATGACAACCTCACTCTATTGTAGGAAAGGAAACAGTGGCATTGATTCAAACCAGTAACAGAAACCCTTCCTCTTGGTTCCCTGATGCAACTGCGTCTTTTCAGTGGTGGCATCGCTACTTAAATGGTTATACCACGTATTCTGCCTGAAATCTTACTCTACTGTTTAACTGGTTAGAGATCCACAGGTTAATTAAAGGCTTTGATTTCCCCCATATATTTATTTTGTTTTTGTTTTTCTTTTCAGTGTGTTTCCCAATAGCCTACTAATTCTGCTAGTGTTTCTGTTCTGGTTGTGTTTTCAGCAAGAGGGAGAGCGAGAAGAAATTGGGGCTGCTCTCGGCACAGCTGGCTTGGGGTTTCCTCATATCCAACTAGGCAGCCCTAGCAGTTTTATTTCTGGTGTCCCTCAGGCTGTATCTAAATCTGGGTTTTGCTTTCTTCTGTGCTGTTGATCTAACGTGAGTCAAAGACACATCTGAGTTGAGAACACGTGCATTGGATTTTCAGGGCAGTATGGACTGATGGATTAGGATGTGTGTGTTAAAGCTATGGAGAAGCAAGCCTCACTTGGTGGATGGACAGAGGCCAGTGATTAATAAGTGGGAGTAGATTAAACCCTCCACTCCTTCCTCTGTCCACCCCCCAAATAAAAGGGCAAAGCCAGAACACACCTTTCAGTATGAGCCGATACACTCTGGCTGGGCAGAGGCCTTGAACTCTCCTAAGGGATGGGACCTTGTGGCAGGCCAACTGGCTGCCACGGCAGAACTCATCAAAGTGAGAGAGACGACTCGAGCTGTGGCCTCCCTCGTGGTTTACAGACTGAACAGTAACCGTGACCACTTTGCTCTGGGAGCCACTCAGCTCCAGGGTGCTGAGAAGGGACCCTCCACGGTTTCCAGTTGTCTGCAGTGGTAGCAGTTAATAGGCAGGTCCCATTGGCTGGGGGAAAATAACTCAGGAAAACAGCTTCAGTCATGCTCATGCCACACAGAGGAAAGTGGTCAGCACCATTATTCGCATGTGGTATTTGGAGAGAATGAAAGAGGACAATGGAAAGGCGCTGGCATTGATTGAATGCCTGTGATTGTGGTGGTTGGTGCTTCACAGACATGTTATCACATCGGGGTGTCATGATGAGGCTGTGAGTTAAACAGCAATATTCCTGGTTTACACTCCAGGTGGCTCCCGGAGGGTGAACCACTGGCTGAAGGTTGCTCAGCTGGTCAGTGGTTGAGTTGACCACATCTGTCCAATTTCAGAGTGCTGGTTTCTTTCCCTGTGCCACGCTGCCACTCAGAAAGTACTGGAATGTCTTTTCCTTCTTTCATTCAACAAACACTTAATAACGTTTACCATGTGCCCAGTACTGTTTTAGGTACTGGGGATAAAGTGGAGAACAAGACAGAGGGAGGACCTGTTCTTGTGGAAATGGCATCTTTTAGTAGGGTGGTAGGGGAGACAGCAAACAAACGAGTCGTTCTTTTAACCTTTTTAATGTGGCTGTAGAAAACTTAAAATGACACTTGTGACTCCCATTGCATTTCCAGTGGGCAGGGCTCCTGTAGAGCAGTGCTTTTTAAACTTGAAATGCACATGGATCAGCTGGGGTGTTGTTAACATGCAGATTCTGATTCAGCAGGTCTGGGGAGGGGCCTCAGACTCTGCATTTCTAACTTCCCAGTTGATGCTGATGCTGCTGATCCCTGAACCTCACTTTGAGAAGCAGGAGTTTAGAGAGTAATTGGGGTGTGTGTGTGTGCATGCACAGATATTATTTTAAGTCAAATGGTTAGGGGAAACCTCTCTGGGGAGGGGATGTAAATGAAGTGAAAGAGTAAGATCCTTCCATGTGGATATGTAGGTGGAGAGGTTTCCAATAGAGGGAACAGCAGGCACAAAGGCCCTGAGGTGGAAACAGGCCTTATGGCCTTACAGAGTGTTCTTTCATTATTTCAAAAGCAAGGTGTTTGTAGCTGGACAAAATTGGGTTTTGCAACTTACTAGTTAGATGGTCTTGGTTGGATAACTGATTTAACATCACTCATTTTCAGTTTGTTTATCTGAGAATAATGCCTGCCTTGCAGGATTGTTGAGAGGAATAAATGAAATAATAAAAGTGAATGTATTTTCTAAGCAAAAAGTGAGTATCCTAGACCAAAAATCCAAATGGACTCAACTGCTTGGTTTTTCCATTTCTCAAATCCTTTTGGTCTCATATGCCTTACCTTCTGTCACAGCTGTCTTAATAGTGAGAGAAGAGTCTGTTATTGGGGGTGTTTTTAGGAAAAGTCTAATAATGATTGGCTTTGCAGTCTACATCTGCTTAACCTCTTAAACCAAGGGTCACCAACTCACATGCCTTCTGGGCCCACAGCGATTGTATAAATGAGTGAAACAGACCAGGTGGGGAGAAACTGGGACGCACAAGCTCTGTCTAAAGGGGCAGCTACTCTTTTCCACGTGCAAATGTGGCATCAGGGTTATCAGATCTTCCAGTTGGTAAGAGAAACTGGAAATCCAGTTTTTGATGTGAAATTATCTGGTGTTTAATGCTGGCAACAGATGGAAATTTCTTCCGAGCGCAGTGTGGGCCAGCACTGCAGACAAACAAAACCCACCTGTGGGCTCGGTACAGCCAGCCGGCTACCAGTCTGTGGCTCTGGCTTAAACTCATTTTGGAAAGTAACTGGCACACCCGTACCCTTTGTGGTTGTCAGAATTGTGGCTTCTGTGTGCTGTTTTAGGTTACAGTTTTCCCCCTTTGCAGATGTTGCAAGAGCATGGGGCAAATACCTCCCAGATACATTGCAACAACAGCAAAAGGAGCTGGGTAGAAAGAGGAACATCGAGGCAGAAAAAGACAATTCCCCAATAAATTTCCCATTTGTTCCCAATGAACATTTTCCATAAGTTGAGAAAATTTTCAGCTTTTCACTCATTAACGAGGCAGTCCCCTATTTGATCCATATTGATAAACTGTACTTATGTAATAGGGTCTGGTCAGGTGGATTGAGTAAGACCTGAGAGTTAGAAAAATTGAGTTCTGGCTTTGCCTTGCCCCATCCTAGTTCTGTTGGGCGTTGGGTTACTTATATTAAATTGTTTCTTTCTCTCCTTTTCTTTTCTTTTCATCTTTTTTTTTTAAATCCCTGTTTCTTTTCTGATGAGGTTATATTGTCTCCGTAGGGCCCATTCGCCCACTAAAATGCTTTGGTTCTGGAGCAGACGTCTGTGTTAGACCCTTCAGAGGAAGCAGGAGAGCACTGTAGGAGCAACATTATTTGGAGCCAGTTTTTGTATCTCTGAGTCAGAATCCACTGCATCCTCCTTGTGTGACCTTAGACAAGTTACTTAATATCACCAAGCCTCCAGTTTTTTGTCTGCAGAATGGGCTCAATGTTACTTACTTGTAAGTGATTATGTGAGGGTGAAATGAAGTGGCCCTTAAAAAGTGCCCCCACGCAGAGTGTATGACATGATAAATTTCTTCTTCTCCTTCTCTCCTCTCTCTCTTTCCTAATTTTCCTTTTCCTTTGCATTTCTCCTTCATTTTCCTTCAATTCCTTCCTTTTATCTTGCCTATCAGTACAGAAGGCCCTACAGAGAAAGCTGTAATGCATTTTTCATTAGCAAATCATCTTTCATTTCAAGATTATGTCTGAATGAGGGATCTCAAACCCTGAAGCAGATCTTAAGTAGCTCTCCAGAGAATAATCCAAACCGATTCCAGAATTGGGTCTACTGTGACATGAGCCGAAGGAGGAGAAGAGTCTGATTTCCTGGGGTACCTGCAGCCAGCCTTCTCCACTAAGGGGACGGGGGATGGAAGGGGGCAGGCTCTCGGGGCTTTCCTTCTCATATTTTCTTGAGCCCACTGTAGGAAGGAGGCCGCTTGCAGTGGAGAGAGACTGAGGCATTTAGAATGCTGAGGGCATGCTTTGCCTTCCATTTTTCTGCAGAGCTGAAGGCACTGGAGAAGGTAGGACTGTTCTGGCAGACCCCGCCAAACTCCCTACGTTGCTATTTGGCCACTTTCCCTGGAGTTCTCCAGCCATCATAACATGACTTAATTATTTTAACTTTTGTAAATCATACCAGGCATTTTTAGTTTTAAATTGAGTCAGGAGAGGGGCCTTGAGACTTTAGGTGAATGAGAGATTGCCAGGGTTGTACGTTAGAAAGTTTTAAAGGTTTTGGGTTTGCATAATGGATGCTATTTCTGAAACTGATTGAACCAACGATCTTTCAAGTAATCTCTTGATTCCATTGGTCTCTGCGGTTTGACAAGCTCCTCTGTAACTGTCTTGGGAATTTCAGTCTGAAATTATAATTCACTAAGGGAGCTTTTCAGCCCATCTTGCCATTCATTAAAAGCAAGCGGTTGATTTTTTTTTTTTCTTAACACTCACTAGTTAGGGTTGCCTACCTTTACTTTTTTTTTTTTCAATCTTTATTTAAGAATGTGTAAAGCATATTTACAGGGAAACAAAGCAGCACATCAATTAGGCAATACTTTTTTGGTTGTGAATGATAGAAATTGAGCTTAAATTATTATAAACAAAAAAAAGATGCTTTATTGGCTTATGTAATTAGGAAGTCTGTGGGGTAAGTGGCTTCAGGAAAAGCTGAATCCAGGGGCGTGAGTGATTTGACAAGGTCTCTGTCTCTTTCCATTCTTTGCCGGGTTTGTCTCTACCTTGCCTCATTCTCAGATAGATTATCTCACTACATTTTAGGCAAGATGGTAAGCAGCAACCCGAGACAAACATTATATGTTTATTTAATTCTTTTGGAAGTAATACATTTTTTTTAAATTGAGAGGTTTATGCTTTCCCCCAAATTACAGAATTGTTAAACCCCATTACGGAAGTCTCTAGTGTATTGTTTTCCTCTGCATTGTGTTGAATTGTAAATGCTATTGCAAATTCCAGAAATATAAAATTTTCTAAATTTTATAGTCTCTTTTCTTGGTCTCTTGAAAATTTTCAGCTAGCTCTATTCACGTAAAAATACCCTCAACCAAAAGCAGTAGTAAACCATAGAGAAGAAAATAACTTCTCCATTAAAACACAGACGGCTCCACCACAAAGGCCCATATGAAATGAGCACACATTCAAGCAAAGCTGAGTTCCCGAAGGCCAAGAAGATTCCGTGATGGATTGCCTCCAAAGGAGAAGCGTAGACCCATATTTTCATGAGTACAGTTTTGCTGATCTAAAGATGTCTGGGCACACTGAACAAAGTACTTTACTTATAAATGTAAGTTCACATTTGTGATGTCTGATCACTGAGATAACTAATAATGAGGCTACATGAAACTTAGGGTAGATAAGTGATTTTGAAAAAACTTTTCTTAAGAGCTTCTGCAAGAAATTCCTGGAGATGCCTGTGGTCCAGGTTGGGTCATGTGCTCATTCCTAAAGCTGTCGTTGTGTAGTACCCTCATCGGGCCTGGCTGATGTAGCCACCCCTTTGGCCTGGAGTGGTGGGGGGAGTAAGCAACCAGGGCTAGTCCCACTGAGACCATAGGGAATAGTTTCCCCATGAAGATGAGGTGTTCAAGGGTTCTGTTGCTAGAAGTGGGGACCAGTCTAGCCACATGTTTATTAAACCTATAAAGATCTACTTGGGACAGGTGTATGATCTCTCTGAGTATTTTAACCCAGAAAGAGGGACAAAGGGTTAATATTGGGAGGTTCCATGCACTTGTTATTTTAGTTATTCATTCATTTATTTATTCATTAACCATGTATTGACTGTCAACTTTGTGCTGGGGCAGACATGAATCAGTCATGGCCGGTGACCTGAAAGAGCCTGCAGAGTGGAGAAACGGACAAGTGAATGGTTACCTCACAAAGTAATAAAAGTCCTGACACAGTGGGGTTTATTCCAGGAATGGAAGGATGGTTCAATCTTAGGAAATCTAATAATTTGGCTTATTCTTAGTACGGGTAAATGAGAAAAATTCTATGATTTATTTGATGGATGCTAAAAGGCATGTGATTAAATTAGCATCTATCTCTAATTTTTAGAACACCTCCTAATAAAATGGGATCTTCCCCAAAGCCAGCATCATCTTTAATGGTGTAATACTAGAAACATTGCCATTAAATCCAGAGCAAGACTAGAATGCCCATTATCATCACTATTATTTACCATTGCTCAGTAATTAATAGATGATGCAGTTAGATACAAAAAAGAATAAGAAAGGGGGAGGTAGAATTATCAGCATTTGCCAGTAATTTCATTTCTTTTGGAAAATCTAAGATAACCAATCCCCCCATGAATCTATTAGAAACAATAATAGGGTTCATTAAGGGCATTGATGAGGAAATTACTATGCAAAATCTGTAGTTTTCCTATATGCCTACCCGAACCATTTTGGAAATATAATGAGAGAAAATATTCTATTTATAGAACCAGCCAACCAAACAGAATAACTTGAAATATATTTAGCAAAAGTTGCAAGGGACTTGTAAGAACCAAATTTTAGTACTTTATGGAGGGGCATCAAAGAAAGAGGAGTAAATGGAAAGTGACCTCTTTCTCTTGGCTAGCATGTCTTTTTTCCATCCCTCCCCCCTCCTCCCTCCCTCCCTCTCATCTTGTCCCTGGCTCTTCCCTTCTCCCTCCCCCCTCCCTCCCTCCCTCCCTCCCTCTCATCCTGTCCCTGGCTCTTCCCTCCTCCCTCCCCCCTCCCTCCCTCCCTCCCTCTCATCTTTCCCTGGCTCTTCCCTTCTCCCTCCCTCCTCCCTCCCTCCCTCCCATCTTGTCCCTGGCTCTTCCCTTCTCCCTCCCCCCTCCCTCCCTCCCTCCCTCCCTCCCTCCCTCTCATCCTCTCCCTGGCTCTTCCCTCCTCCCTCCCTCCCTCTCATCTTGTCCCTGGCTCTTTCCTCCTCCCTCCTTCCCTCCCTCCCTCTCATCCTGTCCCTGGCTCTTCCCTTCTCCCTCCCCCCTCCCTCCCTCCATCCCTCTCATCTTGTCCCTGGCTCTTCCCTCCTCCCTCCCCCCTCCCTCCTCCTTTGATTAGAGTTCTTTGCTGCTAAGTTGAGGGTGTGTTTGAGAGTGGTCTGAAAGTATTGGTTATATGAACGTGGCGAAAATGTTGTACTTCATTTATAGAATTCCCTTACTTTCCACATTACGGAGAAGATGGTAAGACAGCTGTTACTGTTTAGATTCATAAACAGTGCGGTGGGTGCTGATTGTTTTCTATCCCAAATTCAGGGGTGGTAGGACTGTGCCAAGATGTGGATTAATAGTTGAATTGGTGTAAATCAGTAAATTTACATGCACTCCTGTTGCTGCAAAGCAAAAGTCCAGTCAGGGACAAGTGATGGTTATTCTCAATGGGACAGGGAGATGACGGTGTGGATGGGAAAGAATAATGGTGGTGGTGGTGGTGACAGCATGGTGATAGACACATATTGTATTCCTGTGTGTGCACCAGGCTCTGCTCCAAGCAGTGGAGTCATTCAGTCTTCAGAGGACCTGGCGAGATAGGCGCTGTGATTTTACAGGCGAGGGAGCCGAGGCACAGAGAGGTCAAGTAACTTGCTCGAAATGTGGAGTTGAGATTCAGACCCAGGTGTTTGGTCACAAACATGCAGCATTTCCTTTTATTTGTTTCAAATCTCTTTCCCACTGGAGGTGGTGTCTTCCAGCATCACGGGAGTGAATAATCACTGCTGGCGTTCCCTGCTAGGAGCTTGTGATTTTCCGCATGCAGATGGACTGCTTGCCTACCAGATGGGCTAATTGAGGCGGTCTGGACCCAGCAGCAAACTGTGGCACTGGCTTCCATTCTGGGACCAGGCTCATTCCCACTGTTCCCTTCTCCTGAAATACTCGGTCCCAGATCCTTAAACTACCCTAGGCTCCTTATCTGTCCTTCAGGTGTCGGCTCAAATTTCAGCTCCTGGAAAATACCTCTCCCAGTTACCTAATTTAAAGACCCTTTTCCACGTCTGAGCTTGTGACGCTGTTTTATTTTCTTCAGAGCATTTACTGCTTTCCAAAATCATGCTACTTAGTTACTTCTTCCTCACCAGAAGGCAGATTACATGAGAGTGGGGGTCTTGTCCATCTCGTTCCTTGCCGGCGCCCAGAACAGTGCTTAGCACCCAGCAGGCACTCAGTCATGGTAGTTTATTAATCACTAATTCTGAATCAATGAATTATTGAATGGAAGGAGGGCCTGTTGTGTGCTAACTTTTCTTGCAAAACTCCAGGCTTCTGAAAAGAAATGACACTAACGTTTCTTGGGAACTCTGGCTAAGAATTGTTGTCAGCTCTTTCACGTCCTATTTTTGCAAGACTATTTTGGGTACAAGAAAGAGAAACCCACTCAAACAAACCATGTGGGCTCAGCAGTCTCCCACAAGCTGCCTACCGCACAGGACATCACCTCCTTTATTCCTCACTGCAGCCTCGTGAAGTCGAGACTTTCTTATCCCAGTGTTACACAGAAAGTGAATGTGACCTGGAAGGGCGGGCAGGAGTCCCAGCGTCACACAGCAGGCTGGCACAAGCCAGGTGTCTTCACTGTAACACGTGGCTTTTGGTTCCTGGCCTTTGTTGCTGATGCTGCCGAAGTTTTAGAAGAGTTCAATTACTCCCGATAGACCGTTATGCTCTAAGAGTGGATTATGTTTCTCTAAATGCGTTATCGAAATTACATAGTGGGCATTTAACAATCAAAACATTACGCTGAGGCCCGTGTTTGATATGTCACTCACTGTAGGTACAGGGGCACCCTTCCTGGTGCCTCCTGGCTGAGCCTTCTGCAGGGGGCTGGAGGGTTGGGTGTCGCTGGAGCTGAGGAAGTATTTGAGCCTAACTGCCTGAGCGCCTCTGTCACAGGGCAGTTGGACTGTTTGGAGCCATGTTGTGTTTTGAAAGAAAAAGCTGAACCTGAAGTCAGAATTAAGGCTTTGAGTCTGAGTTCTGTGTCTACCTTGCCTTGTGCACATAGATAAGTGTTCAGCCTTTGAGCTTTTGTTTTCTTATCTCTCAAATGGGAGTACCAGCCTCTAATAATTCCATGGTGCTTTTGCAAGGATAGAATGATGATGCTGTGCTGGGATCTGCTTTGTCTACGTCTGTTAGTTGTTATTAATCCATGCACGTTTTCGTGAATTCCCCCAGGTAACTGGTTTTCTGGAATATTGCCCTCCAGGGAGTACCTGAAATACAGGATGAGCATTCTTATCATAAAGTTAGATTAAGAAGCTTAATTTACAGAAACTATTACACACTATGGATATCAAACATCGTTAGGGCAGACTGCATAAAGATCCCGGAATTCTGGAGAACCTCTGTCTGCATCACTCTTTCACCCAGCTCAGGACCACTGATGCGTCATTCTTTTGTACTGAAAACGTACAGAGCGGTGGGGTACACTTGCTTCTTAGGATTGCGCTGCGGCTCCCGAACTTTGGGAGTGACCAGGAGATTCTTCCATTTTACTCTCAAATGACCTATCATTTCATTTTTCTCTGCACCCTGTCTCTTTTCCAGGTTGGCATATTAACTTCTTACCTTCTGGCTGCCTGACTAACCTACTTTCTCACCTATAGAAGGCAGAATAATGCCCCCCCCCCATAACCACGTCCTAATTTCTGGAAACTGTGAATATGCTAGATTATGTGGCAAAGGGGAATTAAGGTTGCACATGGAATTATGATTTCTAGACAGCTAACCTTGAGATGGGAGATAATCCTGGATTGTCTGGATGGGCCCAGTGTGATCCCAGGGGTCCTTTTAAGTGGAAGAGGGAGGCACGGAGCGAGAGTCAGAGGGATGGCAGCATGAGAGGGGCTTAACCTGCTGTTGCTGGCTTCGAAGATAGAGGAAGGGGTCATGAGCCAAGGAATTCAGGAAGCTTCTAGAAGCTAGGGAACAGGGAAGGAAATCCATCCTTGCTTAGAGCCTCCAGAGGAACGCAGCGTGTGGACACTTTGATTTTAGCCCGTGGAGACCCGTGTCAGGGTTCTGGCGTCCAGAACAGTTAAGCCATCGGTGAATGGTCATTTGTTACAGCAGCAGTACGCTCTACTCAGATAGCTCGAACGGTCTCCATCTCATTCCATTTCTTCCCTTTGCTTCGTCTCCCTTTCTGGAAAATACCCCCTCTGGGGCTGTTTAGTTCTCTCGCCAAACAGCGCAAAAGATGTACCCATCCAATATTTGCAGATGGTAACTGTACGAGTTAGGGTGAAAACAAAGAGACCCCAACACAGTGGCTTCCGTAAGACAGACGATGATTTTTCTACTACGCAACAAAAGTTGATATTCACAGTTTGTAGCAGTCAGGGCTGCGTGGCGACCAGCCACTCTGAGAGACCCAAGCTGACCACAGTGAGTGCAGGCGTGTGTGTTTGAACAGCAGCCGTGCATGAGCACTCCAGCCAGTCTTGCGGGGGCAGCTGTGCTCCAGGAGACCGTTCAGAGACCCACGTTCTGTTCTTCCCATCTGGTTGCTCTGCCGTCCAGAGCCCCCCAGGGAACTTGTTAGAAAAGCAGAATCTCAGATCCCATCCCAGACTTTCTGAAGCAGAATTTATGTTTTAAGACAATACTTGGGTAATTATTATGCACGAAGTTTGAGAAAAATGGCCTAACGGCAAGGTGGTTCCACTTCGGCATCAGTGACACTTGGGGCCAGGAAAGTCTTTGTTGCGGGGGGCTGTCCTGTGCATTGTAAGATGTTTAGCAGCCTCTCTGGCCTCTACCCCGCCAGACACTAGTAGTTAGGCCCTCCCCCAGTTTTAGTAACCAAAAATGTCTCCAGACGTTACCAAATGTCCCCTGGGGTCCAAAACTCCCTCTGATCGAGAACCCCTGCCTTAGAGAGTTTTCTCTGCTGCGTGATGGGAGCTGGGACTGCACCCTGTCTGCATTGCAGCCACCGTGAAGCAGCGAGGGCAGAAGGCCGGGAGCGGATTCCTCTTCAGCAGGTGAGGCAGTAGTGACGCTCATAACTTCCGCTCTCCTTCTGCTGGGGAGACTTCGTTGCATGGCCACCTCCAGCTGCAGAGGACTCTGGGGAACTTACTGAGTGTCTGTGTGCCCAGGAAGGAGGAGAGAACGAGTCTGGGGACAGTCAGCTGTCTGCTACAGTAACTCACGCAAGGATGTGGTCATACTGTATTTCATTATTCTCTTCTATCCGAAGTCAATCCAATTGGCAGGGTGAAATAAATTGACGAGGTATTTTTTTAATTATTTTTTGCAGTTGGAACACAGAACTATTTTAGGAGGTCACAGGATATTTTAGGAGCACACATAAAATTTACCCAAAGCTCTGATAGTGTGTATTTTGATATCAAGAGTTTGGTATCTTCTAAACTTCAGTCGTGAGTATTATTCCTGCAAGTTTCTTTATTTTTTCTTTTTCCATATAGATGTATTTGCCTATATTGATTTTTTATGTGAAAAATAATTTTCTTCAATCATTGTAAAGACTATATCATACTATAAGTGTGTTGTTGTGGTGGAGATAGACGTGCATGTCCATACATGTCTATGTATATGTGTGTGTCGGTAGCTATCAGTAGATATCTCTTTCTCTGTGTATCTATTTATTTGGCACCACCTGCCTTGGTACCCCCTCATCCCTCGCCCAGGCTGCTGCAGCCGACTTCTGTTCTTGTTCCGCTGACTTTCTTGCCCTCTGTAATCTGCTCTCCACACAGTGGCTGGGGGAAGTGATCCTTTTAGAACATAAAGCAGGCCACATCACTCTCCTAATTTAAATTTTCCAATGGCTTGTTGTCAACCTAGAGAAAACTTCTAAGTCCTGGCCATGATCTACAAGGCCCTACAGGATCTGACCCTGCCAACCTCTTCAGCCACATTCACTTGTCATCTTCTCTGTGCTCCTCTCCTTGAGCCGCATTAGCTTCCTTGCTGCATCTGAGAAGCCAAACATGGCCCTGCCTCAGGACCTTTGCACTTGTTGCCCGCTCTGCCTTTAATGCTTTTTCCTTAGATAATTTCTTGGCTTGCATCCCTCCTTCATTCGAGCCTCTGCTGGGCTGTCCCTCCCTCCTCAATATGGCTTTTTCTTGTACTGTCTGGACTCCCCTTGTACATTCTTGGTGCTAAGAAAGAGCTCCACTCATTGGAAAATGCTGGTAAACACAATATTGCCATTAATATTTGCCTACGTTCCCCAGTTACACTACCCCAACCCAACGTTCTGGTGTCTTAATTTCTTGGTTCTTAATCCCCCCATTCTTGACGGAAGATCTTGCTTTGATCTGGGGGCACAAAATGACCTCGATGTTGCTGTGGTCAATTGAAAAGATGCTTAGGTAACTCTTAGCCGTTCCTGTTATTTAAGTAGACTGCCTCTAGGGGGTGGTGACGCGATACAGGCTGAGTCCGGAGTGAGGCGTTTTCCTGAGATGTGGGATGTGCGTGGCTCCTTGCTCCTTCCAAGCTAGGTTAACCCTCCACATTTGCCCCTGAAAATAAGACGCTTTAGGAAAGGCTCACTTTCAGTAAATAATAAACAAACACCAAAAGCAATGTTTAAAGCAAACTCAAGTATAGTTGAGTATCTTTTGTTCTCTACCCACTTTCTAGCTAGTTTTTCATTTGTGTTCAGATACAGAGAGAATATTCCTGTTACTGTCTGAATATGGACAATGAACATACCACGTTACCATAAATATATGTTAAGACATTTAATATTAGAAATTATTATTATAACATATATGCCCAATATTAAATAGGTAAACTACCCACTTAGATTCTGAGAATCGCATGACAGGTTCAACCAACAAACCGCATGACCTCACCCAGAACCGCTGATTTCCTTATTTAGCGTGAAACAGAGAGTTTGTTCTGTCCGTACTGACTGGTTCTCATTCACTTATGAATTGCTGGGTTGAAAGTCTAGTGTTTTGGTTTACCTTCAACTCTTGGCCTTGATGCTCCTAGATTTTCTTGGCTTTGTGTCTCTTTTCAGTCCCTTTACCTCTCATCCTCCAGGAGGAAGAAATTGCCCCAAGTCATGGTATGTTAGAGCACTTTTAAAGAAAATCTTTCCCAGTGTTTTGAAACTTAGCTTTAGCTGCAGAAATCTATTGGGTAGGATTCTTCTGGTTATAACACACGGAAATTCCAGGTGAAATCTGAAATAAGCATGAATCAAAAAAGAATTTAGGGGTCGGCCTGGTGGCGTGGTGGTTAAGCTGGCGTGCTCCACTTCTGTGGCCTGGGGTTTGTAGGTTCGGATCCTAGGCGCGGACCTACACACTGGTCATCAAGCCACGCTGTGGCCGTGTGTGCATACAAAAAATAGAGGAAGATTCCATAGATGTTAGCTCAGGGACAGTCTTCCTCCAGTAAAAAGAGGGAGATTGGCAACAGATGTTAGCTCAAGGCCAATCTTCCTCACCAAAGAAAAGAAAAAGAAAAAGAATTTAATGGCTTATGTATCTGAGAAGTCCTGGGAAGGGGTGGCCTCATTAGGGCTTAAACAGTGTCACTGGATCTCCCACTTCTGGATTCTGCTGCCTCTGAGGTGGTTGGCTGCTTTCTTAAAACCTGTCCCCTTGTGGTCATAAGCGGGTGCCAGCCCAATTTTCTTGCCCCAAATGGAGTAGGAAAAGTGTACCATCTTTGTCCCAGAAGTCTCTGCTAACGCCTCAGGGTAGCTCATTGCTTCCTTAGGGGTCACGTGCACATCCAGCAAGCAGTTCTTGGTGCCAGAGGGGGTGTGGGGTTTGAGGCACTGCCTCCCTGGAGCAGAGGTGGGAGGCAGTTCTCCTGCGGGCACAGAGGATGAAATGGGGGCATTTTCCCAAAGCAAAGCCAGCAGACGGTCATCAAAGAAGGGAAATGCACGCTGGTGCCAAAACAACAGATGTCTGTTTTGAGACTCTACTGTTCAAACGTCATCTTTCACCGAAGTACCAATGAATAAAACAGACATCCCGAGAGTTCTGCTGGCTTGCGTGGAGATGGGGGACCCGGATCCTCTTCTGTGGCTCTCCTGAGGTGGGCACAAGTAGAATGGCTCCAGATCTCCCTCTGCCAGCTCACTGCTTGGAGACTCTGC
Organism: Equus caballus; assembly: GCF_041296265.1. NCBI lineage: Eukaryota > Metazoa > Chordata > Mammalia > Perissodactyla > Equidae > Equus > Equus caballus. The sequence goes on from NW_027222391.1 coordinate 12,583,319, forward strand.
ATCTCTTCTTTAACACAGAAAGAAAGGAAGGAAAGAAAGGGGAGAGAGAGAGAGGGAAAGCAAGAAAGGAAACTTGTCTAGTCTCTGTGCCTAAGAGCTGTTCAATTCTGAGAAAAATATCTAAAGAACCTGCCCCTCAGAAATCACTAATTATTTACTTAGAATATTTTCTATTTCCATCACTTCCTTAGCAACCCCTAGCAGCTGCCTGGGAAAATGTAAAGGGATTGTACATTTTACAAGAGAATTCCTCAAATAGCAAGTGAAATGGTTTCGTACGTTCATCTTCCTGCCCAGATTCACTTCAAGTGGAGAGGGAGAAATGATTTGGTGTTTCATCAGTCTTAATACAACAACTAGATTGCCCGGAATTTCTAGAACATCCTGCTTCTGTGTCATTTTCCTCCTTTCATTTGTGGTAAGGCCTACGATATAGATTTAAGTGTGATTCAGTCTTTTATGCTTTTGTAAGAGTTTTTATAGAAATCCACATTTTGGGAGAAAAAAATTCCTTTATTAAATCTAGTGTCTTGATGTTTTGTTTAAAAATAGGTTGTATTTAAAAATACTTCGTGTACTTTTTGGGTTTCTCATTAGCACACAATGACGTTGTCTTCCTCTGTGTGTGCGTTTGTGTGTGTGCGTGTGTATTGTGTTAAAGGTGTCTCTTGAAGGTGCTCTCTCTAGGGAAGCCTTGGGAACTCGTGGACCTTGGGCTTGTGAAGCCCCAGGGTCAGTTGTCAGGTCCAGGTCACTTTCCGGTATGGTTCTTGAACTTTCTGTGGCTCCAGCCTTCCCTGACAGGATCCCCCTGGTCCCGCCCCTGTCCTGGCTGTGGAGGAGGAGTCTGGCTCTTTCCTCATTCCCCTGAGAAGAAGACCACAGACCTTTCCCTTTAAGGGTTTGCCGGGTGGAGGTGAAGGAGCTGGAGGAACGAGGAGGAGTAACACAATACCACTTATTGCTGGTCCTCCAGTCTCTGTTGGGCCCATGTATTTGAACGCTGGTTTTCAGAAAGAGAATGCTCATCCAGATTTCTTGTGACTGATTTGATGAGTCTGAAGACTTCCTCAAAATTCTCTTTTATTTCAGGAAAAGGCAAAATTTAAAAACCAGTAGATTATGCAGGAAGTTAATTTTTGTGATTTTCACTTTCCAGTAATTGTGCTTTTGCATGTTAGGCATTCTTAGGAAGAGTAGCTAACTTCCTTTGAGTGCTTATGTGACTAAAAGAAAACCCCGATGCGTCCCTGCCCCTCCTTTGTCTGAGCTAATCCTCAGGGCAAGCCCTGTTGAGTAAGAGGTGCTGTATGTTATGTGGAAACTGAGGCACAGAGTGGGGAAGAATGATACCCAAAGGTTCACAGGTCATTAGTGACAGGACCTAGATTCGAAGATAAGCATTTAGGGTGTTCTGTTAGCCACAGTGCTGTGCTCTTCTCTGAGAGAGGAGATGCTCAGGTGTAGGTCCATCCACAGTCACCCAGAGTCCAGCTGTCTCTTGTGCCTGTCTGCAGACAGAGCTGGGATTCTCTGGAAAGCACTTCTGCAGCCGAATTCTAGATGTCTGCATCTTAGAGGATAGCTCCCGTTGCTGCCTTTCGAGGCTGTTTGGGAAGGAAACCCACATCTTCGAAGGCTGTGAAAGACTGTTGCTAATGTCTGCCTACTGCCGTTTGGGGTAAAGGTCTCAGCACTTCGGATCACTTCAGAGACAGATACTGATTTTCCAAGCCCTGCTGTGAGCCCGCAGCTTCTGAGACCCAGTGACTCAGCCTCCCCTCTCTGCATGGGGCAGCCAAGGCATGAGAATTGCCCTGGGCTGTGTATTTTTTAAAAATAAGGGGATCAGAAAAATCCCTTCAACCTAGGCTATTTGAAGGCAGTGTGAGGGATGGAAGGCAACCCTTCTCCATCATCTTGCTTAGGGATGCTTCTGACCCTCTGCCTCGGTTGTGCCGTGTCTGTGCAGAGAGGGGCTGCTCGCAGACACAGTGGTTTATTCAGTGACATCACGGCCACCCTTTTGTTCCTAGCGAAGAATTTTTTTTGCCCCCTGAGGTTAACAATTACCTTTGGAAAAGTGTTTTCGTGAACAGAACTTTGGCTAAAATTGTAGTGATAACATTACTGCCTCGTTGCAAAGCTCTGACACCAGCACTCCTGCTGCAGAGTTACCTGGCATGGAGTAGAGGAGCATAACAAGCATGCTCATCATGCCCGCCAGGAACTTTTATATGCGTTATCTCCCCAAAAACAGTCCTCGTGACCACCCCATGAGAGAGAGGATGCTTTTTTAAAGTAGTTTAATTTGTTTCTCTTCTATTGTGTTAAAAAAAAAAACCATGCTATAAAATGTACCGTCTTAAGCATTTTGAAGTTCAGTAAAATATATTCACATTGTTGTGAAATAGATCTCCAGAACTTTTTCATCTTCTAGATGTGAAACTCTACACCCATTAAATTTTATTTTACTCAATAAATCATAAACATGTTTCCATAATAACAGGAGCGAGACTGTTCTTATCCCCATTTTACACAGGAGGAAACTGAGGTAGGGAAAGTTAAGTCACTTGCCCCGGGTCACCCTGATCCTAACACGAGTTGGTCTGGATGCCAGTCTCACTATCAAGTCCTGCATTTTGGTCCTGGTCGGGTCCTAGTCTTCCTAACTGCCCTGCGCTTGTTGGGGCACCTGGGACACAGTAGGATTTCACTTAAATTGTTATTATTTAAGCAATACATACTCAGTGAAGACAATGAGAAAATGCTGACAGCACAAAAAAGTCCTCTCACCCAAAGATAACTCTTACTAATAGTTTAGCGTATGTTCTTCCCTAAATTTTTCAGTACAGTCGTGTGCCATATAACATCGTTTCGGTCAATGATCCACCGTGTATCTGATGCTGGTGCCGTATAGCTGAGGTGTGCGGCGGGCTATTCCATCTAGGTTTGTGTAAGTGCACTCTATGATGTTTGCACAACGACAAAATCGCCTTACGACACATTTCTCAGAATGTATCCCCGTCATTACGCGATGCATGACCATACTTACAAAGTATATATAAATCACTTTCTTACAAAAATGTGTACTTTTAAAGATACTACTTTGGTTTTTTCCACCTCCTCAAATTGGAAACAACCCAATGTTCATCAGCAGTGGCATGGATAAATAAAATGGGTTATATGTTTTAAAATGGAATTGTATACAGAAATAAAAATCAACCACAGCCACATTCAAGAAAATTTATGAATCTTACAAGCATAATGAAAGAAGTCAGACATAGAAGAAGAAACTCTGCATGATTTTGTTTAAACACAGTTCCAAGACAAGGAAAGCAAATTCATAAGTTAGAATATTGGTTCCCCTTGGGCGAGTGAGGGCAGTGACCTGGGATCGGTGTATCAGGGGGCCACTGGAGGCTTAGTCACCTTCTGTTTCTTGTGAGTATGGTTGCCGGGTGTGTTCCCTTGGATAATTCATGGAGCTATGCAAGTACGATTTCCATACTTTCTGGTATGGATGCTATGCTCCAAATTGCAAATCCAATCACATGATTATAGACTTTTTTACTGATTAGTTCCAAGGCATAGTTATTAGTGCAAGACTCCAGAATTATGGATGTGGGTTCATATCCTGGATTTAACCTCTTCTTATGTCAGAGAGACCCTGGCCAATTGATTAACCGTGTGGGCTTTGGTTTCTTCATCTGTAAAATGAGTTAATTTTGGTTCCTCTTACTTAGTGAGATAATTATCTCCTTGCTGGCACAGGGCAAGAACTCCTTGAATGACGGCTTTTATAGTTGTTCTTGCTGTTCTTATCTCTTTAGGTGAGGGAGCTGGTGGATGGTGTCCTGTGGCAGAGAGAGGAGCAGGAGGGGGATCCAGTCAAGACACAGTCTCCAGGTGAGCCTGAGGGGACAGAGCAGAGCTGATGCTGAGGTGCGGGAGGAAGGGTCCAAGGCCTGGGGCCCCTCCATCCTTCCCTGTCTCAGTTCCTGCCCATCTGTAAACACAGGAAGGGAACTGAACCAGGTCATCTCTAATTGGTTAGTCCTTTCAGCTCGGACATTGAAGAGTCAGGAGGGCAATAGAAATGCCACGAAAATTTAAAAACAAATTTCCCGGTTTGATCCCCATTCAAACACAAAGGACCAGGTCTGGGCGTGAAGGGAGCTGGATATCGGTGGTGGGATTATAGGTCGTTTCTATATTCTTCATTGTGCGTTTTTCCATTTTGGACAGAAGTAGCCTGAGCCAAGGAGCTGCTTGCGTGGCTGAGGACCCTGAGGTGGTTCATTTATCTGAAGACTCCACATGAAAGGCAGCCCCCTGTGTCCTGGAGAGCAGAGAATCACACCCTGTGGATGGGATAGGATGGAACCCCCTGGGCTCAGGCGTGCTCTGTCCACTCTGCCACAGCCTGTCCTTAAGGGACATCCCCACATTCGATGGCTTGCTGGGGGGGGGGCATCAAGAGAAGGGGGCTCAGACTGCCAGTGCCCAGACTCCAAGGGCCTCCACTCTCCTCCCTCTCACCCTGAATCAGCCCCTAGCCCCTCCTGAGTGGAACCCCGTCTTCCCAGCCTGGACCATTAGAGCACGAATTCCCCTTCCCAAGACGTGCATCCTGGAGAAGGGAGAGTCCCCTGGTGTGGACTCTGTCTCCCTTAGGATGTCAGTCTCTCCCAGCCTCCTGGGCTTGGCCTCTACTTGGGGAAATCTGGGTCTCAGAAGCTGTACCTCAGGCCCCTCCTAGCTGGCAATGTGTATGTCACACCCACATCCTGCCCCACCAAGCCATGTACACATATAGTGCACACAATCCAGGCACTGAGTCTTGTGTGGGGTGAAGATTTGTCCTGCACAGGGAGGCAGGGTGTATGGTGAGGAGAGAAGGAATGTGTGAAATGTATGTAGAACAGGGAGAAATGAGGTCCTCTGGGGACACTGGGAGAGGTGTGGGCAGCACTGAGGGCCCTTGTAGTCTGTGGTTGTGATGTGAAGGTGGGACCAGCCCTCACTGCACCAGCCTCTGCCCCTTTCCCGGCTGGGGGCAGATGCGGAGGAGGCAGAGAGTTGGGTTCCCAGGGTGGATTTCACCTGGCCAGGACCGTGGAAGGGGTCGGTCAGAGCTACAGGTCAGGAGCGTGGGGCTGTCCCGGAGCTCAGTGTCTGCAGAGGAAGAAAGGACGTGATGGAGGGGAAGGAGAGTGAACGTGGAGCCAAGTTTGCAGATGGGGAGACCCAGTGGCTGAGGAGGAGTGAGGAGAGGGAGCCCACAGTGACTGGGCTGCAAAGACACCACTGGGTGCCGACTGGAAGGGGTTGGCCTGAAATGGGTTATCAGTCATGCTGGAGAGGTTTATATGTGTGGAGTGAGGCCAGGGTAGTGGGTGGCAGGGGTTGAGTGAAGGAGGGTGGACAGGGCCCTGAGGGTCCAGGATGTCAGAAGGATCATCTGGGTGGATGGCAGAGTGACCAAGAAGGGTCGAGTCGCAGTGATGGTGAAGAGACAGACAGTGAAGACTTATACAGACACCCGAACACACACACACATGAACACACACACACACAGGGACCCTGATCAGCGCATAGGGTGCAGTTTGGCCCAATGGCTGAGCACAGCTGCCAGAGGTGCCAGCCCTTGTGGGCAGCCCCTTCTCTGTGGCCATGCCACTGTCCCTAAGGTGCCTCCTGCTCTGTGGAGAGCCCCACTCAAGAGCTTCATCATCTTCATGCCCTGATTATTCATCTTGTCCCTGAAGCACTCGATACCATGGTCTCTCTCCAGGATGAACCAGACGTTGATGGTGGGTTGCCACCTGGAGGTGACATGGGTTAGAGCCATGTTGGACTCCTTGTGGCCTGTGGGGTTGGGGAAGGTCCTAATGCCTGAAGGAGGAAGAGCAGACGTGGGGGAAACCCCGATGCAGGGAGTTGCGTGGCCAGGAGGGATGCAGGCCCAGACCCTAGCAGTGCAGAGTGGAGACGGCTGGTGGCCGGCAGGGAGGCTGTCCACCCTGCGTCTCTTTGCTGGCCTCAGGATCGCTGTCATCAGTCAAGGCTGCCGGAGGCTTGTTTTCACGAGTTCTCTCAAATGCTGCAGGAGCTTAGGAACAGGTGACCTGAACTTGAGACTTCCTGACCTGGTCTCTGAATGAAATAAGAGGAGGTGACAGGCTCTGTACCAGCAACTTTTGTGTCCCCTGAGGGTGGGGATCCTGTGAGGCCGGGGAAGCACAATTGTCCTGTCCCTGGGCACGAGGCCAGCTGCAGCGAGACAGGTTCACAGGTGGAGGGGGGATCACGGAAGGGCGTGCCCGGGCTTTGGAAAACTGGAGAAAGTTGGTCCTTGGATGGGGTGTGGAAAGAACATGAGCTATGGGTGGGGAGGAGCCAGGATGATTGACAGCTCTGAGCAGTGAAGGAAAAACTGTCTCCCCAAGTAGAGATCTGAGGTTTCCACAGTACAGTAGGAGCTGAGTCTGTCACATGGTGGTTCACCCAGATTCACAGACTGGGTGGTCACCTGGCACATTCCAGCAAAAGTGCTGCCCCCTGGAAGCCAAGGCCATCCATGCAGTTGAGCCAGTGGCCACTACCAGATTTTGAATTTTGAGGCAATGATTCCACAAAGGGCATTATAAACAGTTTGCATCCACTTGCCTTCCTAGAAAACAGGAGCTGCCTTCGAGATCTGTTCTGGCATTGGAAGCATCCCAAGGTTTCCAGGGTGTGAATACTGACTTGTCAACCAAAGGGCACGCTCCTCATTCTCTCAATGCCTATCCTGCCTCTTCCAACCCAGGGTTGTGCCACCATTTTATCCATTAAGCCCAGCCCCTGCCTTGTCAGTCCCACCCCAATACACCAAGGACACTGAACTGGGGTTCTGCAGCATCTTTGCTGAAAAAAAATGAAAGGATAGTTTCAATCCCATAGCCCCTGTCATCACCTCTCATCACACTCTACTGCCATGATCTCCTGAAGCATGTGAACCTCCGTGACCTCCCTCACAAATGTCCCCAGGCATTGCTGATGTGGCTGCATAGCATGGATGGTCAGGAGACTGTCCAGTGAATCTTGCAAACTCCTCCTCCCCCAACCTCAGCCAGGAGATCACTCCTGGGTGAAGTCCTCCCATCTCAAGCACAGTGAGGCTGTGGGTTGCAGGCTTCAGGACTGGCATTCCTCTTGGGTAAAGCTTGCCCATCTGCCACTCAAGAAGACTTTGAAAGTTTGAGTGGGGACCTCATCTTATTTACCTTGTCTTCAGTGCCCAGGATGGTGTAAACAACACCCAGCACATGTGGTAGGCTGAATGGAATGAGCTAACGGAACAGTCAATGCCCTGACTAGCCCCACTTCCCCCTGAGGAACAGAGCATTTTGCCTCTCACTAAGTGACTTTCACAATTCCCCCATAAGGCCTAGTCTAAGGACACATAATTCTTGTCTTGCTGACAGTTCCCAACAGGATCCTAGAGAGGCTGTTGGTGTGCTATGGAGAATACCCCAAACCTCTTCCTTGCCCATCTCGCTTACAGAGTTGAGCTGCCAGGTGAGTCCACCAGGGGCCCCACTGGGTACAAGAGGATGACAATGGCTGCCCCTGGCCCATTTGCCCACCTGTCTTGTAGACAAGAGGCCTCTGTTCTTTGTCTCAGCAGAAGCCAGTCCAGAGCTCGCACTCTGGGCTCAGAGATCCCCAGTGCCTATCAGTCTATTCACCTTCCAGCTCATGTGAGAACTGTGAAGCCTCCACTTCCTCAAATACCCACAGCACTGGGCTTTTGCGGGTTGTGAATGAGAGAAGGCAAGTAAAGCATTACCCAGGGAACCACACTGTAATTAGTTCTTAGTACATGGTGGTGACTCTCCCTTATTTTCATTAACACCACCACCATCTTTATCGTGTGAAGTGTCCTAGAAACACCAGCACATTAATAATTAGAAGACATAGGACCTATATGGCAGGCCACTGCCTGGCTCCAATGTGCAGGTAGGAGATGAGGCCTGTTTCCAGTACCCCAGGATTGGTATTGGGGAGCTCAGGGGTGGGACGAGAGGGAGGGACACCCCCATGTTGTGCGTTCTGAATTCCAAAAACCTTGAAGTTCATTCTGAAGCCGAAGGGTGGCAGGGATGGCATCACTTTACTCTGGTGATATCAATGGTTCCTGCTCAGCACTTTGTATACCATTTTCCTGAAAGCTTGGGAAAAAAGATGTCGGTAATAAGGGCTTTATGGAGAAAAATGTAACAAGATTGAAGGGACTGAGCCCAGATGTCTTTAAAATGACTAATATCAGAGCAGATGTCCATAGCTCAGGAAAGTGGGCTGTGAAGTCAGGTGAAACAAGGAAAGAGATCATATGGTTGATGGAGATACGAGAGGCAAACAGCAAGTTGTCCCTCCACTTGAGTCTGCCGTCCCATCGCGTCAGCTGAGGAAGCTGACACTAGTGGGAAATGTCCGATGAGATTTCCACAGAAACTGCGAAGACCCTAATATCCTGAAGGGGAGGGGCTGTTGATGAGCTCATTGAGAGGAGAACTGTGAAAGGACCACAACCTTGTCAGAATTGGACATCTCCCCAATCCAGAATAAGGAAGGGACGAGAAAGGAAGAGCAGTAGATGGAGCAGATGTGCATAGAGCTCACAGTGATGCTCAATTGGATTAGACTCACTTACCTTAGAAGTGTCCAAGTGTGCCTTGGCAATCGTTGCCTCATAGGTATTCATTCATCCATCCATCTAGCCATCCATCCATCCATCCATCTATCCACCATCCATCGTGCACACATCCACAAGCCATCCATCCACCATTTATTCATCCATTCATCTATCCCTCATCTGTTCATCCATTCATTCACCATCCATCCATTATCCATCCATCCATCATCCTTCCATCCATCTAGCCATTCATCCATTCATCCATCCATCCATCCATCCACCTGTTTATCCACCATGCATCCCTCATCTATCCATCCATCCAGTCGTCTACTCATCTATACACTATCCAGCCAGGCAGCCATCATCCATCCCTCCTCCCACTATCCATTCAAAATCCTGTCATTTATCCCCCATCCATGCAACATCTATCCATCCTTCCATACATTGATCTATCTATCCATCTACTCATCTATCCACTATCCATCCATCACCCACCTAACCACCATCCATCCATCCACCCACCATCCATCCACCATCCTTCCATCCTTTCACCATACATTCACTACCTACTATCAATCCATCCACCTACTATCCACCCACCATCCTTCAGTCCTTCCATCAACCATCCACTATCCATTCATCCACCCACCCACCCACTATCCATTTATTCACCATCTCTCTATCCATTTACTAGGTAATTTGGGAACATAGGATAAAAATTATTATGACTGTGTTGCCGGCCCTTCCTCTGCCCTGACACTATTGAGGGCTCCAGATCCTCTAAACCATTACCATTGTCAAGCTCTGTCCCCTGAAATCAAGTGCAGTTTTGTTCCGATGATGAGCACACATACTCATGCTATTCCCAAGATCTTGGACATGGCCACCCACCAGGATCTGGTTTCCCAGCACCAGCTCCTGCCTCATCCCTGTGTCTTCTGCGGCTCACGTTCCTTGAGAGGCTGAGGTTAAATCTCAGGACTGAATGAAACAATCCTTTCATGGGTGAGGGAGAGGGAAGATCCAGACATGGGCATATACCAGAGAAAAGGCAAAGAGAGGGGGCCACTTGTCTCCTCAGGCCCAGGTGGACAAGAGTTAGGCTGGAAAGCTGACAATCACCCAGAGAGGAAAGGTGGACATGGGGAGACAAATGGGCAGAGAGGGGGAAGAAACGCTGGACTCTTTAGTGGGAGGTGAGGTGTTAGGGAGGCCTGGAGCCCAAGGCCGAGTGTCAGGGCGGTCCAGGTCACAAAAATACCAAGAAGAGGCACAGAGGGGTCCCAGGGAGGTGAGGCTGTGATGGTCCCCGTGTAGGGACTGGGAACTTGGTGTCATCTAGATATTTGCAGACCTCAAATATTGTTTCAACAGCACTATGGATTTTGGAAATTTATAACATGTTTGATAATAATGTGTTTGACTTTTAATATTGACCACAGTGTAGTACCTTGCAAAATATAAGCACATAATAGGGACAACATTCTTCACATTAATAGGTAGACTTAAAATATGCAAAGTTCCTTCCAAACCATGACTTTGCTGAAGAAACTACATCTTAGAAAGGCTACCTGACTTGCCCATAATTTCACCAGAAGTAAGGGGTTGGCAGGGACCTATGGTGGATGAAAATCTGTCCAAGGCCTCACTGAACTGCCCACTCAGGCAGTGGTCAGGAAGATGCTCTGCTCTCCCCGGGAGACATCACCAAAGACACGAGAGGAAACTCTGGCCCAAGCTCACCTGATGCTCAGAATAACAGAATTGAGACTCTAAGCCAGTGAAGGTGGCTGACCTGGGGCCTGTACAGGCCAACTGCTCATCCCTACTGATATTCTCACCTCACCTTTTCAGTGTGGGTGGGAATAAACTGGGTCCCCTCTTCTCATAGCACAGAGAGCAGACTTAGCCATGCTTTCAGGAGGGAGGGCTGCATGGCCCAGTGGGAGCCCCTATATCTGTTCCCTGCTCACCTGGCCTGCCAGCTGCCCTTTTATCCTCTGGCTTAGGCTGACCTGGAGACAGGATCCTGCCACTCCCTGACCTTCATAAAGGCCCTTCAAGTTTGCCGTGTAGTTGGTGATTATATTGTTTGGATCCTGTGAATGGATGTTCTTAAATTTTTGTAATTAGCCATCATTACTCTTGGGTTTGATTCCTTCTGAAAAAAACATATCTGGAAGGGAGAATGTCATCAGAATGGGAAGTAGTAAACATCTGCATTGAGAGTTAGCAAGATAAACAATGGCTTCCTTGTGTGTATCCTCCACCTCGCCTTGGCCTTTATTGTACGAGCCCCAGGGATCCTCGACAAGCCCCGTCCCTCGAGCATCCCTGGGAGAGTTGGTCCAGTCCAGGCTACAGATCCCACCTTGGAGCTGACGTCCCCTCACCTCCCCTTTCCCGCCAGACCTCCTGAACTCCAAGCAAAGCATCCAGCCCGCTCTAAACATCCCCACAAGGATGCCCACGGCTCCCATTGCAGTTGCCTTTCTCCCTGCAGGCGGAATTGATCTCCTTCCTCTCAAATGTACCCTGGCTCCTGTGTTCTGTATTCTCATCACTGCTCCCAGTGAGACCCTGGGAGACCTCACTGACCCTCTGTACCCTTCACTTCTGTTCCCCACACCACCTGGGGCCTTGCTCAGATGCATGCCCGCAGTCCACCTCCTCCCTCTGCTGCTGCTGCCCCTTTCCTACCTCGAGACTTGGAAGTATTGGGATGAGATCTCTGACTGAAATATCCTGAGTGGCCTCTGCTTTCCCTGTCCCTCATTCCTCCTCCATTTTGCTCCCAGAACTTTCCACCAAATGCAAATGGCATCATCTTGTCCCTGTGGATGTGTGCTTAAGTGTGTGTGTGCATGTATGTGTATCTGCATATGTGTCTGTCTGTCTATGTGTGCATTCGTGTATGCATTTGTACACAAATTTACATGTTCATTTGTGCACATGTATATCCGTATGTAGACATGTACACACGTGTGCACATGCACGTGTGTATATGTCTCTCTGTGTGCATAATAGTCTCTGTGTATCTGTCTGAGTGTGTGCATGTGCACAATTGCGTATGTGTCTCTCTGTGTTTACATTGTGCAGCAAGTGTGTCTGTAGTGTGTGTGTGTGTGTGTGTGGTAAGGAGAAGGCTCCACAACATTCCCACTGCTACCCGGTACAGTTCTTGCTGAAAAGGGTGGAGGGACCTATGGTGAATGGAAACCTGTCCAAGGCCTCACTGAGGTCCCCACTCCACTAGAGGGCAGGAAGATGCTCTGCTGTGCCTGGGAGATGTCACCAAGGACACAAGAGAAAACTCTGGCCCAGGTCCATGTGGGGCTCAGAATAACAGGACTGAGACCCTAACCAAGTGCGGGTAGGTATCCAGTTCCTGCTCCAAAGGATTCATGATTCCACCTTCACCAGGCCCCAGAACCCTCCAGCCCTGGCCATGTTGCTCCTCTGCTGGACGTTCATCACCGCTGATGGTGGTCCCGACAAAGGTCAGGTTTGACTATTCACAGTAGTCAAAGGGTGGAAACAACCCTGATGTCCACCAGCTGAAGAATGGATGACCAAATGCGATCTATCCAAGCAATGGGATCTCATTCACTCATAAAGCAAATGAAGTTCTGACACAGCTGCAACGTGGATGGACCTTGGAAACGTGATACTGGGTGGAAGAAGGCAGACACCAAAGGCCACATATTGCAGGATTCCATTTATGAGAATGTTCAGAGTTGGCAAATCTAGGGAGATAGGAAGTAGATTAGTGATTGCCAGGGGTCACAGAAGAGGGAGGAATGAGAAGTGACTGCTAAAGCCTGAGGAATCTTTATGGGGTGATGAAAATATTCTGGAATTAGTGACGGGGGTGAGGGTGAGGTTGTGCCTCTCAGGAGGAGATGGCAGGAGTTGTGTGGAGTTTCTGAACTTGATGTGGAGCGAAAGTGCAGTGGTCAGTGATGGTAGCTGGCCAAGTGGCCTAGGCAATCCCCACCTGTGGCCTGGGTCCCCTCGAGGCTGACCCTAGAAGGGGTGAGTTGAGGTCAGTGAGCCCCCACAGAGGCAGCTCCTCGGCAGTGGGGAGTCATTTCCTTCTGCTGAGTTGCACAGCAGGGCCTTTTAAGTGCAGAGCTGACCTGAACTGGGTCCCTCGGGAGGAGACCAGCCTGATTCCTGCTCTAGATGGTTCTTCCCAACCCCTTCTTAACTAGAGGTCAGGGGTCGAGTGCTCATCTGTGCAGACGTGGTGCTCCCATGTGTGGTGAGCATGAGTAGACATACGCTGCCCTCCAACCAGCAAGTAAACAGGAACAACTGGGTCATCCATCTGGGCCCCACTGAGATGGAGGGGGTCTCAGGGTGTGTGGCATAGAGAAGCAACTACTGAAGGGTGGCTGTGTGGGTCAGTCTGGCCCTAGGACCAGCTACAGTGGGTCAGGGGCTGTGGTTTGACCGCTGTTTTCTCTCTTCTGAGTGTCCTCTTGAAAGGAGGATTCCCAGGACCTGGAGGAGCTGCTCCCTAAAGGTGAGCAGAGGTGTTTACATGCGCTCAGGACATGACAGGTGGGCTATAGTGTCCACGCAGGGTGACGCTCTGAGCCCCTGCAGGAGAGAGCCTGCCAGTGAGCTGCAAGGATGACAGTTGGCTAAAGACACCAGTGGCAGCACCCCAGGACCGAGCCCATTGGGAGTTTGGGGAGGAGAGTGCTGAGCTGGTCTTTCCACCATGCAGGCTCCTCCATGGGCAGCCATGGCTCCCAACTCCCCGCTGGGCCAGCTCGGCTCCTTGGAGAGTCTCCTGCCTCATTTGGCTTCCTCCCTCCTGATCTTTCTCAGGTATCAACCCCAAGGCCCCTCTTGCTCTCTTACCCGGCTCAGTGGCCAATTCTCAGAGGAACCAACTGAGCAAGAAATCAGGTAAACAAGCCAGAGGAGAAAGGGAGAAATAGAAGGGTCCTGTCTGTAGGAACGATGAACTCTATGTGGGGTCCGCTTCTTACTCTTCGTTCTGTCTGTCCACCCATTGCTTTGAGGCCACGACAGCTAGGACCTCAGACCTGGACCTGTTTGGGGTGGTTTCATTTCAGGGATGCTCCTTGGGCTCCACCCAGAATGAAGTCCACGTGGGGAGTAAAGCATGGTGGTTTGACCGCAGGGACTTGAGTCCCCAGGATGCCAGCTGCCTCTCTGAGAAAGTCTGTGGTCTTCCTGGGGTCCATACAGGGTCCTGTCCCATGGGAAGTGTGGTTTGCAGGATTCGGTTAAGATTCCACTTGTTCTGCCCCATCTTGCCCATGAAGGCCCTCCCCGGACACCAGGCCCTCCAGGGTCCAGGAATCCACTGAAAACCACTGCCCAGCACAGACCAGGCACCTGGACAGCCTGCAGGCAGGGCCAAGGCTGTTGTGGTGCAGACAGTGCTGGGGCAGGTACTGGACTTGGATTCCCAGACCAAAGAAAAGACTTCATGTAGGAATTCTGTTGCCCCCCAATTAGGAAGACAGACCCTGAAAATCGGCTCTGTATGAGCCCATGGGCTGGGCACAGGGATTCTTGAGCTCTGCCCACTTGTTCTCCAGCTGGAGGGATGTGCCCTGGGGAAGTTCTGCTGAGGATTGTCACCTGTCAGGTCTTAGCATCCCTACCCCAAGTCTTAACCCCTCGACCCTTGAGGACCCTGAACCCTGACCCTGGCCATCTCACAGCCCCTTCTCTGCACAGACCCCTGGGGCTGCCACATCAGAGGGACACCGCTGCTTAGGGGCAGGTCAGCACCAGGTGGACAAATGGCACAGGGTCCTGGAATCCCAGGACACGGGCCTGCGTGCACAGAGTCTTCCACCGACTCCCTCCTCCCAGGCTCCTGCCTTGATGGCCTCGTGCCATTGCAGGGACAGTGGTATAAGAACTGTCATCCTTATGGAAGCTGAAAAAACAAAGCCAAGGCAGTTGTAACCTGTGATTGCCTGGCCCCCTGGGCACCGCCTCAACCTGTGGGGGCTTGCACCATGCAGGGACTCCCTACCTAGTATTTCGTTGTCAAGGAAGGAACCTACAAGTACCAGGGTGCCAGAAGTCTGCATCTGGGGCCTGCTGTGTTCAGGAGAGGCCCAGGGATGCTCGCCATCCCACCGGGGACCTTGGGCCTGTGACTTGGGAAGGTGCACTGACCCTGCATGAAGGGAGCTCCAGGCACCCCCCTGTCTCTAGGGAAGCTGGGCTGCATTCACCTCTCCTACCACAAGCAAGGAGACCCTGACCTCAGTTGGCTGGCTGTCACTGCAAAGCCCCAGGGTGATTTGGGAAACCATAGTGATGACATTACAATTGTGAACAAGGTCCCTCTTGAAGTGGCTCCCTCCCCAGGGGCAGTGCATGTGTCCAGCCAGGCCTAGGGGGAAGGGGCAGGAGCAGAGTCCCACCCAGGCTGGGATTCCAGGGTCCTGCTGTCCCCATCCTGATGGCCTTTGGAAGCCTGGTCTCCTGCCTGCACCCTCAAAGGCAGCCTCCCAGCACTCCTGTCACCACATCTAGGCAGTTGGGAATCAGGGGGCCAGGTGATCCCCACCTGCACACATGTCATCACCTCTGGGCTGTATCCGACCCTGTTATCTTCACATCCCTTCTCCCCCACCACGTGACCACCCAGAACCTGAGCTTCTTGGGTGTCAGACCTGTCCCCCATTAGACCCTTGGTCAGAGCTGTAGCACCCATCCCTCGGCCTGGACCCTAATGCCCATTGGATTGGTCCAACTTTCAAGGAGAATGCAGACATAGATGGGTCCTCCTGTCCTGCCTTCTCTGGCTTGCCCACTTCCTCCCAGTTCCCAGCCCACGCGAGGGACCCCCACAGACAGGCAGAGTCACCAGGAACTGCTGAAGCTCTTTATGTGGAACTAGGAGAGGGGATGCATGGCTGGGGGAGGAAGGGGAGTCAAGGTAACTGGAGGGGCAGAGCAGGTCAGGCTCTAGAGGCAGGGGCTCCTTCCATGGCCTGCAGGACAGAGGGTCTTGATGGTGCTGCCCTGGGGCTGCTGTGGGGTGCTGATGTCCCCTGCCCTAGAAAGAAGGGAGAGGGTCAGTGAATCCAGGACAGGGGAGGGGAGGGGGGGCAGGTGTGGGGTTCTCAGGGGTGGCAGTGTTGGGGGCATATGTAATGCTCTCAGGGCTGCTGCATGGAGGGCAGGCTCCCACTTCCACCAGGTGCATGGGTGTGGTGGAGGACAGACCCTGGCCCATTGGTCCCAAGTTACAGAGACAGAGAAAAAAAGGAGTCCCTAAATGTCCCAGGAATGATGTTCGGGGACAGACATCCCAAGTAAGGATCAAATCCCAGAAAGGATCTCAGAGCAGACAAGGCTCTGCCTGGCTCACATGGAGTCCCTCTTGTCTCCACCTTGGGGGTGCCTTGGTGACTCCTGACGTTCCTTTGAACCCAGGACTCTTGTTTGCTTCAAGGGTCACTTACCCTAGTCACTTTCAGGAATGCAGCTTTCTGTAGAAACCAAGGAAAATTCAGCAATGAGAAGAGACCCTAGCCAAGGGCCCAGACCCCATCAAGCTGCAGCTCTGACACCAATAGCAGAGACCCGGAGTGGGGCCCTTGTGCCCCTGTGACACAACACAGCGCTGATGTCTCCCCCATGGCGGGGGGCAGGGGAAGGGGCGAGGAAGGTCATGGGGGACACAGAGGGACTTGAAGGGCACAGTGGGACACGAGGAATCTGTTGGGGACACAGGGAGGGACATAGGGGACAAAGGGACATGCAGAGTGGACACAGGGAACCTGGGCAGAGTTGTCCTCTTACCTGTCTGGACAGGCATGATGATGATGTCCTGTGGCAATCCCTTGCGCTCTGTGAATTTCTTAAATTCTTCCAGGGCTTCCAGGCTCATGTCGGGATTTCTACCTGTAGGAGAGGTGACCAGGTGAGCCTCAGGTTCAGGAAGCAGACCCCAAGAGGAGACAGTGCCTCCTAGCACTTGGGGGGCTTTGTCCTGTAATGGCTGAGGCTGAGATGGAGGGTTCCCCCGAAAGTGGATACAGAGTAGGCCCAGAGGAGACAGGCCACCACCCAGGTGAGAGGTTCCTGTGAAGGAGGATAGCCAGGGAGACACTCCGAGACACTGAGGGCCCCTGGGGTCCCAGGCCCACTCAAAACCGATCTGCAGGGTCACACCCCTGACCTGGAAGAAGCTGATGGCCTGGAGGAATTGTGATGCTCTCTGGCCAGAAAATTCTTGGACTTCACCCCACTCTGGAGGGTCATTGCTCCAAGAAGACCTCTGTCAGCAACAGTGCACTCCCCAATGCTGACCTGGCCTCACGCCCCAGACCCCAAGAGATGGGACTTAGCAGCTGCGTCCATATCCCCTTGGTGAGAAGTCAGGTCACTGAGGGAGTTTGGACTGGACACCCCAGGGCAGCAAATTGTGCCAGGCCCCCAAAGACAGAAGCAGGGTGTTCGTATTCCCCAGAATCAGGACTGAAGCCAGTTCCACTGACTTCTAGAAGCAGAGCCTGTGGGGGTGGGTCAGGAGAGGTGGATCTCTGAGGACCTGGGGCAGCAGCCTCTTACCCACGAGTTTTGCCATGCGGATTGCTTTCCCTCCGAGCTGGCCCTCGCAGTAGAAGATGCGGTGGTCCTTTACTGGCAAGTCCAGGATGTACATGTGCCTCTTTCCCCCAACTGCAGACAGACATAGAGAAAATTGGTCTTTAGTGTCTTCATTCCTGCAGAAAATATTTGAGACATTAGGGAACATTTTGGAACGTTTCAGTTTCTCGGCCACCTTAGCTCTACTGACTGCCCCGTAATCCAGGTGCCCAAGCTGGTCCAGTGCCCAGGACACACTGCTGCTCAGAACCATGGACCACACTCTGGAGAGGGAGACTCTTCATGAGGAAGGTTCCAACCCAAGCAGTGGAGTCACCAGAGGCCAGAAGACATCAGAGGCTGGGGCTCTTTCCTTTGTTCACCCAGCACCTGCCCCGCCCTGCATCCTCATCCTCAACCCTTGGTTCTCTGCAAGCTGAATTGCTAGGACCATCCAGAGGGAGGGTTTGGTACTGTCATCCTTGCTGTGGAGAAACCTTTCCAATGTCAGGACAAGGAGACTCCTGGGAAGGGAGTGGCTAGCTGCTCCTGGGAGGGGACAGGGCAGGGACTGCCCGGCAGCAGGCAGCCTCAGGGGAAGGGGAGGCCTGGGCTCTGGCAGGGAATGTGGCACAGCCTGGTCTGGACTCACAGGCGCTATATCTGCCAGGCTCCTCGGTTTGGTGCATCACAACTCGCTTCTCGTGGCACTGGCCCCCCTTCCTGGAAAACGGGAGGCAGAGGGGAAGGCTGTCAGGAAACACACTCGAGCCAACCTGAGCTCACCTGGCACATGGGCCTCTGCCCTGGTGTCCCCACGAGTTCCATTGTCATCCCCACAGTCTGGACTCTCTCCTTTCTATGTCAGGGGGACATTCATTTTACCCACATCCCAAAGTGGGATGGGAAGAGGCACAAAGAGGGGCTGCTCTGGGCCACCTCGCAGCCTGGGGAGAGGGAGGAGGAGGGGAGAGCAGCACCCTTGGGAGGCAACACTCACATGAAGGTGCCCATGGCCTCCAAGTTTCCATCATCCAGGGCAGTGACTGTCAAGGGGGACACCTTCTTGGGCCTTTTCTCCTTAGGCAGGTCCTTGTCAGCCACCACGGCCTTCACATACCATGTCCCTATGATCTGAGCAGGGTGGGGGCCATGAGTCCAGCACGGACATAGCCCAGAATCTCCTCCTCACCCCACTACCCCCATCCTCTGTGCATGGGCTGCAGCCATCACCAGACATCCCCAGCACCCCAGGTGCTGTCCTCCAAAGGCTGGCTGGGTCCCGTACATCCACACCCTGTGCTCTGTTAGAACCAGCCCAGCACTCAGGGCTCCCGACCCTAAACAGAGGCAGGGGGTCTCTCACCCCATGAGTCTCTTCTCTGCTGAGACCGGGCCCTGGCCCTGGATGAGTCTATACTCCACAGGGTCCTCAGTGCCTCTGGGTTCCCAAAGTGTCAGACCAACAGTCCCTATGCTGAACCCACTCCCCTGCTTCAGCCTCTGGGCCCAAGGAGGAGCGCTGTCTGCAGACACAAGAACAGAGCCTCCTGCTCCTCTGACCACACTCTGCAGGGAGCACAGGGTCAGAACTTCGACCTTGAATGACACCTCCTAACACAAGGCCCCTGGTCACTGCTGGCCAACAGGTAGTCACCGCCTTTCCCCCATACCTCTCTTCCCGCCCTTCCCTGGGCTCACATTCTCGTTCTCTGAGGGGAAGAACAGAGGGTCCTGGGCCTGCAGGGCTGTGATCAGGCCAAGCGTGATGGTCAGGAACAGAACCTTCATCTCCAGGGGTCTGTGCTCACAGCCGCCGGCAGGTCACTGGGGTCTG
The DNA here is from genome assembly GCF_041296265.1 of Equus caballus. Classification (NCBI taxonomy): domain Eukaryota; kingdom Metazoa; phylum Chordata; class Mammalia; order Perissodactyla; family Equidae; genus Equus; species Equus caballus. Next base: position 12,602,440 of record NW_027222391.1, read on the forward strand.
GAGGAGGCTGTGCGAGTCCTCACAGCGCTGCCCTTTATACCCAGCTCGGCTCCTGCCCATGAACACTTGGCACTGGCCACACCCTTCCCACCTAGCATCCTGGCAATTCTGCATCAGGGGAGGTGGACTGTCATTATTGTTGGAATCTGATGAGTGACAATTAAGTGCCACCCACAGAATAAAAGACACATAATACCATCCCTTTTTCCTGCCTTCCAGGGTGCTTACTCCAAGTGAGCCATCTGGATGAGGACATTATCAGAAGGGGCAGGGGTGCGTGTCTGCACTCCCAGTCATGGAGGGAAGGCCAAGGGCTTCCTTACACCCCCGCCCATCCCCCTCCCCCAGGATCCCAGGGCTGGATCTTCCGCCAGTTCTCTGGTAACTGGCCTCTCACTGCTGAGGGGAGAGGGACTGAGCTTTACAACTACAGAGACAGGGTGTGCAATCAGCTGATTCCCACAGGGTCCCCAGAGTCCGAGCTCTCTCCTGCCCTGGGGCCCCTGCATTTGCTCGTCCTGGGCCTGGGCCCCTCAGGCCACCTCTTCCTGGCATTTGGGGCACTATTTTGTGTCTCAGGATCAGTTTAAATATCACCTCCTCAGAGGGGCCTCCCCAGGCCACAGGAGGGAGCGATCTGGCTGTGCCACCCCCTTCATTTGGGACCCCCAGGCCAGGCTGTGTTTCCCGGAGAGCACTCATTACTCTCTGGATTGTCTGCTCATTTCTCCCCATGAGTGTTCAGTGCCCATCTTCTCTGTTAGAATTAAGTTCCCCAAAGGGAAAGGCTTGATTCCCGGGTCTCATGAGTTCGATGGCCTGTAGGGAGGAGCTCCATCCACGTGCTAGGTGCTCTTGGTCGTTCGTTCATTCAAGAATAAACCAGTTACTGAATCTCTCTGAGCCTCAGAGGATTCCGCCCCGACAGGGGCACCCACAACTTCGATCACTTTGGATCTTTGTAAGGCTCTGCTGAGTGGGCCTGCGAAGACCCAGCTCCCCTGACATGTACAAGGCTCAATGAATGAGGGCTCCTCCCTCCTTCTGCCTGGAGTGGGGCCAGGGACCAGGATCCATCAGAGCCTGTCCAAACCCCTAATACTGCAAGTTGCTTACATTCATTCTTCTAAAACCCCGACTCTCCAAAATGCTTTCACCTCCCTCCTCAGCTTTGACTGCCTCATGTACCATAAGACAGGCCTCACATCTCCTTCCCTTTGGATAAATGGGCCGAGTGAGGCACAAACAGGCCACGAGGGGCCTGTGCTCTGAGTTCATGGTTGAGCACACTTGGGCACCTGGCTCTGCTGGTCTCAGTCCTGGCTGCCTTCTGAGCAAGAATTTGGCCTTCTCCCTCCCTGACCCTGTACTTCCTGGGCTTGAATCATCTCCGCTGAGACCCACAGCTGACGTAGACCCTGTACACAGGTGCTACGGCCACACAAGGGCAGCTTTGTGACTCTCTGGCAGAAGATTGGACACCACTGCCGATTGCACACCCCCAAGTACTCACTAAATAACAATAATTAGCCCGCTCTAATAACCCCTGGGGGATTGTACTGAGGGTGCTGGCACGATCCAGTAATCAACTGCCAACTTGGAAGGTGCTGCTGAGCAGAAAACCTTCCGTCCTGGGAGTAGGAAAGGGCGAGGCCAGTGCACTTTAGGACCAGAGATTAGTAAACATGCTGGAGTCTCTGTGTCAATGGGAGAGCTTTTCCTCTGTCCTGTTCTTGTTGACTGTACCCCAGAGACCTTGATTTCCCTCATTATATGGAGTCACTGATCTAAGCATCTTATGACATTGACAAATTTAATTCCATCCTTGAAAAAGATGATGGAACACCACGTAGGGGTCGTTGGGAGGACAGGGCTGCCCCCATGAACCCTATGCTTAGTGCAATTGGAGATTTCCAGGGGCTGCCCGTCGTCCACCATCTTGTGCTGTGCCACCTCAGGTGAACTCTACAGAGCTTTCCAATTGTGTGGTGTTTTTTTGGATACTGGATGTGTTCAACTGGTGGTAGACACCACTGGGAGAACAGTGGCAGGAGGGGAGACCTATCTCCGCCCCCCAGTACACAATGGCCTGAGGCGTTTCTTTGGATGGCTGCATCCCGTTATGATGGGAGACCATTATACCACCCACACCATGATGACTGCGTCTACTCCACAGCTGTAGCTCTTATCACTTCTGGTGACACCTCTCACAACCTCTCCTTTGAATCTCAGAGTGGTCACAGCTCCTCACAGCTGCTACTTCCCAGATGTCTCACTAAGGGGGACAATGTCTGGGCCTTCCTTGGCATACGGGAACAAGAAGGTTTTCATGGCGCTACCAAACAATCACCAAGACCAGAGGGCTTGCTGGCTGGGATAGGTGGGCATGTAGAAGGGGTAGGAGAGGAGGCAGGATGGCTGCAAATTAAAGCCCCCAGACCACCCGGAAAGCTGGGACTGCAGCTTGTTTCTACTAACCATCTCCTGTCATTATTTTAGAGATTGTGGCTGGTTACTACCCTGAAGCCTCAGTTCCATAATTCACCAGAACAGATTTGGTTTGGAGCATGAGTGCATCAGTGCAGTGCAAGGGGTGGACTATGGTTGACAGTGCTGATGGCCCACCCCCTCAGCCCACTGCACCTGTAGTTCCTGCACACTGAGAGGGTCACAGCTTCCCAACCCAATGCCTGCATCCTCTGTTCCCCTATGCTTCCTATGCACACATGGTGACACTAGAAGTGCAGGTGAATTCACCTACCAAGTCAGTAGAGATGGTAACTGATGGGCTAATAGTCCTCAGCTCTTTGTTCCCCTGGGACAGTCTTGAGATGGTTCCACCCTATGTCTCAGAGAATCTTCAGGAAGAGTGAGTCCCAGTTGCCCACAATAGTGACCATCTCATTGGCATACCCTTTATTGGATTTTCTACCTTCCCCATCTCACTTGATCTCAGACTTCTCCTCCTGGAACTGTGAGAGAATGAATGTTTATGTTTTAGCCACCTGGCTTATAGCACTGTTTACAGCAGCCTTAGGAAACGAATACAAGCCTTTACATATTAATGATTATAGCAAATGTACATAGACTAACCATGCAAACTAAACGACAGGGATTGGCAGAGTAGATTAAAAACCATGATACAACCATATGCTGTCTTCAAAAAACTTACTAGAAATATAACAATAGGGGTAAGTTGGAAGTAAAAGCATGGAAAACATAAACAAAATAAATCAGTGAATTATGTTACCAGTTATCAAGGGATTGCCTCTGTAATACAACATCAATGTGTTGCCCTCCATTGTTTGCTCTGCAATAATGGAGCTGGACCCAGTAGGCATTTCTCTTTTGCACCTGGCAGGGGTTAAGCTTTGCTAGCAGAAGGCTTAGGGCAAAGGGGCTTCCTTCCTGGTTCCAGGGTGCTTCCAGGTTTTTTCATTTTCTTTCTCCTCGTGTACAACCAGCAGTGGCACAATCTGGGGATGTCCACAGGCACTCACCCACAGTGGGTGATCGACAGTGGAATCAGTGGATCCCCTTGGATAGCTTCCTAGGGGGATTGAGTGGCACCCCCACAAGTGGAATCCCGGTGAGTCCTGTAGGTGTCATAACCTCAGCCCACCTGCCCCTGGCAGGGGACAGAACTTTGGCACTTGCCACTGTCCGCCTACATTTCCCTACCCGCTGAACGCTGCTCTGACCATGGACCAGCTCTGGCCCTTGGCAACCGGCAAACTCCTCCACCATCCCTGAACTGCAGCCACACCTTCTCCGACAAAGTCTGAACCCGGCCTTGCAGAAGTGGACCCCTCCCACAATTGTTTCTTTCTTAGCTACTCTACTGTAATTCTGGGCTATTCTCTATAGTTCTCTTTACACTTTTATACTTAATTTTTCCTTATAGAAACTATTCCTGCTCAATCTTTTGTATAGTTTCTGTGTCCTGATTGAACATTGATTCACATAATTACATATTATTTTAAAAGATGATAAGTGCTATGGGGAGAAATCTAAGTGGAACAAGTTGTTTAAGGAGTGTCAGGACAAGGGGATAGTTTTATTTTAAATGGCATGGTTGTGACAAGCCTCACCAAGGTGACATTTGAACACAGAATTAAAGATAATGAAGGAAATGAACCATGAAATCAACAGGTGGAAGAGAATTCCAGGTGGAAGGAACATAGAGTTCAAGTCTTTGGGTAGAAGAGTGCCTGGCATGCACCAGGGACATAATGGAGGGCAGAGGGACTGGAGAGATTAATACAGGGAAAGAGTGGCCAGAGATGAGGTCAGAGAGAGGGTGGGACCGATTCAGTTGGGCTTGTAGGCCATGATAAGGACCTTAACTTTTACTCTGAGAGTAATAGAAAGCCTCTGGTGAGATTTTACAACGAATTTGACTTCTGGTTTTAAAACATCACTCCAGTTGCTGCATTGAGGATAAATTTGTGGGGCAAAAATAGAGGCAGAGAAACTACTTTGAAAGGTGCTGCAATAATCCAGTCCAGAACGATGGTGCAATGAGGCCTACCAGCCATCAGGGAGTAACAGGGTGTGGAATTACATACCCACAGCAAACAAAGAGAAAACTGGTCAGAATAAATGAAATGATTTCTTCACTAATGGCTGGTCTACATATGTATTGTTGGAAAGTCCACAAGGCCAGAAAAAAAAAATCCTTTGTATAAAGAATGATTCCAAGGAACTGTAAGTCACACCACACCCAACACACACAGATTCTAGAATTAGTTGACATGCCAAGAAAATCGCAAAGGAATAGTCTTTCAACAAGCAGTGTTGGGATAACTGCATATCCACATGTGAAAGAATTAAGTTGACCCCCTACCTCACACCGTATGCAATACTTAAGTCAAAATGGATCAGGAATGTAAATGTAGGATCTAAAACTACAAAACCCCTAGAAGAAAATGTACAACTAAACTTCATGGCCTTGGATTAGGCAATGGTTTCTTACATATGACGCCCAAAGTACAAGCGACTAAAGGGAAAATAGGTCAATTGAACTTCATCAAAAGTAAAACTTTTGTGCATCAAAGGACATGGTCAAGGAAGTGGAAAGACAACCCACAGAAGGGGAGAACATATTTGCACATCTTTACATATCTGATAAGGGTCTACCGTTGAGTACATATAATATACTCTTGCAACTCAATGATAAAAATACAAATAGCTCAATTGTAAATGGGTAATGCATTTGGATAAGCATTGCTCCAGATTAATATGCAAATGGCCAATAAGTACAGGTAAAGATGCTCCCCATTATCAGTTGTTAGGGAAATGCAAATCAGTACCAGAATGAGATATCACGTTACACACACCAGGATGACTATAATAAAAAAGTCAAATAATACCAAGTGTTGGTGAGGATATGGAGAATTTGGAACCCTCACTCATTCGCTGCTTGCCAGTGGGAATGTGAAAAGGTAGAGTTGCTCAGGAAAATAGTTTGGCAGTTTACACTGATGAATAGCTCAACAAAAGTGATATATGAATACAATGGAATATTATTCAGCTGTAAAAAGGAATGAGGTATTGATACCTGGTACAACATGGATGAACCTTGAAAACATTATGCAAAATGAAAGAAGCCAGACCCAAAATACCACCTGTTGTGTGATTGCATTTATAGGAAATGTCCAGAATAGGCAAATCCAGAAGGACAGAAAGTAGATTAATGAATGCCAGTGGCTGGGGGGAAGGAAGTATGGAGTATGACTGCTAATGGGTATGAGGAACCTTTTTATGGTAATGAACATATTCTGGAATTAGCATCGATGATTGCACAACCTTGTGAATATATTAAAAACCACTGAATTATACGCTTTTTAAAACTTAAGATTATTTTTTAGAGCAGTCTTAAGTTCACAGCAAAATTGAGGGGAAAGCACAGAAATTATTCATGTGCCCCCTGCCTCCACACATGCATGGCTTCCCCCATTTTCAACATGTCCCACAAGAGTGGTAAATGTGTTATGATTGATAAGCCTACATTAGCACATCATACTCACCCCAAGTCCATAGTTTACCTTAACGTTCACTCTTGGCCTTGTTCATTCTATAACTCTGGACAAGAGAATAAGATGTATCCATCTTTAGGCTATCATACAGAGTATTTTCAATGCCTTAAAAATCCTCTGTGCTCTGCAGATTCACCCCTCTTCCTGCCCTCATCAATCTTCAGCAACCACTTAGGCATTTGTTCAGATCTTTCACTCATTGATTAATGAGGTTGTTTGTTTCCTTATTATTCAGTTTTAAGTGTTCTCTATGCATTTCCTATATCAGTCCTTTATGAGATGTGTTTTTGCAAATATTTTACCGTAGTCTGTTACTTATCTTCTCAATCCCTTGTTATCATCTTTCACAGAGCAGAAACTTTTTACTTTTAATGAAGTCCAATTTATCCATTTCTCATGGATTGTGCCTTGAGTTGTGTCTAAAAAATCATCAACATACCCAAGGTTATCTTGGTTTTCTCCTATGTTATCTTCTAAGAGTTTTGGAGTTTTCCATTTTACATTTAGATGCATGATCTATATTGAGTTAATTTTTGTGAAGGGTGTAAGATCTGTGTCCAGATTCATATTTTTGCAGGTGGATGTCCATTGTTCCAGCAGCATTGATTGAAGATCTGATCTTGGCTCCAGTGTATTGCCTTTGCTCCTTTGTCAATTCTCAGTTGACTATATTCCTGTGGGTTTATTTCTAGACTCTCTATTCTGTTCTATTGATTGATTTGTCGTTTCTTTCACCAATATCACACTGTTTTGATTACTGTAGCTTTCTAGTAAGTCTTGAAGTCAAGTAGTTTCCAACTTTGTTCTTCTCATTCAACATTGTGTTCTCTATTCAGAGTGAATTATACACTTTAAAATGGTGAATTTTTTGGTATGGAAATTAATATATAAATAAAACATATTTAAATCAACTCCTCAGAGAAACCTCCCCAGGCCACACTATGGAAGATGCTACCCCACGGCACTCCCTGCACTTCTGTCTCTGTCACTCCCCTGGCAGTGTCTATTGAGGACACATCTCTCCCTAGGGTTACCCTGCTCCTTGACTGCAACCCTGGTGATGATCAATTTTCCCATGGAGTAGGCTTGGTGATGGCTGTCACCAAAGATGTCCACATCCTAGTCCCCAGAGCCTGTATATGTGTTACCTTCATGGTAAAAGTCGCTATCCCAGTGGGATTAAGTGAAGGATCTTCAAATGGAAAGTTACCAACCTCTGTGGGCATCTGGAACTTCCAGGACCCCACACACCTGAGTGTAGACAAGGGCTAGAGGAGAGAGGCCACAGTGTCTCCTGTATAAATTAGGATGCTTGAAGTCAGTGATCCACATGACTGCAAAGTGTCTGTAGGCTTTGGCTCTCCATCAATGACCCACTACGCTCCAAGACCCTGGGATAATGCTTCCCAGACCTTGCAGGCCTGTGGATTAGGGAGAGGTTCAGGGGCTTTGGTGGATGAGGATTGGGCTAGAGAAGGACATGCCAGAGCACCGTGCAGCAAGGCCAAAGTAGAAGGAAAGATGGTTTTTGTTGGGGTGCTCTTTTGGAAGTCGAGGTGAGTCATTGTCCTAGCTGAGGCAAGGATGCCTCGTGAGTGAAGATGACGCCGATGAATGAATACATGGGCGGGGGGAAGGAAGCTTCCAAAGCCCCTCATACTGTCCTTGGTGTCGTAGGTCCCACCGAGAACCTACAGAGCCACCGTCTTGAGAAGCCCCAGTAGAGGTGAATGTGTGGTTTTGTGCTGTCCCTGCCGTGGCTTCTGTCCAGTACTGGCCACTGGGGGGAACCTCCAGTGTCAGGGGGGCCCACTGAGCTGTGCTGGAGCAACTGAACAAAGGAGGAGTCATGTGGAAGTCACGCTGCCCATCCCCCCGCCTCAGAACCCGCTTGCACCTCCTATTACTAGCGTTCGTCTCCACCATTGCAGCAGGTCAAAAGCAGGAAGGAGAAACCGAAGATCCCCCTGTTTACTCATCGAGCAGCTGTGTGCCAAGCCCTCACCCTGGGCCAGGAGCCCTGGTCGGCCCTGGGGTGGTGCTAAAAAGTGCCTAGTGGTCCCTGAGCCCCAGGAGCTCAGTCTGGAGGGAGACGGGCAAAAGCACCACATCCGAGACATGTGAAAGAGAAGAGCATGAACTGGAACGACAAGAAAGAGTGTCCTGCAGGGAGGGCTGGGGTCTCACAGGGTAGGAGAGTATGAAAGGCCTCCCCGGGGTGACATTGGCTGTGAGCAGAGTGACAGGAGGAGCCAGCCCTGCACATGCCGGGAGCAGTGTGCCAGGGAGAGGGCACTGCTGGTGCAGAGACATGCAGGCCTAAGTGAGTTTGCCAGAGGAGGTTGGAAAGGCTGGCAGTGTGGCTGCAGAGAGCCTGGAGGAGAGCGGAGGGAGGAGGGCAGGCCAGACCCAGGGCCTGGGAGGCAGCGCGAGGGATCTGCTCCTCCTGGACTCCATTGCTCCCAACCCTGCACCTCTCAACTACAAATACTGACGATCTCGCCATCTCTGTGGGCCACGGACGCCAGCACCGCTGAGCTGGAGTCTCTGCCTCCTGGCGTCTTGCAGGTTGGGGCTGTGGCCTCAACTGAGGCTGTGCTAGGGTGAGATTTGCTATGGAGATCACTCCCGTGGGCGTGGTCATGATCAGCTTCACTGAGAGCTGAGCTCCTTTCTCCCTGTTGGCCAGGGCATGCCCCTGGTTCATCCCTATGTGGCCTCTACATAGGGGAGCTCAGGACATCCATGCATGGTCCCCAGGTCCATGGGTAAGAGAGACTGAGAGAGAGAGAGAAACAAAGGGAGAGAGAGAAGGAGGGAACACAAGAGCGGGAGGAAGTGGGAAGGACAGCCTGGGGAATGAGATCTGGAGGGCTGATCTATCGCTTGTGCTGTGCTCTGTCGGTCAGAGGCCAGTCCCTGCCCACTGAGCGGCTCCACAGGGGTGTGTCGGACAGGCAGTGACATGCATGCCTGCCAGGGCCACACTGACCGTGAGTGGAGTGTCCCGCGGTGAAAGGCTCGCTTCCTCCCTGGGCTCGTCCTGGGCTGAGCTCCGATCCTCCTCCCTGGGAGTGTTACTCATCGGGACCAGCTCTGCTCTCCAGGTTTTCCTGGACTCCATCTCCTCAGAGGGAGGTGTACACAGAGGGGGACTGAGGGCCGAGAAAGCAGGGTCCCCCTCCCCACTCCCAGGTCCTTCTCTTCCTGTCCCAGGAGGGCTGAGGCCTCGGGAGCCTCTCCTCCCTGCTCCCCACCTTCTCTACCTTCAGAGCTCCTCGGCTCACCCTCTGAAGAAGACCAGGGAGAAGTTTCCAGGTGGGAAGGCCTCTCTGCATGCGAGCCCCAGAGAGGACAGGGACCCCACAGGGCTGGGCTTTGCCCCTCAGTCAGCTGGGACCCTCTGGGAGGCAGCAAGGCCTGGGGCCAAGGCCTGGGCTGGTGGCAGGTCTCTAACCCTCCCCACAATGCGCACCTGCCTGGTCTCTCCTGAGTGTGTACAGGCCTGCACGTGCGCAAAACCGTCCAGACCCCCAGGGATGCGTGGAGCCCATCAAGTCCTTGTGTCTGTCTCACTGCCTGGTTCTCCCTCTCCACTTTCTGGCTAGTTTGTGGCTCTGTTCTGGATCCAACCTCAGGCAGCTACAAAGTTGATCTTCCATGGCAGCTTGCCGCTGAGATGGCTACAGTTTCCAGAAATGCTCAGGGGCTGGGGATTCCCCACCCGTGCAGAAACCAAGTAGGCAACTTCTGACAGGGAAGCAGCCGCCTTCAGGCCTGCCATTGTCACAGGGCCCTGACACTGAGGGTGTGGGGTCGGGAGCTGCCCTGGGTGAAAACACCACAGACTCTCATTGGTCTCCCTCAGCCTCAGGTGCTCCTCAGTGGGCTGTGTGCCTTCGGTCTCTTGGCAGAGTGCTGACCTGGTGGTTTTCTGCCAGCTTCTCCAGGATGGTCATTGCTGTGCGGGAGGCGGATTTGCTGAATTCCTCGCTCCACCATTCCGTTTGTCTTGCCAGCCCACCCTGAGGACGTTTGGAAGGCACATCCTTCCAGCAATCTGAGCACCCAAGATGGAGACTCCGGGGCCTGGAGGATTTTGAGAAGAGCTGGTGGGAAGGCAGTACTGCAAAGCTTTTTGCTTCCGGAAAGCTCTCTGGGGTCCTCAGCATTTTCCTGTTTTGCATCAAAATCCTGAGATCTTGAAAATGCCAGCAAGGTTACAACGTGGGCCCCAAAAACCACTGTATCTGGGCATCCAACACCAATCAAATATTCGGAATTGCTTGTCACTTGAGATGAGTGGAAAGGAATCGGGCAGGTGGGGTGGAGGGGTGGTCTTGGACCCCACTTTGTGTTGGAAGGACAAATGCCATGCAGATGAGTCTTTCTCTGGGCAGAAGGGCGGGACCTTTGTGGAGAGCCCAGCCGCAGACACTGCTGTGGTCGCACTCCTGTTCCCTCAGCCCACCTGAGTGCCCCTGCAGCTGGGAGCCAGTGCCCAGGAGACTGATAGCGGCCCCCTGCAGTGCCTGCATCCCTCCTCCCTGCCTGAGGGCTCTCCTGCCCCATGGGCCCTTCCTCTCCTGCAAGGCTGTGCGGCCTTTTGCAGGAATGCCCTGGGGTGTTCCCTCCACCTGAGGGGACCGAGCCAGTCCAGGCAGGACCTGGTCTCCTGCTGGGACAGAGTGATGCTCACCACAGTGGTGCTGGTTCTTCAGGCCCCGCTAAGGCTTTAATCCTCCAGGCTCATTCCCCGCGTCCTCCTTCAGGCTTCCTGGGAAGACCTGCAAACAATTTCCCCTCCATCCTCCTCTGCATGGGTACCAAACTCTGCTGAGACGCCACACTGGCCGTGTCTCTGGACAGGCTGTACAGCCTGCTGGACTTGAGCTTCCTCGCCTGGAAGATGCTGACAAATGGCCTCCCTCAGGGAGTCATCGGGGGGACCCAGTGTGTGACGATGCAAACCACTGCAAAGAAAGACGCCAAGTGATCCTAAGTGAAAGTGCCAGCCTTGCAAAAGAAGCAGGAGCTCATGAGACCCAGGGGGGAATGCGGGCAGCCTGTCCCAATGGCAGGGACAGTCCCGGATGGATGAGGGTGGCCTCGCAGGGCAGGCCCCCGAGCAGCAGAGGAGCCATTGGATGAGGAGGGACCAGGACAGAGGCTTCCAAGGAGGAAGATTGAAGTGCTAGGAGGTGAAAGAGGCCTTAGGAAAAGTGTGAGCCCTAGAAGATGTTTCCTCAAATGCCATTGTTGGTCAGAAAAATGGTGTCACCAAGCCCCAATCCATTGAATTTCTTCTTTGTTGGTTTTAGGAATCAGTGCACACTTGTAATCAGAGCCCATGTTTTGTTCAACATAGGGCATATTTCTTTGTCCTAACTTTTCCTTCTTTTCTTGTTCTAGCAGAGGAGCCGTGCACGTGTTCTCTCCATTCTTTCCTGTGCATGACTGGCCTCTCTGTTCAGAAGCGGATTGCTGGTGCTCATCACTCCCCCTTACCCGAGAGATGGCCGTCTTCCATGTCACACAGCAGATGTGAACCGCGGGGACAAGGGTCACGCCGGATCACACTCACTGGTGAGGTCACATTGCTGGGTGCACAGCAGGGACCAGAGGATTTGGGCTGAATGAGTGAAAGGTATGAGTGAGAGTAGAAATGAATGAATGACTGAGTGAGTGAGTGAAGGAAGGAAGGAGGGAATGAAAGCCTCAGTGAATGAGTGAGGGAGTGCCTAAAGCCACAGCAGCTGGGATCCACCGAGGAGGAGACTTGATTTCTGGTGGGCTCCGGTGTCACAGGGCAGGCCCTGGACAGCGGCATGGAACGTGTCCAGCTGTCCTTCCGGCTCTGAGCCCCTGTCACCTGCAACACAGAGTTGCCTGGATCTTCTTCAGCTCCACCTCAAGGAATGCTGGCTATTCCTGGGGACAGGGCAGCAGGAGGGAAGCCGAGGAGGGACTCCCTGGACCCTGCACCCAGGAGGACCACTGTGAAAGCCTGGCAGGTGGTTCCCAATGCGCTCCGGACACCAGGCAAGAGATCCACAAGTCCTTCCTCAGCGGAGTCTCCCAAGAGCCCGTCACGAGGCCCAGTCATTTCCTCATTGCGCAGAAGGGGAAGCTGAGGCTCAGGGCCTCCCCTGCAGTCGCCAGCTAGAGAAAGGCTGAGCATCGCCCAGGACCCCTGTCTCTCCGGCCCGGGGTCATTCTGCCCAGTGTCCCACATTGCAACCTCCTGGAGCTCAGGGCTCCTGTCTCTCCTGGGGCCTGCCCCATTCCGGCCTCCAGCCCTCACTGAACTCGAGGCCCAGGGCCATCCCGTTTGCCTGGGGCTGGGGTGGTGACCAGGTTGGCCAGCCACAGACACTGTGGGCTCTCCGAGGACCAGGACCAGCCTATCCCCCCACAGGATGAGGTCTCTCTGGGCACCAGCACCAAAGATTGTCAGGACTTTAGGGAAAAGAGGTCGTTCCTGGTCAGGGGGGCCCATGGGCTCTAACAGGCACTGGCTTCCAGTCCTGGCTCTGCTCCTCTGTTGGGCACAGAGGGACCCAGTCTCTTTAAGCCTCGCTTTCCTCATCAGTGAATTGAAGACCAGAATCCCTCGTGCCCCACTGGGCTGCCAGGAGGATTCGGAGAGACAGCTCATGTGGCGAACAGAGGTGTGGTCTGAGCTCATGCCCAGGAGCCGATCCTGCTGACGTCACCCCCAGGAGAGCCCCTGGGGCCCTTGGCCTCTGCCCACTCTGTTCTCCCACCAGGCATGCCCGACTCGCTCTGACTCCTTTGTTTCTCTGGAATAACTTTCTCCACCCCATCCGGTGCCATGACGGTCTGCCAGTCCGGGTGGGATCCAGGCCCCCGGCCCAGTTCTCCTCCTGGGATTCCTCATCATGGGAGCTAGTAGCTGTGGAGCTCTTCGAAGGAGCAGCCACTCCAAGTGCAGCCTCCGTGAACTTGTCTCACACCACCACGGCAGGTCGGCTGCCAGCCCAGTGCACAGGGGAGGAAAGCGAGGTTCGAATGGCAGTCCCTTGCCAAGGTGCCCAGGGCTCTCTCCCTCATCCCTACTAAGCAGAGCCCCTCCCTCCCAGAAGCAGAGTCTGCTGGCTGTGTGGACCAGGGGCTGGCACAGAGCCTGAGGCAAGGGTCACTGCTAGAGGACCCTAGCTCTGCTTTGTGCTCAATGACCTTCTCTAAAGCCCCCAGCCCCAGGCTTAGAGCTCTGGCACCTTCCACGAGGCCTCCGCCATACCTTGTCAAAGTCCCTTCTGCTCACACGAGGTCCAGCGGGTCCTGCGCATGCAGCTGAGAACGAGCCCTGGACGGAGCACGTTCGAGGTGGTCCCCGTGACTCTGTGCACTGCCCTAGATGTGCTTTCCTGCCTGGAGGATGGGGTTTGGAGGGAGAGAGAGCAGGCAGGATTGTGCGGGCCCTCCTCATCCTCTGTCCTGGTCAGCTCAGGAGAGTTAGAGGCCGGGAGGGGCATTGGGAGGCCAAAGTGGGCTAGGGAGGTGGAGGGTGGGACCAGGGATGAGGCCAGCAGCAGGACCAGGAGGGCAGGAGGGGAGCCCTCTAGCTGGGCAGATCACCCCTGGTGCCTTCCTCACCTGCATCCTAGCAGCCAGTCCTTGTCCATCCCTCCCTGAGTTCTCTGCCCCAGGCTCTCTGCATCCCCACTTTCCCAAAGCAGGCTCACAGCAGAGAAGGAGACCTCGAAGGTCAGAGAGTGACCGACAGCGGAACACCGTGTTGACATCATGCACCAGAATCTCCCCCTCTGGGGATATGTCCTCCAGGATCAGAGATTGAGGTAGGCTGATGTTCCCATCAGCGTGAGGAGGGGAGAGGAAAGTCAGAAACGGGGCACGTTCCACATCGGGGCCATTTGGAAATTCGGATGCCGGGATATCCAAGAGGAAGAGTGTTGTCTGACCAGGGTCCGCCCGTGAAGAAATCAGATCCAGAGGAGCACACGCCCTGCAGGCCTCCGCACTCAGCACCCACAGGATGCACGCACTCTGACGCACACACCGGCATATCCATGTGCACACACGCAGCACAGGTGTGAATATGCATCACCCCACACACATGCACCCCCGCGCACGGGCACACGGGCACACGCACACACACACACACGCCCGCGTGCACACACACGTGGACACCAAGGGAAAGGACTGGAAAGGTGAAGACCACCTGTGAAGGGCACTCCTGAGTTGCCACTTCCTTAATTCTTCAGTCTCTTAAAATTCATTCTTTTACTACAATAAACGTTCATTGTCTTGGAATAGAAATCTTCAAAAATAGAAACTAAAGAATGTACTTTATTCCAAAGATGGATCATCAATGGATTTCATTGAAGCTGTGATATTCACCTTTTTAGAATTAGGAAAGGAAGACACGCACATTCTACAGAACTTTCGACATCCCGCCAGGAGCAGATAAGACTGGAAAGTCGCGAGCCCCGTGAACAGTTTGGTGCATATCTCCCTGGCGCGGTTGCTCTCATTCTGTCTCCTTCTGTCTGTCTCTCTCTCACACGCACATTCATTTTCATAGATGTCTGTCTCCCTGTTGATGTCACATATCCGTGTTCTGACGGATGGGCCGCATGGGTCCCATTGCCTCTCCATGAACCTGAGTTGTGTTCCCAGCTCCCAGCCATTGCAACCAGTGCTGTCATGACTACTCTTGAAAAGATATCTTGGGAACCTTGGGCAAGACCTCCTGTGGGCCACACTCCTGGCATTGGCACTGCCAGCAAAGGTGGGGTCCTGGGGAACTTGGAAGGGTCCTGCAGGCTATTCTCCCAGAGAGCAGTGCCCTTTCCCCCTGCTCTCTAGGGATCTGCGGGGGCCTCTGCTTCCCCAAATTCTCACCAGGCCTGGTCGCAACCAGACCAGAAACCTGGCAGTCTGCTGGTGACCAATGCCGTCTCCATGGTGTTTACGTTTGCACGTGTCCTCTAGGGGAGGTCGAGCATCTCTGACATATGCCGTCCCTATGTCCCTATGTATCGCCTCTCGGGGGAATTGCATGTGTTTACTCTCTGTCCCTTGAAAACAACGACTTTTGGGAGTTCTTTGGTCCAGAGGGAGGTTGCACCTTTCTCTCACCTTGGTTTAGGAGGAATGCTTTCGAGGTTCTGGTTTGTCTTTCCAGCTGTCTCCCTTTTTCTTGTTTGTGTTTTGGCCGCAGGAAGAACCAGGCACTTCCTGTGTGGCTTGTGGCTCTGGTGTCCCCCTTAGAAGAGCGGTCTGTAGCCTGACATAATGCACATGTTTACTAAAAGGGCTTCATTTGAAGCATCTAATCCATAAGCCATTGGGACTTTCCTATCAGCTGGGAAAAATGCTATTCAAGTAGAAAGAGAAATGAAAAATCGATCAGTGCTTCTGAAAATATGGAAGCAGACTAGGATGGCCACCTATTGCATGACACCGCTTATCGGATACATCCAGAAAAGATTGACCAAAACCTGCCAGAACACAGAATAGGTGTTGTCAGGGAGCGAAGGAGGAATGAGGCATGAGCGCTTTGGGAAAAGGCTTCCCTTGTGGTGAAGGGAATGTCCAGCAAGCGGACAGTGGTGATGGAGGCCGAGCATTGGGACTGTACTTAACGCTCGGGAATTGTACACTTGAAAAGGAGAAAATGCAGAGTTCTTAAAATATAAATAAATTTATTTTACAATTTACATAAAGACCAAAGAAAGACAAGAAAACGAGCAACATAAACGGCTACACAGACATACAGGGGAAGCAGGGAGAGGAAGGGAGGTCGTGGTGAGGGAGCAGGTGGAAGGGATGGGTCAGGAGCTGGGGATGAAGGGGGTTGGAGAGTGAGCTCTCCCGGGGACAATGCTGGGGCCTGAGCGGGCTCCAGGGCTCCAGGAGGCTCTGGAGCAGGGGATGGCTCTCCCTGCTCCCTGGCGACCACTTCAGCCTGCCCCGGGGCACTGGCAGGAGCCAGAGCAGGGGATGGCTCTCCCTGCTCCCTGGCGACCACTTCAGCCTGCCCCGGGGCACTGGCAGGAGCCAGAGCAGGGGATGGCTCTCCCTGCTCCCTGGCGACCACTTCAGCCTGCCCCCGGGCACTGGCAGGAGCTGGAGCAGGGGATGGCTCTCCCTGCTCAGCTGGTTCCATGAGAGCCGGCTGCATGGCTCCTGCCCGAGCCTGAGGAGGGGCTGGCTCTCCCCGCTCCCGTCCTGGGGCGCTGCTTGTCTCCTGCCCTTGTGCAGGAGCTGCTGGATGTGACTGTGCTCCCCGCACACGGGCTGGGGCCTGTGCTGGCTCTGATCCTTGTGCAACAGTCCCTGAGGACGGCAGCCTTTTCCCCACGCCTGCCGCTACGCTGTTCCTGCCCAGCTTCTCCTCCCTCGGGGAGCTGGACTCCGTGTCCTGAGTGGACCTCTGCAAAGACAGTGACCAACAGTCAGCCCAGAAGCATCAGAGCCCTGCTCAGCTGCCCCTGCTCTTTCTTCTGCCCTCTGCGCCTAATGCTCCCACATCAGGCACCACCCTGTGTCTGCGCAGAATTCTCCCCGGGATGAAACAGATAGACCTCAGGGGCTCGGGAGAAACCTCGGGCAGACGGTGCTGCCCGGCACTCCACGCCCCACCCGATCAGCCATGAGCTGGGGTGGGAATGGGCCCGGCCCACCAGGCTTCTAACCCCTCATCAGCCTGCTCCTCCTCGCGGTGGTCCACTCACACAAACCACCCTTCCACACACACACACACATGCACACACACACTAACACACACACACACACACACACACACACACACACACCCAGGGAGGGGACGTAGGGCTGTGCAAGTGGGACCACAGTGGTGGCCTGGCCTGGATTGGCCCACCCCGGGCGTCCCTGTGTTACCTCTGTGTCCCTCCGCACGAACGTCCAGAGACGTCTCGAGCGCGACAGGAGCCCGCCTTTGCGTCCAGGGCGCTCCTTGCGGGCTCTGCTGAGGCTGCGGCCCCGGCAGATAGGCAGACAGCAGAGAAACATGCTGCTCCTTCTAGACGAGTGCTAGACGAGTGAGCTGTTGGGGGCTGTCTCTAGGAGCTGGGTGCCTAGAGACCAGGGTTCCAAGTTCTCTTGGGCCCAGTGAGGTCGCTGCCTGGGGTCCCTTCCCTAGGCTTCCTGCTCACACGAGACCTCCCTAAGGGCCCCCTGGGCCGCTGACTGCTCACCCTCCATCCCAACACCACGGCCATCCACAGTTGCACCAACACAGCCCATCCCACCGCCCCCGAGGAGGCCTGGCTCGAGTCAGAAGCCAGCGTTGGGGACGCAGAGCTGGTCAGACCTGGCTCCTCCTTCTTGCCAGTGATGTCCCCCTGGACAGCCATGTGCCTCTCAGGGCCTCCCCATGCCCCCATGTGTGCAGTGCGGGTCGTTTAGTACCTACTTGCTAAGGGTGTCTTCAGGTGTCTAAACCTATCAATCCCTCTAGCGCCTGTCAACCCATGGGCCGCTACCCCGTGGAGCTCCTGCCCAGACTTAGCATGGGAAGGGTTCCACAAAGGGCTGGGTGGGAGTAGGCTCCAGGGCCCTGGCAGGAGTCGGAGCAGGGGATATCTCTCCCTGCTCCACGGAAGAGACTTCAGCAGGCTCCAGGGCCACTGCAGGAGCCAGAGCAGGGGTTGACTTTCCCTGCTCTGCAGCAACAGCTTCAGCTGACTCCACAGTCCCAGCAGGAGGCATAGCAGGGCATGTCCCTCCCTGGTCTGAGTCCATGGCTTCAGGCTGCTTCAGGGCCCAAGCAGGAGCCAGAGCAGGGGATGGCTGTCCCTGATCCACAGCCAAGGCTACTGCTGACTCCACAGCCCCAGCAGGAACCAGGGGAGGGGATGGCTCTCCCTGGTCTGAGGCTGCAGCTTCAGCTGGCCGCACAAGCGCCAGCAGGACCCAGAGCAGGCATGACTCTCCCTGCTTCCTGATCATGACTTCCAATGGCACCAGGGCCCTTGCATGAGCCAGAGCAGTGGATGGCTCTCCATGCTTCATGGCCGCGTATTCACTCGGCTCCACATCCCCAGCAGGAGGCGTAGCATGGGATGGCTCTCCTTGATCCAAGACCACCACTTCTGGCCGCTCCAGGGCCCTGGCAGGAGCTGCAGCAGGGGATGGCTCTCCCTGGTCCACGGCCACATCTTCAGCCGGCTCCACAGCCCCAGCAGGAGCCAGAGGAGGGGATTGCTCTCCCTCGTCCGCTGCCGTGGCTTCCACCAGCTCCTTTGCCCTGGCAGTCACCTGAGCAGGTGGTGGATCTGCCTGCTCTGTGGCCACATCTTCAGCCGGCTCCAGGGCCCTAGCAGGAGACTCAACAGGGGGTTGCTCTTCCTGGTCCGAGGCCGCCACTTCAGCCAGCTCTAGGGACCAGGCAGGAGCCACAGCAGGAGAAGGCTCTCCCCACTTCCTGGCTGTGTCTTCAGCTGGCTCCACAGCCCCAGCAGGAGCCGTTGCAGGGGATGGCTCTCCGTGCTCCCTGGCTGCAACTTCAGCCGGCTCCTGGGTCCTGGCATGAGCCGGAACCGGGGATGGATCTCCATGCTTGACGACTGCATCTTCAGCTGTTTCCAAAGCTCCAGCAAGACCCAGACAGGGGATGGCTGTCCCTGCTCTGCAGCCAAGGTTTCAGCTGACTCCACAGCCCCAGCAGGTGGGGGAGTGGGGGATGTCTCTCCCTGGTCTGTGGCCATGGCTTCAGCTGGGTGCACAGCCCCAGCAGAAGCCGTAGCAGGGGGTGGCTCTCCCTGCTCCCTTGCCACACCTTCAGCCTTCTCCCGGGTACTGGCAGGAGCTGGGGCAGAGGGTGGCTTTCCCTGGTTTCATGGCCATGTCTTCAGCCGGCTCCAGAGCCCCAGCAGGTGCTGTAGCAGGGGATGGCTCTCCCAGCTCCACGCCTATGTCTTCATCCGGCTCCACAGCCCCAGCAGGAGCCAAAGCAGAGGATGGCTCTCTCTGCTCCTTGGCTATGGCTTCTGCTGGCTCCAGGGCCCGGGCAGGAGCCAGAGGAGGGGATGGCTCTCCCTGCTCCGTTAGTTGGGACTCAGCCAGCTGCAGGTCTCCTGCCAGAGTCTGTGCAGGGGATGACTCTCCTTGCTCGGATGGTGGTGCCTCAGTCGGTGGCAGGTCTCCTGCAGGAACCTGTGTAGGGGAGGGGTCCCCTGGCTGTGATGGTTGGGCCTCAGCTGGCAGAAGGTCTCCTGCAGGAGGCTGTGCAGGGTATGGCTCTCCCAGCATGGATGGTGAGGCCTCATTTCCCCGCAGATCTGCTGCAAGAGCCTGTGCAAGGATGGCTCTCCTTGCATGGAGGGTGGGGTCACGTTCGGCTGCAGATCTCCTGCAGGAGCTTGTGCAAGGATGGCTCTCCCTACATGGAGGATGGGTCCTCAGCTGCTTGCATGTCTCCTGCAGGAGCCAGTGCAGGGGATGGCTCTCCCTGCTCAGTTAGTTGCGACTCAGCCAGCTGCAGGTCTCCTGCCAGAGTCTGCAGAAGACTCTCCTTGCTTGGATGGTGGTGGCTAGCCTGTGGCAGGTTTCCTGCTGGAGCCTGTTCAAGGATAGCTCTCCCTGCACAGAAGGTGGGATTTCAGGCCCCTGCAAGTCTCCTACAGGAGGCTCTGCAAGGATGGCTCTCCTTGCATGGATAGTAGGGCCTCGTTCGGCTGCAGATTTCCTGCAGGAGCCTGTGCAGGGGATGGCTATCCCTGCTCAGATGGTGTGGCCTCAGCCAGCTGCCGGTGTCCTGCAGTAGCCTTTCCAAGGATGGCTCTCCCTGCATGGATGGTGGGGCCTCAGCTGGCGGCAGGTTTCCTGCAGCATCCTGTGCAAGGACGGCTCTTCCTGCATGGATGGTGGGGCCTCAGCTGGCGGCAGGTTTCCTGCAGCATCCTGTGCAAGGACGGCTCTTCCTGCATGGATGGTGGGGCCTCACTTGGCCACAGTTCTCCTGCAGGAGCCTGTGCAGGGGATAATGTTTGGGGGGGAATGACACTCTTGTGGCAGAAAAAGCTTAAAAAAACTAGCTGCGCCAGACTGTATCCCAGCACTGTGTGTGTTCCAGGCTGCCTTTGTCTTGCTCACCATTTTATTTTCATCCCTGGGGCAGTGCCTGGCACATGGTAGGTACCCATAGTCAATACTTAAATCCATAAGTGAATGCAAACAGAAAGTGCTGTGAGAGTAGCAAAAGAGGAATTGGTAAGTCTCCCAGGGTGGAACACACGAGAGAGAAGGCATCGTGGGGGAGGTGGCAGGGGAATTTACCAGGTAGACTGGGGATGGGTGGCAGGAAAGGTTCCATGGCGAAGGGGAGGGGCAGGGGCAGGCTTTAACTGCTGAGAGCATGTGGGGCTGCTGGAGTCTGATCTGCTTCCAGGGCAGTGGTGTGGGAGAGGCTGGAGGACAGGTGGAGAGTGAGTGATGCAGGATTTTGTGGAGTTGGGGGAGGAGGTGGTGAAGGCCGCTTGGGGAGCTGCGGGCGGCAGACACAGGTGGGGAGACGTGTAAGGAGAATTGACTGGATTTGGGGCTTGATTCGATGGATGGAGTGAGCTAGAGGGAGTCGAGCATGACTCCACAGGCCAAAGAGCTGCTGCTGATGTTCTCAGCCCAGATCGGGGAGTCCCAGAGGAGGAATGGGCTTGGGCTGGGTGGGAGCGGGAAGCGAGGAGGAGGTAGAGAGTGTATCTGCTTTTAGGGTTGCGGTAGAGTGTAGTGCTTCTGGCACAGGCTTCAAAGTCACATGGATGCGAGTTCACGTCCCTGCTTCCCCAAATAGTAACTGGATGACTTTGGACAACTTACCAACCTTCTCTGAGATTCAGTTTCTTGTTAGATGGTCTTGGATATTGTCTTAGCACAGTGGCAGGCATGGTAAGCAGTCATTAAAGGTGCTTTTCATTAGGCTGTAGAAAAATAGATCTGGAACTCAGTAGACTTTTGGGGACCGGACATAACAGTGTATAGTCGAGAGTGAAAGTCTTGGGAACAGATGCTGCCTCCCAGGGGAGTAAATAGTGAGGAGAGAAGAGGGCAGAAGACAGACCTTGGAGAAGGCTTCCAGCACTGAAGGGTAAGGAGTAGAGGCTGAGCTAGTGACACAGATTGGAAGTTATTAGAGAGGAGGAAGAGATGGATGGGGAAGAGAAAGTCTCCTGGAGGAGGGAGTGTTTCCTCAGGGATGCAGTGGGATGGAGGAGCTCTCGGGTTTGCTCCTTAGGATGTCGGGCACCATCCTTTAGCAAGAGCACTTTCTGTGCAGTGGCACAGAAGCCAGGCTGCAGTCGATTGAGAAAGAATCCGATGTGGAGGCCGTGTGGGGCAGCCTGCCTGGATCCGGCCCCATCAGGGAGCATGAGGGAATGCTACTGTGCTTTGGGTCCATCGACTAGGACACTGGGCTTCCAGAGACTTCTTCTCATGAACCTCCGCTCTGTCTGATAGGTTGCGTGTGGTCAGGACCATAGGCTGTTGCTGAGGGATAGAGGAGAAGTCTGTTCTAGTGGATGGGGCACAGATGGACAAACAGATAGTGCCCTCACACCCCCTTGGGAGGGGCCGTATGCAGCTGTGAGCTGTAGGGCTCTCAGGGGCTGGAACCACCTGCCTTCCTTTCACTCTTCCCTCTCCCATCACTTCCTGGGGAACAGTTCTCTTTGTGCGGTCCATTTCCCCTCAGCCCCAGCTCCCATGGACAGGAACTGCCAGAGGGTTGGACGGGGGATTAGAGCCTCCCCTCCACAAAGGAGTTCTGAGCCTTTCTCTTCAGAGACACAGGAGACTGCCTGACGCTTTCAAAGAAGACACAGGGGCCACCTAAAGGGAGCTCAACTGTAGCTGATTTGAGAAGAATGTGATCAATGAAGGGAAGAATGAGCGACAAGCTTTCTCAGCCTTGTATGCTGAATCTTTTTGTCTCTGATATTTGTCTGAGGGAGGGCCATTAAATTTAAGATGAAATCTCATGTAAGTCCTCAATAATCCCACCACCACATGAAGCCGTCTTTGCCTCATTGTCTCCTGTTTTCCCCCAGTCCTTCTTCCTATGTGTCCATCATTTACACTGCAGTCTTAACCTAGATGTGGCTTTCTATGCTTGTTTTATCATTTCAAATTACAGAAACCATTTTTCCATGTTGGTAGAATGTTTTTTCTTTGCTGAGGAGATTTGCCCTGAACCAACATCTGTGCCAGTCTTCCTCTGTTTTGTATGTGGGTCACCACCACAGCACGGCCATTGGCAAGTGGTGTAGGTCTGCAGCGGGGAACCAAAGGCAGACCCCTGATGTGGAGCACGCCCAACTTAACCACAAGGCCATGGGACCACCCCCATGTTGGTACACTTTTCACAGTTACAGTTTTTAATGTTTGCATGATATAGCATCTTCTAATCATTTTATCCATGACTTACTTTTAGGTATAGAATACATTATTATTAACTATAGTCATCTTTTTGTATATTAGATCTCAATAGCTTATTTATCTCCTAACTGAGAGTTTGCACCTTTTCACCAACATCTCCTCGTTCCCCTCTCACACCCCCGCTCCCTGGGAGCCACCATTCTACTGTCTGTTTCTATGAATTTGAGTTTTTCAGATTCCACATATAAGTAAGACGATGCAGTAATTCCCTTTCTGTGTCTGGCTTATTTAACTCAGCATAATGTCCTCCAGGTACATCCACGTTGTCAGGAAAGGCAGGATTTCTTTCTTTTTGAAAGCTGAATAATATACAGTTGTGTAGATGCACCACATTTTTTTGTCCCTTCATCCATGAATAGCCCCGTGGTTTGCTCCCTGTGGTGGCTGTTGTGACAAATGTTGTGGTGCACACATGAGTGCGGAAGTTACTTCAAGACATAGATTCTGTTATCTTCCGATGTGCCCCCAGCTGTGGGATTGCTGCATCATATGACAGTTCCACTTTTAATGTTTGGAGAAAACTCCAAATTGTTTTTACGTAATGGCTGGACTAACAAAAACCAATTCCAGATGGATTTTAAATACAAATGGAAGTTATAAAAATACCTTCTGCGACACGTACCTTAGGAGAATATTTTCAAGAACTTGGGGCAGGCAAGCATTTCATAGAACAAAAGGCATACTAATCGTAAAGAACAAAAGGATAAATTGGAAAGTATTAAAAAGAAGAACTTGTTTTTGTCTAAAGAAACTTCTAAGAGAGTAAAGAAGGCAGGCACGAAGGGCATAAATACTTACCATTTATTTATCTGACAAAAGACGATTCTAGGATGTGTAACTAACTCCTATAAATTGATAAAGACACACACAGACAATCCACCATGAAAAGAAATGGGCAGGAGATTTGACTAGGCATGTCACAAAAAAGATACCCAAATGGGAATCATTAGATGAATGGGTGCTCCACATTATTACTCGTGAGGAAAATGCAAATTAAAATGACGACGAGATACCCCTACATGTACACCACAATGGTCAAAATCAAAAACTCTGACAACAGCCAGTGTTAATGAGGCTGTGAAGCAACTAGAACTCTCATACACAGCTGTGAGGGTAAACTATTTCATCCACTTTGAAGCTCTCTGGTAGTATCTCCTAGAGGTGGACGTGCACATAGTCTATGACCCAACAATGATGTCCCCAACATAGACGTGTTCCTATGTTGGCCAGCAGACTTATACAAGATGTTCAGAGCAGCATCTTTTGGCATATCCTCAAACTGGAAACAACTCACTGGACATCAGTGGTGGAGTGGACAAATAAAATGGGTTATGTTTCATAGTGCAATACCATACAGAAATAATGTTCAGCCACAGCCACATTCAAGAATATTGATGAATCTTACAAGCGTAATGAAAGAAGCTCGACATAGATTTCTTTCTTTTTGAATGATTCCATGTCAATAGAGTTCAAAGACAAGAAAGACAAATGGAAAGTTAGAATATTGATTTCCCTTGGGGGAGAGGCAGGGACCTGGGAGGGGGCATCAGGTGGCCGTTCAAGGGCAGCTCATGTTCTATTTCTTGTGGGTACCGGTTGCCGGATGTGTTCCCTTTGGGTAATTCATGGAGCTATGCAAGTATGATTTCCATAGTTTCTGGTATGTATGCTATGCTCCCAATTGCCAATCCAATCTTGTGATTGTACCCTTTTTGACTGATTAGTCCCAAGGCAAGGCATAGTGGTTGGTGCAAAGCTCTGGAATTAAGGACCTGGATGCATAGCCCAGATATAACCTCTTCCAGCCTCGGAGACCCTGGCCAAGGGACTACCTCTCTAAGCGTCACTTTCTTCATCTGTAGGCTGGCTTGAAGATGGAAGCTGTCTCTTACTTAGTGGGAGGATCCATTCCTTACTGGCACAGGGCAAGAACTCCATAAACAAGGGCTCTTGCGGTTGTTCTTGCTGTTCTTCCATGTTTGGGCGAGGGAGCTGGTGGATGGTGGCCAGTGGCGGAGGGAGGAGCAGGATGGGGATCCAGTGAAGACACGTTCTCCAGGTGAGGGTGAGGGGACAGAGCAGAGCTGATGCTGAGGTGCAGAGGGGAGGGTCCCAGGCCTGAGTCCCCTCCTTCCTTCCCCATCTCAGCTCCTGCCATCTGTAAACACAGGAGGTGAACTAACCAGGTGATCTCTAGATGGTTCACCCTTCCAGCTAGGACACTGGAGAGTTGGGAGGGTGACGGTTAGGCCATGAAAAGCCAAAAACAAATTTCCCAGTTGGATCCCCCCTCAAACACAAAGGACCATCTCTGGGAGCGAGTTGAGTTGGAGATCAGTGGTGGGATTATGGGTCCTTTCTATACTGTTCCTTGTACATTTTTCTATTTGGGATGGGAGCCACCCAAGCTGAGGAGCTGCCTGGGTGGCTGAGGCTCCTGGGGTGTTTCCCTTATCTCAAGACTCCACATGAAAGGGGGTCCCTTGGCCCTGGAGAGCAGAGAGTCACGTTCTGTGGATGGGACGGCGTGGAAGTCCCTGGGCTCCGGAGTGCTCTGTCGGCCCTGACACAGACCCTCCATGAGGAATGTCCCTGCATTTGATGGCTTGTGGGGGGAGTACATTAAGAGGAGGGGGCTCATGCTGTCAGTGCCTGTCCTCCAGGGACCCGTGACCTTCTGCCCTCCTCCTTGTTGCCCTGAATCAGCCCCTAGCCTCCCCTGGGTGGAGCCCCATCTTCCCAGCCTGACCCATTAGAATCCGAACTCCCCCAGAAGCTCAAGAGGAGAGAGTCCGTGAGTGCGGCTTTTGTCCACTCCAGGGTATCTACCCCTCTCAGCCTTTGGGCCTGGCCTCTCCCTGGGGGAGTCTGGGTCTCAGAAGCTGCACCTGGGCTCCTCCCAGCTAGCAATATGTGCTTCCACTCACATCTTGCGCCACCGAGCTGTGTCCGCCTGCAGTGTGCACAATCCATGCACTGAGCCTTGTTTGGGGTGAAGGTTTGTGCTGCACAGGGAAGCAGGGGTGGATGGTGAGGAGGGGACAGACGAGTGAAATGCTGCCTAGAGCAGGCAGGAGTCAGGGGAGCCAGGGCACGATATGGTCGGCACTGGGGGCCTTGACATCTGCAGTCATGATGTGAAGGTGGGAGCAGCCCGCGCTCTGCACCAGCCTCGGCCCCTCTGACTGCTGGGGTCAGGTGCAGGAGAGGCACAGAGTTGGGCTCCCAGGACGGATTTCACCTGGCCGGGACCATGGAAGGAATGGGCAGAGCTGTGGGTTGGGAGCGTGGGGCTGTCCCAGAGCTCAGTGTGTGCTGGGAAAGGAAGGATGTGATGTAGGGAAAGGAAAGTGGGCATGGAGCAAGGGTGGCAGACGGAGACCCACTGGGCTGAGGAGGTGTTGGGGGAAGGAACCGACAGTGAGAGGGCAGGAACGACACCAGTGGGTGCTGGCTAGAGGTGGCTGGCCTGAAAAGGGGTGTCAGTCATGGTGGAGATGTTTAAATGTGTTCTGTGAGGCCAGGGCAGTGGGTGGTGGGGTTCGAGTGGAGGAGGGAGGAGGCAGGGCCACAAGGGTCTGGGATGTCAGAAGGATCCTCTGGGTGGATGCAGAGTGACCAAGAGGGGTCGACTCACAGTGGTGGTGTAGAGAGAGACAGGGCTGGCTTGCACACCCACCTCGATGCACACACACATGAACACACACACACTGTGATCAGAACACAGGGTGCTGTTGGCCCAAAGGCTGAGCACAGCTGCCTCTAGTGCTGGCTGATGTTGACGGCCCACTCCTTGTAGCCACGCCACTGTCCCTAAGGCCCCTCCTGCCCACGGAGACCCCACTGAAGAGCTTCATCTGCACGTCCTGATTATTCATCTTTTCATTGAAGTCGCTGATGCACTGGTCCCTCTCCAGGATGAAGCAGACATGGATGATGGCTCTCCACCCTGGAAGGGACACAGGTTAGAGCCATGTTGGACTTGTCAGGGTCCACGGGGATGGGGAGGGACCTACTGCCTGCAGGAGGGAGAGCAGATGTAGGGGGAGCCCCCATGCAGGGAGCTGCATGGTCAGGAGGGCAGCAGTCTCAGACCATCAGCAAAACAGAATGGATGTGGCTGGTGGCTGGCCGGGGTGCCCTCAACCCTGGTTCTCTGCTGGCCTCAGATCGCCACCCTCAACTTGGCTCCTGAGGCTTGTTTTCCCGAGTTCTCCCATTGCTGCAGGGAGCTTAGGAGCAGCTGACCCAAGCCCCAGACTTGCAGACCGGGTCTCTGGATGGCGTAAGAGGAGATGACGGACACCGTACCAGCAGGGTGTGGTGTCGCCTGAGGGCAGGGCCCGGTGAGGTGGGGGAAGCACAGGAGCCCTGTCCCTGGGCAGGGGCCAGCTTCAGTGAAAAAGACTCCTAGCTGGAAGGGTGGCCAGGGAAGACTGTGCTCGGGCTCTGGGAAACTGGAGAAAGTTGGTTCTTGGACACAGTGTGGACAGAACATGAGCTGCATGTTGGGACCCGCCGGGATGACGGACGACTCTGAGCAGTGGAGGAAAACTGCCTCCCCAGGTGGAGATCTGAGGTTTCAGTGGGCCACGGGAGATGAGTCTGTCCCCTGAAAGGTCAGCCAGATTTGTTACTGAACCTGATGTGAGTTCGCTCACCTGTTGCGCAGCAAGCCAATCTCTGACACTGGGTGTGGTGGAAGAAAGTAGGAACTTTATTTTTGCACAGCGCTGAGCAAGGAGAGAGGGAAGCTAACGCTGAAATCCCAAACTCCCCACAAAGGTAAAAGGAAGGGTTTTTATTTGGGGTTTTAGGTAGGGGAGTGGGAGCATATGGCCTTGCTGGTCGGAGCTTTCCCACCAGCCTGTCTTTTGCCTTGAGACTACTTGCAGAGAAGAGGAAGCCTGTGACCTTGCTGGTCAGCAGCTTTCCCACCAGACTGTATCTCTTTGCGGGGAGGAGATAATCCAGGTGCTTGTCCTTGATGGTATCTGTCTCCATGGAGGATAGTGGATTATGGAGCCAGGAAGCCAGAGAGTAAGCAAGGAATGAGCGTGATTTTAAACCCATATATTCTGGGTTTAATGTGAGGAAACTGATATCAGGGTCCGTATCATAGCCACTATAGAAAGCAGTATGGAGTATCCTTAGGTCATTAACAATAGATCTACCATAGGATCCAGCGATTCCACTGTTGGGTCTTTATCCAATGAGCTTGAAAACACAAATGCATACAGATACATGCATCTCTATGTTCATGGCAGCATTATTCACAATAGCCAAGACTTGGAAGCAACCTAGGTGCCCATCAAGGGACAAATGGATAAAGAAGATGTGGTGTATATATATACACAATGGAATACTACTCAGCCCTAAGCAATGATGAAACCTGGCCATTTGCGACAATATAGATCGACCTTGAGGGTATTATACTAAGTGAAAAATGTCAGAGGGAGAAAGTCAAATACCGTATGATTTCACCCATAAGTGGAAGACAAAAACAACAGCAAACAATCACATATCAACAGTGATTGGAGTAGTGGTTACCAGAGGGGAAGGAGGGAGGGAACAGGGTGAAAGGCGTGGCTGGGCACACGTGTGTCTTGTTGGATTGTAATTAGTCTTTGGGTGGTGAACATGATCTAATCTACACAGAATTTGAAATATATTATGATGTACATCATAATATACACAAAAATTTAGAATTACAGTCTGGATCCAAACTTCCGTATTTTTAAAAAAATGTGTTTAAATTCTTAGAATAGTTTCTTACTTTACATTGATCATCACTTTAATCTGTGTTACTTTTTTGTGTGTGTGTGTAAGGAAGATTGGCCCTGAGCTAACATCTGTTGCCAATCTTCCTCCTTTTTTTTTCTTGCCAAAGCCCCAGTACATAGTTGTGTATTCTAGCGCTTCTCTGTGCGATGCCTCCACAGCATGGCTTGATGAGCAGTGTGTAGGTTCACATGCAGGATCCGAACTGGCAAACCTTGGGCTGCCAAACAGGAGCACGTGAACTTAATCACTAGGCCACGGGGCTGGCCCACAGCTTCCATATTTTATGTGAATCTTAAATAATGCTATCCAGCAAACTGAGTAAGAGGGAAAATTTTCCAACTTGTTTTATGAGGACTGTAAAATCTTGATACCAAAACCTTACAAGGACCCTACAAAAAGGGGAATAATAAACAAACAGAAAATTAGACTTTATGAATTATACCATTAACTATAACAGCAAAAGCTTCAAATATGAAAGATTGAATTTGATGAAATATGTAGAAGACCCCTAGATTACACACAACAAAATATTTTTAAGAAAAATTTAAAAGACCTAAATAAAAGGAGGGCTGCAACATGCTCATGGATTGGAAGACTGTGTACTTAGAGATGTCAATTTTCTCCAAATTTTTCTATAGAGTCAATGTAATGGCAATCAAACTAAAAGCAGTTATGGGTGGTGGGTGGAGGGACTTACATAATGAGCCAAAAATAGTCATGATACTCTTGGAGAAGAAAAATAAAAGCGATGGACTTACACTGCTAAATATCTAGACTAAAGCTATAATAATTGAAACAGTGTGCTATTGGCACAACGTTATATACACAGACAAATGGAACATAGAAGTGTGGAAGCACACCTACAGATAAGACAGATCATGTTACAATGTAGCGGGGGAAGGATGTTCTTTTCAATAAATAATGCTGGGTAAGTTGGATGTGAATATGGAAAGAATACATTTTGATCCTGACCTCACACCATACACAAACATCAATTTCAGGTGGATATAAAATCTAAATGTGAAAGATATAACAGTAAAAACTCTTTTAGAAGAAAAAATAGAAAAATATTTATGAGCTTGGAGTAGGACAGATTTTTTAAACAGGACGTTAAAACACTATACAGGCTACAAATAGAAACATTGCACTACATTAAAATTAAGAACTTCCAGTTATCAAAAATTACCATATAAAGCCTAAAAATGAGAGTTACAGAGGAGAGAAAGGGTATCAATACTTAGGTTGAAGAAAGAACTCATGAGCAAAACATATTAAGAACACTTACAATCTCACTAAGAAAAAAGCTGACAACTCAATAGAAAATAGGCAAAGCATTTGAACAGGCACTCACAACAGAGAACATCCAAATGGCTGATCAACATATGAAAGGCTCTTAACATGATTAGTCACCAGAGAAATGCAAAGTAAACCTACATTTGAAATAGAGTCACTCACCTCCTATGATGGCTAAAATAAAAAATACAGACACACCAACCGAATTTTGGCAAGGAGATTGAACAAGTGGAACAACTGGATTTCTCATACACTGCAGGTTGGAGAGTAAATTACTACAACCACCACTTTGTGAAACACTTTGTCAGTATCTGCTATAGCTGAGAATGAGCACACAGTCAACAGGAATGCTAGTATTTGGCCACCAAGGTCTTGTTCTAGAATTTTCATACGAGTACTATTTATAACAGACCAAAGTGGAAACTATCCAAATATCCATCAATATTAGAGTGGGTAATTAAACTGTGGGATAGGCACACAATGCAAATCTATTCAGTAACGAGAACAAATGTCTAAACACAACAGCAGGAATGAATCTCATGAAGCAAAATATTGAGCCAAAGAAGTTAGACACAAAAGAGTATGTCCTGTACGATTCTAAATTTATCAAGTTCAAAACCAGGCTCAATTTAGCTTTGGTATTCAAAGTCAAATAGTAGTTACCCCTGTGGGACACTGATGGAAAGCGGAATAATAAGAACCTCTGGGGGGCAAGTGACATTGTTTGTCTTGATCTGTGTGCTGGTTACCCTATGGATTCACTTTCTGAAAATTCATCATGCTGTACCCTTATGATTTGTTCAGTTCTCTGAATATATGGTATACTTAATAAAATGTTTTTAAACCCATATTACTCCTACAAGTATTAGGATTTAGTAGAGGGGTCAGATGAAATAATTAAAACTATAACACACTTCCTCTGTCTTTGACAAAATGAATAGTTAAATAGATCACACTTTCTAACCTAGAGAATCTAATTCAGTTGCTCAGCAAGCAAGCGGTCAGATTTGGGATCTAATGTATTAGGCCACATAAGCATTTCATTTAATATTTCAAAGTAGGGAACAAATCTAATCATTTCTAACATAATGGTCACTTTCTTAAAGGGCTCTTGGGTAAGAGCAGAAACAAAGACAAAAATCAGAAAATAGTAGCAAAGACGTGAGATGGCAGAGTGAGAGAAAGAGGATACGTAAATGAGTAGGTTGAGTGAGGCTGAAATTTCCCTAGACTTCACTTATCCTGGAACAATGTCAGCAGTTCCAGCTACACATGGCACGTTGAATATACATAAAACAAACACAGTGATAAAAATGTTTCTGAACTACATTTTGAAAACTTGTGGAGAAAAAAGCGCGGGAAGCCCAAGAGAGGGTCAGAGAATGAGAGAGATATTAGACAAATACTAAGAAAAGAATAGAAAGGCAGACAGATGCAGAAGACATCAAAGAGCAAGAAGAGGTCCAACTTCAGACCTATACGGACTTACTTCATCTTTTCCTCTCCAGATGCAATTCTACCTGCAGAAGTAGTGACTTTAACTCATATGGCAACTGATATAAATGTTGACAACGTGAAGGGGTAATGGGACTTGGATGTGAATTTCCATCTTACTCATGAGCAAAACAAAATGTGGCAGCATCATGACATTAACAGTCAATCAGACATAGGACAAGTGCAGTTTGATTAAATGTAGGAAAAAAGAGAAAGCCCAACTCTATTGTTCCTGAAACCATTAGTGAAACAGAATCTAATGGAGAGGAAAGACCTCACAGATTATTTATTCCCTGCCCTTTCCTGGCATACAAACATAGGAAACTTGGCTCATTCCTAGTAAAATATAGAGAAAGTCTAGGTATTTCTCAAATTAAACTGACCCTTATATAAGAATTCTGTTTCTGCAGGTGGGACACAGACGCTTAGAGCTTCTCTATAAGGATATTATCAATGATCCTCAGTTTGGACACATTAGCAGATATATGACTCTGTAGGAGAAAATTTTTCTGTAGCCTGTAAGCACTGCCCTCTTGTGAAAAGATTGCATTCCTGAGGAAAACCACTTGTCCTATATTCCTAGTAACACCTATGGCAGGAAGGAGTGGACCCAGAACAAAAGAGGTTGATTCGTATCCCCCATCTCGCTTATGCTCTGGCCACACAGGAAGAGAAGAGGTGTGTGGAGAGTTCTAATGTGAGGTCCTGAAGGGAAAGGTGTGTGAAAGCAGAAGGGAAGTAAGACCAAAGGAAGAAAAATTGATTCCTCTCTCCAACTTTAAAGGGAAAAAGGCAAATGGAAAGAGACAGACTAAGTTAGAGGGGATGAGGGAATGGTGGACACAGCCAGCATAGGAGAAAATGAATTTGGAGTGCATTGGCTTAATGACCTGAAGCTTCAATAGATATGTGTCTTCATAATCACTGAAAATAAAAATAAAAATAAATAGGCTTAAAAGAGGACAAGAAGAAGAAACGGCATCTTGGATGATCATCCCAGTCTAGCCTGGTGATGACACAGCCTGCACAACATCAGATGGCAACAATACGAGAGTCCCCACGGAAGACCTGCCGAGCTAAACCCTTCCCAAACTCCTGACCCACAAAATAGTGAGAAAAATAAAACAATTCTTGCAAGTTGCCAAGTTTCAGGATAATTTGTTAACTAGCTAAAGGTAACTGGAACAGCCACCCAAGACAGATGCATTTCTGCCTGGGCAAAGAGAACTGCCAGAGAAACACATGGGTTAGAGGCATTGGATTTATGGGTGTTGCATGGGCCCAGGGTCCGGTATGCAGCCCCCAATGGTGGTAGAGCCCATGTCAGAGGTGCTGCCGCTGGAGGCTGTGTCACAAGTTCTGCTGTGGCTCCTGATACCTCAGGTTGAAGATGCTACCTTACACTGCTGTGGGAGGGGCAGGTGTGAAGCCAGAAGTACCTTTTCTCCTCCTGTAGCCTCTGGTTGTTGTTGTGGGTAAGTGTGATTTTTGAAACCTCGCATCAGGGCACCACTGCCTCTGCCAGTGGTATCTGCATTTTGAATGCAGCCCTTGATGTTGAAAGACCAGGGTCAGAGTCATTGCTGCCTGGGGAAATGGAGGGGGCTCGTTCACTGGCACTGCTGTGTTGCCTGCAGTGTCAGGGCATGGGCGCCCCCCACCATCGTGGGGGGTGGGGTAGGGCTAAACCGAATGTCATTGTTCTTCCTGCAGTCTCTGGTCACTGGCCCGCGCTGGTGAGCATTTTGAAATCTCAGGTCAGAGCACCACCACCCTTGCTGTGGATATCTGTGCTGTGGATGCTGTACCCACGGCTGGAAACACCAGAGCCACTGTCAGAGAGAGAGAGAGGGAGCTGGGTCGCTGGCACTGCTGTGTGTCCTGAAGCCTCAGGTCGTGTGCACGACCCACCACTGCTGGGACAAAGAGGGGCTATGCAACAAGCACCATGCCTGCTCCTGTAGCCTCAGGCTGCTGATGCATGCAGCTGTGCTCCTCAGGTTAGGACACCAGAACCACCGCTGGCAGCATACACATTTTGTATTGCCACTGCCTTCGGAGGGGGAGGGGGCTGCTTCCCTAGTTCCATTGCTCTAGCCCACCAACCTTTTGACGTATAGATGCACGGAAGTCTCAGGCATTCTGGTGTTCTTTGCAGTGAGTCCTTTTTTGGTCAATTGATGTCCCACTAGGTGTAACATAAAGTGGACAGACAAAGAGAACAACTGACTTTACCATGATGCAGCTGTCACGTTTCTTTTTTTAAAATTAATTATTTATTTATTTTCTGATGTACATCATAATATATTTCGAATTCTGTGTAGATTACATCGTGTTCACCACCAGAAAATGAATTATAGTCCGTCACCTCACATGGGAGCCTCATCACCCCTATGCCCTCCCCCCTGCCCCCTCCCCCTATGATAACCACCAATCCAATCTCCAATGCTATGTGTTTGTTTGTCATTGTTTTTATCCTTTACTTATGAGGGAGATAATATGGAATTTGAGTTTCTCGCCCTGACTTATTTAACTCAGCATAATACCCTTAAGACCCATCCGTGTTGTCACAAATGGCCAGATTTCATCTTTTCTTATGGCTGAGTAGTAGTCCATCGTGTATAAATACCACATCTTCTTTATCCATTCGTCCCCTGATGGGCACCTAGGTTGCTTCCAAGTCTTGGCTATTGTGTATAACGCTGCAACGAACATGGGGTGCCAGTATCTTTGTGCCTTTGTGTTTTCAAGTTCCTTGGATAAATACCCAGCAGTGGGATAGCTGGATCATATGGTAGATCTATCCTTAATTTTCTGAGGGAACTCCATACTGCTTTCCATAGTGGCTGCACCAGTCTGCACTCCCACCAGCAGTGAACAAGCGCTCCCTTCTCTCCACATCCTCTTCAATATTTGTTGTTTCCTGTCTTGTTAATTATAGCCATTCTGACCAGAGTGAGGTGATCCCTCTTTGTAGTTTTGATTTGCATTTCCCTGATAGCTAATGATGTTATTTTACTTCTGTATCTGAAATCTTTTCACATGTTATATTAATGTAGTGTATAAAATTGGAGTATGACCAACAGCGAGAGTGAGGAATGCTAGCAGTAACTTCCTGCTTCCATTCCTTGACTTCTCTTCTATGATATGGCACATGGGGAAACCTCAAAAGTGTCTTGTGGGTAATAGAGGCTAGATCTTTCTCACTGTCTTCTCACAAGTGTTGGATACAAAAAGAGTACAGAGAACCTGGTTCCAAGATGGAAAAAAGCCAGGGACTCTAGGGAATATTTCTCTCCACGGTTAATTGACCCTTAGAGAAGATGTCCCCATGTTGTCTTCAGAGCCACGTTCATTGAGATAACTAGTTCTCCTGACCTCTACAGACTGAGTCCAGGAAAGCCCTTTGGGAATGCTCATCTCCGTGCATACAAGTGTAATTGGCATCTTGAGTAATGGTTTTCAGAAGAGATTCAGGATGTGTCCTCTGGGTTGGAATCTCTGATGCCATCTACTTAGTGTCTTTGATTTGCCTCAGGTGACATCATCATAGGTCTTCTGGACTATGGCTTGATTCATTTCTCACAGACAGTACTCCTCTTCCCTCACATTTGCCTTGTTTCAGACCAAGTCTCATTCCTGATAAGAAAACATTCATGGAGTCATGAAGGGGCTAATTCTAAAAAGACCAGTGCTAAAGGCAAATTCTGGTTTTATTAAATAGAAAAGGGGGTATAAAGCTAAGAAGAGAGTGCCTTCAACGATTCAAAATAGCAGAAAACACAAAACAGATTTTCTTTTGACTCTAGGCCCATTGATGATTAAGCTGGTGTTAGATGTAGCTTCTTAATCAGGTAACATTAATTGAAATTCTTATTGCCTAAGCTTGCATGGCCAGTTTGGAATGGAGAGGCATCTGAAATATAGGTTTAGAGGCAGCAGAAGCATTTGCATGATTCAAAGACCCAACTAGTAGACGTTAAGGAAGTCCAGTTACTTAATCTATCCTGGCGTGTGCTGATGGAGCTCAAAACCTGAGCATACCTTGCCAGAGCCTTACAGAATTACATGCACTCTTGCTCTTGATGATGGTCTGTCACTAGGATAGTTAGCATAATCAGTGCTGACTGTGGAGGACAATATAGTCTATGCCATTCCACCAGTAAAAAGAGAGTTCCAGGGTTAGAGAAGGAAGTCTGATGAGCACCTCAGAAAAGACTTGTTTGGATGACCAATAGCCAATGTGTGAGTCAGCGTGGGCCTATCCTGGCCTCTCTATTTCACTTCTATACTTGTTCTGCCCACAAGCCTCTGCAGAGGAAATTTCAGGTAAGGTAATGTTGGTGTTTCAGGTATCCATGAAATCCTTTTCAGAAACTGGCGCACACTCTGACATTGTCAGTTTATGTCCTCATTCCTTAAATATGAAGGTGATATTAGTCAGTTCATGAGGAAAGCTGCCTGATGAGGCAGAGGAAAAAAAAGCCAGTTGAGAGCTGCAAATTGGAATGGGAAATTATTATAAAAGCTACCTGGGGCAGAAAGAGAGACGACATGAATCAGATGATGGAAAAGTTACGCTACAGAGATTTACAGAGAAAAATGGGGGAAAAAATGAGGAAAGAGATAGGAAATATATGAATATTTTAGTAAAAGGGAAATGTGTGGATGTCTGGTTAGGGCTGGAGCGATCAGGGGGAATGCGGAAGATTTGGGCCCTTAGTCCACAAGAAGCTGAATTTGAAATAACAGTGTGAGGTGACAGCCAATATAATGATACTAGGCTGCATTAATATGGAGAGAGTTAATACATGTGACTTCTTTCTTATGGTCGAATTATACTTTAAAGAATACGTTCTGTTCTGAATTCTTCACTTTAGAAACTAAGTAGATAGTGTGGAATGCATGGAGAGCTAGCGAAACATTTAGGAGGAAAAACACAAAGAGGGATAGAGTGGATATTTTGAGGATCAATGTAGATTAGTATTTTGCACTAGGCTTCACCATGGCTGCCAACTCTCATTTTGAGAAGTGTGCATATGAGAATTAGATACAGGGCTGATTGGGAGATTTGGTTGATTAAATATTATAATCCTAGTTTTATCAGCCTGATCTATAATTTGAAGGCTCTCAGGTCTACCTAGGACACATATCCTGTTTGTTTTTAAGTACATAAGTACAATGGCTTTATTATGTTTCAACCTGGCACCTATTCATATTTCTTTAAACTATTCTTAACTTCCAAATAAAGACAGTACTGAGTTTTCCTTCCACCTAACATGATAAAGCTTTCCATGTACAATGAAAAACATGTTAACCTTTTCTCAAGAAGAGGATATAAAAGACACTGTGCCTTTCCCCATAAGAGGATACAAAATCCTTTTAGGTTTTTAGGCAAAATTCATTTACTCCTATCTGATTCATACCCCTCCTTTTATGTCATATAACTTAAATACCGAGATATGAATCTAACCATTTTGTTATATCGTATGTTAGAAAAGGTGATGATGGAGAGGATGAAGACAAAAATATTTAGTTAATATATGTGAACCAAACGTTCATATCAAAACAAGGAAGAAAGGGCTGTACTGTTACAGTTTTGTTTTGCAGCAGCTCACATGAGCACGGCTGGTGTTTACAGCTGTCTTCATTCACTCCCCATTTCATATTCCCTTAGTGTGCAGCTGGTCAGCTTCCTTGTCAGGTGAGGTGACACCAACTTCATTCCGGAATGATCTGGGCCCTTAGTAGTCCTGTCTGAATTGGGTGGTTATGGGTTTCCCCTGACTTTCATCACAAAGAGGCTCCCTAGAACATCTCCTGCATTGCAGACATGCTCCTCCTTATCTCCATGGTGTAGTAGCAACTGAATTTCCCCTTGCTACTCAGGATCGGTCACATCAGCCAGTATATAGTACCTCCTTAGCTTGTTGATTCAGTGATATGTGGAGCCAAAAGTGGCAGGGTAGCAGGCTCAATTATCAGTAAATGAAATCCTTGTTGTGTCACCTGGTAGAAAAATACTTCCCTTTGGAACAAAGACCTCTAACGCAGCAGAGCCTAAAAGTGCAGAAACAGGAAGCAAAGATTTTCCTGGTGGATCATAATTATAAATTTTATAGTGAGAGGACTCATTCCCATTTTTACCTATTGATGCCTGGTCCCGAGAAACTGATTGATGGAAGAAACAGCATCAGAAATTAGATGCAGATTAACAGGATTTACTGCATCCTGGAGGACATTGTCCCAGCCATATGAGGTGTTTCCGACCAGCTGTTGCCATAACCGAGTCTTCAAAAGCCCTTTCCACCATCATATTAAGCCAGTTGTTTTAGGAAGATGGAGAATATGCTAAGACCAGTGGATTCCATGAGCATGGGCCCATTCCCACACTTCATTTGCTGTGAAATGAGTTCCTTAGGCAGAAGCAATGTTTCATGGAGTACCACTATGGTGAGTAAAGCATTCTATAGGTCCACAGGTGGTTTTTTGGCAGCAACTGTACGCAAGGAAGGCAAATTTATATCCAGAGTAAGCGTCTATTGTAATAAAAACAAAGCACTGTCCCTTCCACGATGAAAGTTATCCAGTTGACCCACTCTGCCACCAAGTAGCTGGCTGTTCTCCTGGATAGTAATACCGTATCAAGGATGCAATCTTGGTCTCAGTTGCTGGCAGGTTGGGCACCCAACAGTGGAACTTGGTGAGTGGAAGTCCATGTTGCTGAGTCCATGTGTAGCCTCCATCATGTCTTCCATGGCTACCTTGTTTGTGGGTCCATTTGCATGAACAGGAGTGACTGAGGAAGAGTCCTAACTGACATCCACAGAATAGGTTAGCACGTGGATAGGAGGACTCATTCTGTGGACAATAGTAATGGGCATTTCTTCCCTGTTTTTTACGAATGTTTGGCATGATTTTGGTTGTATGCAGGATAGTTATACCATGTTAGGCAGGAGGATGACTTTGTCCTGTTTATTTTGTGATTAAGTGTGCTTTAAGGAGATGTGTATGTGTACCAAATTGACATGGGATGGACTCTGGTCGCTTTGTAATGTGTCAATGTGGCTAGGATGAACTACATTTCCCAGAGTTCCCACGTTTGTGTGTTTCTGGCTAAGAGGAGCCACAGGAAAGATTCTCAGGGAGATGTCGAGGCTGAAGGGAAGCAGCTGCTGTGTTGTTTACAGACCGTAAAGTTGGTGATATGCTGCCTCACCTCACTCTTGTGAAGCAGCATCTGGGCCTGAGATTGGCTCTACCTTGCCCTCAACCTTCCTTTAGCATCTGTGACTTCTGGGCCAGGTGTGTGTGTTCAGCCTCATGAAGAAGGACCCCAGCTTCCACAAGATAGCCATACCACAAATTCCAGAGACAGCAAGAAAGGACATGAATTTCAGTCCACGTTGCAGGGTCACAGCTGAAGCATGTGGGTTCCAGCCTGCAATTGATCTACCACACTTCATACCCATCTTCCCTTCGTGACTGCTTGCCACAAGGCCTATCAATGTCCAGCATCAGACACAAAGGTAACAGCCTCACACAGACTGCTTAACCAGCTTTCACACTTTCACAGGGCCAAATTTCCATACAATCTATTAAATGTATATGTCTACGTATCTATCAATTTCTTAGTGGTTCAGCTTCTCTGGTTAAACCTTGACTGGTATAATAAGCAAAAATAGTATTCATGTATTATTTATACATATAAATATAATATATAGAAAATTTATTGTATACATAAGGATAAAAGTACAAATGTTTACAAAAATATGAAACTGTATATATGTGTTTACATATTTTATAAAAGTGTATTTGTGTGTATATGTACTTATATATATAGGTGGTTATATATTTCTTACTTAATGAGGAGAGACTATTGTTTTGAAGTTTGGCACTTAAAGGGGCCAGAAGATTCTAGAATTTCAGAGTGACCATGTTTGTGAAGAGAAATTTGAAGTTCTCACTTTTTCTAAATGGTTACTTCAACAATTTGACCTGTTGTATAATTAGAAATAGAAAAATTTTTCTTCAAAGATTCTTTTGTAGATCAAAAGGTCATATTGTGAGGTATGCTGAACCCCAGTATTTCTGATGTTGCTCTTCCTTTCCACTTCCTGTTTCCCAAGGGACACAGAAAGGGGAGATGTGGCAGAGGAATCAGACCTCTCTGGCAGACTTCATCCTTGAAGGTCTCTTTGATGACTCCCTCACCCACCTTTTTCTTTTCTCCTTGACCCTGATGGTCTTCCTGATTGCAGTGAGTGGCAACACCCTCACCACTCTCCTCATCTGTGCAGATCCCCCGCTTCATACACCCATGTACTTGCTGCTCAGCCAGCTCTCCGTTATGGATCTGATGTATGTCTTCACAACCGTCCCCAAGATGGCTACCAACTACCTATCTGGCAAGAAGTCCATCTCCTTTGCCGGCTGTGTGACCCAGCACTTCCTCTATTTGTCTGTGGCTGGTGCGGAGTGTCTCCTCCTAGCTCTCATGTCCTATGACCGCTATGTTGCCATCTGTCATCCACTGCATTACACTGTTCTCATGAACAGAAGGGTGGGACCGATGATGGCTGTCATGTCATGGTTGGGATCATCCATAAACTCCCTATTTCACACAGTGTCCTTGATGCACTTCCGTTTCTGTGGGCCTCTAAAAAGCCACCCTTTCTATTGTGAGTTTCCAGCTGTTGTGAAGTTGGTACGTGGAGACATTACTGCTTATGAGACCACTGTGTGCGTCAGCAGTGTCCTGCTTCTCCTCCTCCCCATCTTTCCAATTTGTACATCCTGCATCTTCATCCTCCATAGTGTCACTCAGATGCATTCAGCTGGGGGTAAGAGAAATGCCTTTGCCACTTGGAGCTCTCACCTCACTGTGGTTTCCCTCTGGTTTGGTGCCTACATATTCTCATATATGAGGCCCAGGTCCAAGCGCACACCATTGCAAGGCGAAGTTGGTTCTGTGTTCTATAGTATCGTTACTCCCACACTGAATCCTTTAATGTATACTCTCTGGAATAAGAATGTAGCGAAGGCTCTGAGGAGAGTGCTGGGGAGAGATGTTATCACTTAAAGACAGCAATTGCAGTTGCTCTGAGTGTAAGAGAGGAATGGGATAACCTCCTCGGATTGATCTGGGCAAGCCCCTAAGAGTTTTCAAGGGTCCATATCCCTGATGACTGCTGCATAAATGAAGTGGTCAACACACAATTCCAGTCTTCTAACTTGGTCTCAGGCCTCCAAGCACTATAGAGTACTTACCTTAGTCCATTCGGGCTGCTGTTACAAAAATACCATAGACTGGGTGGGTTAAACAACAAACATTAATTTTTCACCATTCTAGACACTGAGAAGCCCAAGATCAAGTCTTGAAAGTGGTAGACCCTGTTTCATTTCCTTTTTATCTCTTTTTAAATGTAAGCTTGCCCTAATGTGTTTCCCTGAGTAACCTATCCAAATGGCACTCACCCTTCTCTGTCCCCTGCATCCACGTTGTAACCCTTCTTTGCATGATTTTGCACTGTATTGTTATATTATATTTTTTGTCTGTTTTACTAGAATGTAAGCTCCCTGATGGCTAGGACTTTGTTTGGGTTACTATTGTCTCACCAGAGACAATAAAACAGCCTGACATGAAAGAAGTGATCAATGAGTATTTGTTACATGGATAAATAAGTGACAGGACATAGATTGCTTTACTATCCCCATGACATTAATGAAGTCTCATTCAGAGAGGGGAAGAGACCTAAAAATGTATAACACAATTGATGACTTTGTAAGACTCATTTTGTGTCAGATATTCAGGGATTAATACCAGTCAAATTCAGAGGGCTAATATCTCCATGAACTTTCCTGAGGTGTAGTAGTCTGAGGGATGCCAAAATGAGGGACAAATTTCTATATCATACTACCTCTCCTAGATAAAAATGTCAGGAAGCCCTGGGACCTTCTTCAGAAGAATGACCCTTAAGGTTTGACAGCACAGCTGTACTCTCTTTGACAAGTAAGTATCTTCCCTTTGAGAAACAGCTTTTGGCATTTTGTAACCAGGTGAGCCAATGATCATGAGTTGGGTGTCATCTCAACCACCTAGCCCTAAGGTTGAATTTACCCTGTAACACTCCACAACCAGGGGGAATTAATATTTACAGAAACTGGGCCTGGGTGGTTTCTGAAGGCACAAGGGTGTTGCATACACAGCCGGCTCACAATCCCAGTTAGAGACAGGGGATTGTTCCTCAGCTACCTCTCCCTCGACACACGCAACTATGACGTTGTCAGGAATCCTATAAAATCATTGGAGAATGAAACAATCTAAGTGAAGAGTACGGATGGTTATTTGTGTATTTCTGGCATGTGCCAAAGTAAATAATACAGTTTTTA
Organism: Equus caballus; assembly: GCF_041296265.1. Lineage (NCBI taxonomy): Eukaryota > Metazoa > Chordata > Mammalia > Perissodactyla > Equidae > Equus > Equus caballus. The sequence goes on from NW_027222391.1 coordinate 12,643,887, forward strand.
TGTGGGCTCCTTTTGAAAAGAGATATAAAACTATGTTATTGTAATCATTGTTTATATGTTCTGGATATTAGCTGCTTAGCCAATGGATGGTTCACAAATATTTTATCTCATTCCATAGTTTGTCTTTTCCCTCTGTTGGTTGTGTCTTCTGATGAACAGAACTTTTAAATGTTGATGTATTCCAATTTATCTACTTTTACTTTTGTTGTCTGTGCTTTTTGTGTCATATCCAAGAGGCCATTGGCAAACCATGAAGCTTCACCCCCAGATTTTCTTAAGCATTTTACAATTTTGGCTCTTACATTAGATTTTGGATATATTTTCAGTTAACTTTTGTATATATTGTGTCAGGTAAGGGTCCAAATTCATTCCATTTACAAAAAGAATCAAAAAGTATAAAATATCTAGGAATTAACTTAACCAATGAATTGATAGAGTTGTCCAGAGAAAATAGAAAACACTGCTTAAAGAAATTAAGGAGACATAAATAACTGAGAAGATATTCCGGGTTCAGGTTTGTAACACTTACTGTTATTATGATGTCCATACTACTGAAAGTGACCTACAGAATCAATGCAATCTTTACCAGAATCCCACTGGAATTTATTCAGGAAAGAAAAACCTATCCTAAAATGCATATGGAATCAAGGGACCTCAAATAGCCAAAACAGTCCTGAAAGAGAATAAAGCTGTGGGACTCCCAGTTCCTGATTTCGAGACTTTAATTCAAAAGCATGGTGATCAAAACAGTGCAGCCCTGGCATAAAGACAGGCATATCAACAAACGGAACTGAACAGAGAGCTCAAATACGAACCTTCACCTATATGGGCAAATGATTTTCAACAAGGGGGCAAGGTCATTCAATAGGGAAAGGACAGTTTGTTTCGCTAAATGGTGCTAGGAAAACTGGACATGCAAAAGAATGAAGTTGGACGCTTACTTTACACCATATACAAAAATAACTGAAAATGTATCAAAAAGTAAAACGTAATAGCTAAAACTACAAAACTGATAGAAGAAATCATAGAAGAAAATGTTTATGACATTGTATTTGCCCATTGATTTCTTGGATATGATAGAAAAACACAGGCCACAGAAGTAAAAAGAGATAAATTGGACAACATCAAAATTTACAGTTCTGTTAAGCACAGGACACAATCAGGAGAGTGAAAAGACCACCTATGGAATGAGATAAAATATTTGTAAACCAACTGTCTGATATATATATCCAAATATATAAAAATGACTACAACTCAAAAGCAGCAATAAAACAACCTGATTAAAAAATGATCAAGGAATTGTCTAGACATTTCTCCAAACAAGTTGTACAAATGGCCGACAGCCACATGAAAATATGTGCAGCATCACTAATCTTTAGGGATATGATTAGGAAAAATCAGCTCATATTGGATTAAAGACTTAAAAGTAAGACCTGCAACCATAAAATCTTTAGAAGAAAACATAGGGGATAAGCTCTGGGACATTAGTCTTGATAATGATGTTTTGGGCTTAATACCAAAAGCAGAAGCAACAAGAAAAGCAAAACTAAACAACTGGGACTACATCAAACTAAAGGACTTCTGCACAGCATGTGACACCACCAACAAAATGAAAAGATAACCTAGAAAATGAGAGAAATATTTTCAAATAATAAATCTGAAAATTAGTTACTATCAAAAACACACAAAGAACTCATACAACTCAATAGCAATACACCCCAGATAAATGCAAATGAAAACTACAATGAGATACCACCTCATGCCTGAAGAATGGCTTGTTAAAAAGACAAGAAATAACAAGTGTTGGAGAGGATGTGGAAAAAGAGAATCAATGCGCACTGTTGGTGGGAATGTAGACTGGCACATCCACCATCGAAAACAGAGTGGAGATTCCTCAAAAAATACAAATAGAATCACCATATGATCCAGCAATTCTATTCCTGGGTATATATTCAAAGGAAGTGAAATCACTATCTTGAAAAGATGTCTGCATCCCCATGTTCACTGTAGTGTTATTTATAATAGACAAGACATGGAAACTACTGAAGCGTCCATCTATGGATGAATGGATACAGAAAATGTAATATATATATATACAATGGGATATTAGTCAGCCATAAAAAGGAAGGAAATTCTGACATTTGTGACAACAGGGATGGACCTTGAGGGTGTTATATTAAGTGAAATAAGCCAGACAAAGAAAGACAAATACTGTGCAATTTCACTTATATGAGGAATCTAAAGAAATGGAACTCAAAGATACAGAGAAGAGATTGATGGTTGCCAGAGCTGGGGGTGAAGGTGGTCAAAAGTTAGAAACTTTCAGTTGTAAGATCAATAAATTCTGGGGATGCAATATACAGCATTGTGACTATAGTTAACAATGCCATATTGGGGGGCTGGCCTGAGGGCATAGTGGTTAAGTTCACATGCTCCGCTTTGGTGGTCCAGGGTTCACCAGTTTGGATCCTGGGTATGGACCTAGTACCGCTCATCAAGCCATGCTGAGGTAGCGTCCAACATAGAAGAAGTAGAAGGACATAATATACAACAATGTACTGGGGTTTGGGGAAGAAAAACGAAAAAAGATAAATATTGGGAACAGATGTTAGCTCAGGGCCAATCTTCCTCACCAAAAAGCACACACACAACACGAAATACCATATTGAATATTTGAAAGCTGCTAAGAGAATAGACTATCAAAGTTCTTATTCTGACACATGCTACAACATGGATGAACCTTGAGGAAAATATGCTAAGTGCAATATGCCATCCGTGAAAAGACACATACTATATGATTCCAATTATAGGAGATGCACAGAGTAGTAAAATTCATAGAGATAGAAAGTAGAATAGTGGTTGTCAGGGGCTGGGGAAGGAGGGTTTGAGGAATTGTTCCATGAGTACAGAGTTTCATTTTCAGAAAATGAAAAGACTAAAATTTGTTGCACACAATGTGAAAGTACTTAAAAGTACTGAACCATACAATTAAAATGGTTAAGATGGTAAATTTTGTTATGCGTATTTTATCACATTTAAAAATTTTATGTACAAAGCACAGACAGGGCACTCTCATAATTAATGAGATATTTGTTTGGATCGCAACTCGACTTTTGGTGGTGAACACAAGGTAGCCTATATAGAAGTCAAAATATAATGATACAATTGAAATTTATATAATGCTATAAATCACTTTTACCTCAATAAAAAGATAAAGTTCATATGAAATATTAAAAAAAGTATGATCAGAAATGTACCACCAACATAAATTTTTTTTTCTGCTTTATCTCCCCAACCCCCCCCAACCCCGTACACAGCTGCATATCATAGTTGCATGTCCTTCTAGTTGTGGGATTAAATTTTAACAGATAAAATCTTTAGGAACATTTCCACTAAAACCAAGAGCAATAAAAGCTCACAATTATGACTACTGTTGGACATTGTACTAGAGAATCTTGCCAATGCAATAAGAAAGCAATAAGGATAAAGCTTGAGCAGAAAGAATCATTTTATTGTTTTTCACAGCTTAGAAGTCCAAGACAATCAACTTACAAATCAATGGAAGCAACAAGTAACCTCCAGAAATGTATGACAAACAATACACTATGTAACAGCCCAAATGACCAGTCCGAAATAGAATAAAACATTGATAAATAAAGTGAAAATGGTGAGATAAATGGGGATAAAACACATTCTTGAATGGGAAACATTTTATTGCAAAGAAGTCAGTTCTTAATAAAATTAGTCTTTAAGTTCAATAAATTTGAATCTGAATCTCTTAATGTGTATTATGGACTTTGCCAAAACAATTCTAAAAGTCAAATCAAGGAGAAAATTTGTAAGAATGAACGCAAGATAACTGAAAAAGAGCAGCAAGCAAGAACAGGTGCTATCAGCTGTCAGAACATGCTCTGAAATAGAGAAAGTGAAAACAGTGTGGTATTCATTCAGGGAAAGAATCAATGAAAGAACAGTGAGTCCAGAACACAGATTTATATACAGGAATCTGATACTAATAACCGTGACATTCCAAACCAGGAGAAGATGTTAGAACATGTAGCTACCCATGGCAGGATGTGGGGCAAGAACTCTTTAAGGTATCATATAATTTTCAAGCTTTCTAAATGTTTCATGAAGTCCGTGAATTAAAATCTTGTATTTATTTTCTGTGAGAGTTTGTTTTACCACTTAATCCTGGCAGGGTGTTCCTATCTGGCTTCAGCAGAATATTATAGCACTTGGGGGCAAAGATGCATCGTAGTAGCCCAGCACTGGAAGCCAAGATAGAAAAGATCTCTGCAGCTACCATGCTCTTCCCCTTGGTGCTTGTATACGGGGGAGAAAGGTGATCCAGACACCACAGAACACCAAAATGCTGAATGTCAGGTACTTGGCTTCACTGAAATTGTCAGGAGTCTGCTGGCCAGAGAAGCCAAGGTGAAGCTCACGAGGGCCAAGGAACCCAAGTAGCCTAAGGAAAGGTAGAAATGATGACAGAGCCCTTTTTGCACACATGATAAGGAGCGTAGGCTCAGAATGTGCATCTAGGTGAACAAAAGGGAGAAAATCACTTGAATCGATGAGCAGATGGGAATGATGGAATTATGTGCCCCTGACAGCATCCACTGCCTTATCTTTCTCCCTGGTGTTGTGATCTTGAAAGCCAGAACTACAGCGATGGTTTTATCCAAAATCTGGAAACAGCTACAGTCCACATGACTCCAATGTCATTTGTTGCAGGATGCAAGTGGAAGTGTTGGGATGGCCCTTGAAGAGCAAGGAGCACAGGAAGCAGAGGATGAGGCATTTGAGAAGGATGTAACTGAGAGACTGGTTATTAGCTTTGACTGTGAGGGTGTCCCTGTACTTCAGAAAAATCCTAAGAACCACAGATCTTAGGGCAGACAGACAAAGGGCTGCACAGGCAAGTACCATCCCCAGAGGATCTTCGTAGGCCAATAAGGTCACAGTCTTTAAGAGGCAATGACCTTGATTACGATTTGGGTATTGATTGTCTGGATATGTCATACATTGCTTCATACCTAGCAAGAAAAGCAAAGTGCCGTTAACTTGGGTTCAGTGATTCTCATGAGCCCCAGAATACTCACATTTGGACAAATTGCTATAATTAGACACCAAACTAAAGAATGTTATAGGAAGAAAAATTCCAAGTTAATGCTGTCTATTTTTTTCTTGCTATATCAAAGGCCAAGGAGCCCTAACATCATCTCTTGTTCATCTTCCAGACACAGAGGAACAAGTTTTAACTTACAAATAAAAATTACACCCATCTATACCACTTAAATAGAGGTAGGATTGCACATATCCTGGATTCATTCACTCAAAGGAAAGCATTTATTGATAACCTCTAGTGACGCATGGAGCTTCCAAAGTTTTGCAGATATAGAGATGGCCAAGACGTAAACTGTCACTTAAGCTTCAAAATTGCATTAATTCTGATAGCCAAATAATTAAAAAACATCTCCTATTCATTATAGCTTCTACTATTTCTGTTCAGATTTGAATCCCTTCTATTTTAACAAGACAACTCCCTAACGAGTCACCCTATCTTCTGTCTTGAAGCCCTCTTACGTCTCATCAACTCAATTGTACTAATTAAGGTTTCTATTATTTAAACCCATTCACGTACCTTTCTCGCTTAAAATGCCACAATTATTCTCACATTTGTAAAGAAACAAGTCTCAAACATTAGTGCATATTAGAATCACCTGGAGGGCTTGTTAAAGCAGAGTGCTGGCCCACACTATCAGAGTTCCTGATTTGGAAACTCAGAATTTACATCTCTAATAAGCTCCCAAGTGATGCTGATGCTGTTGGTATAGATACTACACTTTGAGACCCACCATTCTAGGTGGAATCCAAACTCCTAGCAATGCACAAAAGGTCCATTATTATCTAGGTTCTACCTACCTCTCCTGTAGCAACTTTTTTGTGAGGGATTGGATAGCAAGGATAAAGGAACAAATTTTAATGTGCGCGGGTGCTATCCCAAGCAATTTACTTGACAGATGAAAAAATATATCTCAATTCTCCCACAGTCTGTGAGGTAGCTAGACAGTATCGACTCATTTTTCAGAGAAAATAATTGAGGCTTAAAGAGCTTCAGTAACGCACCTGAGATCTTGGAGATAGTGAAGGCTGGGCTGGGATCCAGACTTCAGAGCAGGAGGTCAGACTAGGGTGAGGGAAGTGAGATCCCAGAGGTGCAAAATTTAAGGAAGCACTCACTTTCAGGTGCCAACCCCGCCCTTGCCTGACCCTGAGAGTGAGTGCCTCCTTAAATTTTGTCACCCAGGCACCTCACCTACCTTTCCCTAGTCCTGGCTCTACTCAAGACTGTCTGACTTCAAAGCAGATGATCTTCCCATTACATGCCTTTTGCTAAATTTAATGTTCATCACCACCTTTTCTCTTAAAAAGTTGTAATTCTCATAAAATTATAGGGTTTAGATAAATTTCTGTATTTTGATACTTTTTCTCAAGAGGAGTTCCTATAGGTTTAAGTTCATAAATTTAATTCATCACTAAAAAGAAAACTGTAGGCCAACCTCATTTATGAAAACGCTAAATCCTTAAATAAAATATTAGATAATGTATTCAGGTCCATTAAAAAGTAACACATCACAATTAGGGCTTTTTAAATGCTTTAATGGAAGAACTTGAAAGAACATTCAACTTGCAATGAGGTAGAACTGAGTTCAAAATTGTCCAAAAGTTCGCATTGATTTTACACTGAATTATAATAAACAAAAAGAAATAACAAAAACTCTGAAGATTTCTTTTTAAAAAATTTTATGGTGTAGTTCAAATTGGCTGAAATTTGTCTCTGAATGTTTGATGAGATTCCCATGTGAAACCTATCTGGACCTAGTGCCTTTTTTGGTTAATAGCCTTTTTACAGCTTTTAACACTTAAAATCTTAAAAGAAATCCGTCTTTAAATCTTAAAATGCTCCATTAACCTCATATCTGTGTGTATAACTTCTCTTTCTCTCTTCCTGGAACCTCTTTTCTTCCCTTCTACACCTAACTATCAACCATGTCTCTAGACTGAGCTGGAATCATCTCACCTGAGTAGCATTCCTTGCTCGTGTAAGGCTTATTGATTCTATATTTCCCAACACATCTTATTTCTATTTCTACAATCAAGTTTTACACTTTATTGCAATTTTTATTTACTTGCCTGCTTATTTTATTAAGCTGGGGATGTTCAATGGAAACGTGGTTTATTTGAAAGAAAATGAGATTTGGACTTATAATAGTATTAAAATTTGGGCTCTTCCACTTACTAGGGGTCTAATCTTATTAACCAATTTTGTTAAAAATTATTAAAAAGTTTGAAATAATGTAAGAGGGTGACTGAATGCATTTTCAGTGGCATACTCTAGCATCGTCTAACCAGCCAACACAAGCGTTATTTATTTATCTAGGACTATATATCTGTTTGACTTAATGATTTATTGTTTCATTAGAACCCAAACACTGTGTAGTTACATGTTAATCTGTACATTGTTGGGGAGTGGCAGCCAGGAGAAAGATAAACCCAAAGATTATGGTTTTATTGCCCTGTAGGACATTAACCATTTTTCTATGTAACCTAGCAATTGTATTCTAACATTCTTTTGTTGATGTTGTATTGTCAAAAATGCTTTTAGTGGGGCTGGCCTGATGGCTTAGCAGTTAATTTCATGTACTCTGCTTTGGTGGCCCTGGGTTCACTGATTGGGATCCCAGTCACAGACCTCCACACTGTTTATCAAGTCATGCTGTTGCAGGCGTCCCACATATAGAGGAAGATGGGCACAGATATTATCTCAGGGCCAATCTTCCTCAGCAAAAAGAGGAGGATTGGCAGCAGATGTTAGCTCAGGACTAATCTTCCACACCAAAAAAATGCTTCTAGTGATGAACTATAGAAACCGCTGTTTCACAAAAAAGGTTTGTGGTTCTTAGAACCACTTTTATCATCTCATTGATTTCCACATTAATTAATTAGTTAAATAAAATCATTGATACGTGTTTATTCCATAATGTTGAAAGTCATGGACTTAATTTTTAAAAATTTATGCTCAAAGTGCACTAAACTCACAGAAAAATAGTAATGATGATACACTTACCCCCATAGCTATTTTTATGGGAAAAAATGAGTATATGTGTATGTACCTGCACCATAGTCTCTCAATAACTAGTATTTGTATTTAGCATTACTTTCTCTTTATCTGGTATGTTGCACCTAATAGGAACTCAATATTGATTTCTTGAACATATGTATCGTTGAATACAAATACAGTTACTTGTTGAGTAACTGACTGAATTATCAACAACGAATTGGCAAAAATAGCCACACTTACATCTTCAATGAGCCTAAATTTCTAGGTGTTAATTGACACTGAAATGCTAAGTTTTGGTCTGTTTTCCTAAGTCTGAGCTGTCTAACTTTTTATCTAGACTTTTTATTTTAAGGTAATTGTCGATTCGCATGCAGTTAGAAATAACACAGGGTGATCCCGTGTACCCGTTACCCAGTTTCCTCCAATGGTAACACCTTGCAAAACTCTAGTACAATGTCACCACCAGGATATTGACCCTAATATTCATTCATTGGTGAAACTTTCTATTTCTTTGCTGAGGCTTTCCACTTTTTCATTTCTCTCAAGCATGTTCATAATTGCTCACTGGAACATTTTTATGATAGTTCCTTTAGAATATTTATTAAATAATTCTGACATCTCTGTGATCTTGGCGTTACCATCTATCGGTTTTCTTTCTGCACTCAGTTCAGATCTTCCTGGTTCTTGTTATGATGAGTGATTTTTGATGGAAACCAGAACATGTTGGGTATTGTGATATGCAGCTCTGGATTTTATTTAAACCTTCTATTTTATCTGGCTGCTTCTGCCAAGGTTCTGGCTAGGAAAAGGAAAAAGTGGTTCCTTGTTACTGCAGGGGAGGGAGAAGTCCAAGATTTCCACTCAGCCTCTGTTGACACATGATGAGGGAAGATGTCCCCATTTCTTCTGGGTGGGGTAGGAGTTCTGATTCCCCACTAGGCCTCCATGGCAGCTCCCTGGTTGGGAGGAGTGGGAGTGCCCCCTTACTGCTGCCCATGTGGCTTCACTACCCTGAGACAGAAAGGGAGCCTTGTAACTACTGGACCATGATGGAAGCCCTCACTCTCCACTTGGCCTCCTCTAAGACAACACCTGTTGGGGGGGAGGGGTGCTTCATTGTTGGCATGTAGGGGGAAGTCTATGCACCCCACCTGGCAGGAGAGGGCCTGGGCACTGCCCAGAAGTGAGAAATGTCCTGTCTGTCCACTTGGCCATCTCTGATACCACCCTGGCAGCTTGCCTTGTTGCAGGTGGAAAGGGTGGCTGTCCACACTCCCCACTTGGCCTTTCCTGGTGAGAGTGGGCCACAGATTTTGCCATGATGTTTGAGTGGATTAGAGCAGTTCTTGTCTAAAAGTTTTCTGTCTTGCTAGCCTGTCCGTTTCCTGATCTTTTTGATAGAGAGAGCAGACTTTTGTTAGGGCTTTTTAATGTTGTAAGTGCTCCGGCCTTTCCAGGTTGTTGGCTTCTTCAGACCCAAGTCTAGGACATATGAAGCAAAAAGAAATCCCAGGAAACTCACCACCATGGCCTTCCTTGGGTGCCACGGTCCCTACAAGTGTGTCTCTTCTCTCACATTTCAGAATCATCGTAGGTTTGTTTTATATATATGCCCAGCGTTTTAGTTGTACTTAGAGGGCGGAATAGAGAAAAGTGTGTCTGCTCCATCCTTCCAGATGTGGAAGTCCTCTGAGCACTAAGGTTTATGTTCATTCTGAGGAAGAGAAACTTCAGGAAAATCAATTGCCTTTTATTGTTTTGTTTCTACTAACTGCTCACTACTCCTGATCCTTGACATATTTGGATATTTTGTCAATATTGATCTTGATTTTCTTTTATATTTTTCTGTGTATTGTTAATATCTAGAAAAAATTACAATTGACCTATGGAAGAGAAAATAGAAATATTGGTTGATACTGTTATTGAAATTTGGTCTGTGAAGTAAAAAATTTAATTAATTCGTCAAGGAGGCAGCATACTGTGTTGGCTAAATGCATGGACAGTTCAGCCAGATTATCAGGTTGAAATTTGGTTCCACAGTGGCCAGCAGGGTGACTTTGGGTAAGCTCCTGTGCCACCATTTCCTCATCTTTAAATGGAGTTGATATCACTATCTGTTTTTATATGCAGATACTTGTTGTTAAATGATTTGATGTGTGGAAAGCACTTCTTAGAACTGTGCCTAGCATCTAATAAATACTATCCAAAGGTTTGCTATTCCTAACCATTTGCCTATTTATTTTTATTAGACATAATTCCCAGCTGCATGTTCTGTTCTATATTTAAGTGTGTATTTTTGGATAGTATCTCATTTCTTTATTGTTAGAGTTTAAGAACACATTTTAGTGTCTGGAAACAGAAGTCTCCTATCTATCAAAATTCTCTTCCAATATTTTCTCCAAATCATTCTCTGTATCAACTTTAAAATACATTCCATAAAGGTCCACATTTTCAAGCAAATTTCAGTATGAAATGCCTTCGATTTACAAATAAATTTAGTAAGGCTTGCTATCATTCCAATTCCATCAATAAATAAAGGTGTCCTATCAATAAATAATGTGAGCCTTTTGCTTATTCAAAAATTGTATTATATTAACAATTAAATTTTAGAAGTTTTTAAATCAGATTTGCACACTTGCAGTTTATTACTAAGTATTTTAAATTTATTCCTATGTTATTGGGATATTTTTCTGCTATATCTTTAATAGGGTTGTTACTTGTACACGGAAAGCCACTGCTTTTTGTGTGCTTATTTGGAGACGGAACTTCTTCCCAAATTGTGGCAAAAATGCTCATTTTTGCCTGTTCTTATTTTTATTGTTTTTGGTGGAGAATATGGGCCCTGAGCTAACAACTGTTGCCAAAATTCCTCTATTTCCTTGAGGAAAGTTTTCCCTGAGCTAAGAGCTGTGCCTGTCTTCCTCTGTTTTGTATGTGGGACACCAGCAAAGCATGGCTTGATAAGCGATGTGCAGGTCTGCACTCAGGATCAAACTGGAGAACCCCAGGCGGCAGAAGCAGAGCACATGACCTTAACCACTATGACACCGGGCCAGCCCCTCTGACTAGGTAATCACCGTGCATCTCTCCTTCAAGTTACCCAGAGTTATATTACACACTGGTATTATGTGAATGGAATATTTTATCATTTTATCTACATGATTATTGTTATAAAAAGAAAAATCATATATTTTTGTATTTGTATCTCATATCCAGGAGGTTTTACTTTCAAGTTTTAGGAATTATACTGTTTCAGTTGATTCTTTGGAGTATTTTTTGTATAAAATGATGTATTTTAATTTCTTATGTTTTCCTTTTTAATAAATATCACCCTTTTTGTTTCATGAATTGTTGCACCACCCAGAACTCTGGAGCAATGTTAAAAGACAGGAATGAAAGTGAACATTTTATGTTGTCCACAAATTTAAGTGTAGATGGTATTTTCAGTTTTTCATTATTTAACTGCAATGTCTGTTGGCAATTCCAAAATGTTAGTTATTGTGTGAAAAGTCTTCAGGACCAGTCTTTCATCTTGGGGTCCCATGCAACCCTAGACTTGCTGTTTTTCAGCCACAGTAGACCTTTTTGTCAGGTCCCCGAATAGTGGAAGAAATGTGCTATTCTAATTATCTCTGACAAGGAAGTCTTCCTTTATTCAGCTGTTATAATTCTACTTATCTTTCAGTACTTAAAATAAAACACTTTTGTACTTTTTTGTTTCTTTTGTGGGGAATATTCTGACATCTCAAAGTAAGGTTAGATACTACCCCAATATTTGTATTTACTGCACTTGTATCGTGACCCTTATAATGTTCCTTGTGATCACTCATCATGTTCATCTCCTTGCTCCCTGACTCTGAACTGGCAGAGAACAAGTGTGATAGGGCAACCAGGGGTACTAAAACGCATCCTCAGCATATTTCACAGTGGCTGGTTCATAGCAGAAATATAGGATATGTTTTTCGTTTGTTAAGTCATGCACATTGTTTCTGAACACTTACGTGTGTCATCATCGGTGCTAGTAACTTGAGAAATTAAGCTAAATAACATGCACCCTTCAACGTGTTCATATTTGGTTGAAAGACTTATATACAATAAAACCAAGATACTCATAATGACGTGTGTTAGGTTCCATGGTAGACACAAACACAGGTCACTCTGGGATAGCCCTTCAAAATATTTTCTTGAGAAGGTAATGCAAAGAGTCAAAAGATAAGTAGGAGTGAACCAGGTCAAAGAGAAGAGTATCCTTACATAGGGAAGATTATTAACTTTACTGGAGAAATCAGTGAGTAAATGAGAGAACAACTTTGAGATGTCAGTCCTATTCTCGATCCTCCCCATTTTGGGAACAAATAAGGACGTAAACGAAAGGATGAGTAGGAAACTTCCTCCAGATCTGCACCTGTGTCAGTGGAAACCTCCTTCTCTGGGCAGAGGGCACAGTCAAAGCAGCAGGCAGCCTTTCTCCACTGGGGAGCTTGCCTGGATGCAGGGCCACAGCTCTTGCTACACAGAACAGGGACTCTGAAGAAATCAGAGGGAAGTCTTGTTAAAATCTGAAAATATGATCTAGTTCTGTGTAACCAAAATGTTTCAGGGACAATCAACAAATTCCATTTAAAAGAAGCAGCCCCTTTGATCACAGGGCTGGATGCTCTTAACTACTGTATGATGTTAGCCATAACAAATTATAGAACCATACACTTTATTACATGTATTTTTATTATCTAATAGGCATTAAGAAAGAAAGATTACTCAAGTTGAAAGGAATGTTAGACAATAACTTGAGTTGGAAGAGGTGACTGTGCTTGCCCTATTGAGCTGAAGGAGGACATCAAAATCCCCACGCTGGGCTCTGTTCTAAATACATATGGGTCATAAATATCCAGCAATGAAACTCTCCAACCAACCTCTTTAAACCCAGTGACCCAATCAATGAACTCTTCGTAGATGGAAAAGTCTTGACAAGGTGGTGCCTGTAGGACAAATTGTCCTACTTTCACCTGAAGTCCAAGTCCACCAGCAAAGTTCGAAAAGTTGAGAATATCATACTCTTTCACAGAGATTCTTGCTGATCTAGATGTACCTGGTCCCTACCATTGCAGTCAAACTGTGTGGTCTTCCGAAAGGAGTGGAGATGGAAAAGCTGTAGTTGAGCTGCAGAAGGAATTTTGGATTTGGACACAAAAGATCTGATAGCTGTGTGACATTGGAAACATCCCTCTTCTTTTTAACTTCAAACTTAAAAGTACTCACTTGTATTATAAGATTCAAAAGAGGCAACCCATATGGAAGTAACTTGATAACCTAAAACAAAAATTTAAACTGATATTTAAATATCATATAGTATGTATGTGATTTACATATGTGATACATATATTTTTATGAGATAAACATGGTAAGTTATCCACTATAGAATCAGACCCTACATAGGCACTTCCCCTGTCAGTCACCTCCTTGAGGAGATGCTTGGAGAACATGAAAATCAAAAAATATCTATGCATAGCATTCAGAAAATATTGACCAGAGAATCAAATTCAGCCTCTCTCATTTGTCATTAGCAGTCTCTCAAAACTTCTCTTAACTCTTTTGCAAAATGGGGATAAAAATACTGCCTAAAGAAATTGTGATATAAGGTGAAACATATACATATATAAATATACCATTTCTATATCATGCATATATATATATGCATAAGATAAAAAATTTAAGTTAGCTACTAGCATGCCAGAACTGACATAAGCAATTCGAGCACTAGAGTTCTCTCTACTATCATTTAAGGCCATCATGGAAGAAGTCCAAACCTACAATAATGAAAAAAGAAAGACAATATTGGCAAGACTCTGAGGCTCTTTGTGACTCAAAGAGTTCCCTTTGGCCCATAAATTCCAAAATTCTATCTCTGCCATTGTCACCTTTTTCTTTACAATTATTTCTACACAAACAAGTTGAAATTGAAAGACTCTAAGACTAGAACTCTGTCTTAAGCACTGAAGTTAGTAAAGAAACTGGTATAAGTCTGAAAAAAGAACCCCAAACGCTGATTTCATACTGACGTCCTGAAAAAAGTACATTTGACTATGTATTTGGACAAGATATAAAATTTATAGACCATCAGACAAGGAGCAGCTTGATTTGGAACATTACCTACTGAGGGTAAACAACCAGCCTCTCCCCATTCCCTATTGATTGCATTTCTGATGGCTGCAAAAGAAGTTTATGAAGGGTCTGGGCCACAGCACAGACAGCATTTTATACACAGTTACTCCCGCCAGCCATGGCCATATCAAACTTATGCAAAGGGCGAGACTCAAAAGAGGCATTGAGAGGACAGTCCTCCAAATTTTTACATTCAGTTTCAGAAATCAAGCAATCAAAGTGCAGGTTCCGTAATTTAGTGAGGTAGAAGTCTTCTGGGTGTTTAGAAGGGGTAACTTTCTGGAGAAATTGTTTCAAACCAGGGATCTCGCTGTGTGGTTGTCAAAAAGTGAGAGTCCCATGGAACGTATCAAGCATGGAATAACTTTCACGGAACATAAAATCCCAAGGCAATGTATTGATCAGACTTGCCTGTCACCAAAAGGTTCCCCTTTGAAAAGCTCAGTCCTATGAGTGAGTCAGAGTCACCATAAATGACAACCACATTTGCTGATGAATCGCTAATCCTGAAATGCTATTACCAGGCCAATGAGAAATATATGCTGTCAGTGACAGAAATCAATTCAACAAAGGCCACACAGATGCCACTCTGGTACATCTCTTTTCTCAAGTCCCATAGAAACTGAACCCCTTTCTTGTCTTCTGAAACAGCCAGCACAACCCAGATCTAGTCAAAATGCAGCCTCAACCAAACCATACCAAGGGCCAGTGCTGTGTTTCTGGGGGCCGTCTGGTAGAGAGATGGAAACTGGTCTTTGTCCCTCAGGATGGGATCAAAAGGGCCATAGGTGAGTTAAACGGGAAAAGAAAAATATTGTCCCATTTGAGATCAAAGGAAGCAACGTGAGGAAGAAATGAAGCGCAATTATCAGCCTATCTGACTTCCATTATGTTCAATGGCCTCAAGCCAGACTGATGGTTGCTGTTCAACAAGTGTCCCTTCGGGGCCGGCTCCCTGGCCCAGTGGTTAATTTCACGCACTCCGCTGCGGCGACCCAGGGTTCAGATCCTGGGCGCGGACATGACAACACTCCTCAGGCCACGTTGAGGCAGCATCCCACATCCCACAACTAGAAGGACCTGCAACTAACATATACAACTGTGTACGGGGTAGGGGGCTGGGGAGATAAAGCAGAAAAAGAAAAAGTAAATAAGATTGGCAACAGTTGTTAGCCCAGGTGCCAATCTTAAAAAAAAAAAGTGTCCCCTGTAGAAAGGAATCACAGAAAAGCTTTGTTCCTTCCACTTTTGTGCATCACTCTCCCTCTGAAAGTTCTCTGCAAAACAATGGCCATAAGTCAGAAATCCCCAAAACTTTAGCCAGTTAGGATCTATCCATTAGTATGCTCTTTGACATCAGTCTTAGCAGCCTATTTTCAAGTACCATGTCTGACTGGGCAATGGAAACAAAATGCAAAATGAACAAATGGGACTACATCAAAGTAAAAAAATCTTCTGCACGGCAAAGGAAACCATCCACAAAACCAAAACACAACCTAACAACTGGGAAAAGATACTTGCAAACCATATATCGGATAAGGGGTTAATATCCAAAAGACAGAAAGAACTCATACATCTCAACAACAACAAAAATCAACAACCCAATTTAAAAAACGGGCAAAAGATCTGAGCAGTGACTTCTCCAAAGAAGATATCCGGATGGCCAACAGGCATATGGAGAGGTGCTCAACATCATTAGCGATCAGAGAAATGCAAATCAGAACTACAAGGAGAGGTCCCCTTACTCTGCTCAGAAAGGCTCTAGTTAACAAGACAGGAGACAAGTGTTGGAGAGGATATGGAGAGAAGGGAACTCTGCTACACTGCTGGTGGGAGTGCAGACTGGTGCAGCCACTATGGAAAGCAGTATGGAGTATCCTCAGAAAACTAAGAATACATCTACCGTATATATGATCCAGCCAACCCACTGCTGGGTATTTATCCAAAGAACTTGAAAACACCAATGCAGAAAGACACATGCACCCCTAGGTTCACTGTGGCATTATTCACAACAGCCAAAACTCGGAAGCAACCTAGGTGCCCATCAAGGGAAGAATGGATAAAGAAGATGTGGTACGTATGCACAATGGAATACTACTCAGCCATAAGAAATGATGAGATCTGGCCATTTGTGACAACATGGATGGACCTTGAGGGTATTATGTAAAGTGAAATAAATCAGAGGGAGAAAGTCAAACACCGTGTGATCTCACTCATAAGTAGAAGATAAAAACAGTGACAAACACACACAGAGCCATGGAGATTGGATTGGTGGTTACCATAGGGGAAGGGGGGAGGGGAGAGAGCAAAAGGGGTGATGAGGCTCCCATGTGAGGTGACGGAGTATAATTAGTTTTTGGGTTGTGAACATGATGTAATCTACACAGAATTCGAAATATATTACAACGTACATCTGAAAGCTATATGATGTTAGAATCCACTGTTACTGCAATAAAATAAAATAAACTAAAGAAGTATAGGAGCCTCAAGAGACTAACAGGCTTTTGAAAAGTTATTCTAGGGATTTGTATGGCTTAGCTCAGGGTGGCAGACACCAGCCTGAGAAACAGCTGTGACATAGCCACTAACTTCAACTAAATTATACTCCGACTGGAGGGAAATCAAAACTACTATAATCATAATTTATTGAAGGCTTCACTTTGTGCCAGATCCTGTGCTAACTGCTTTGCACCAACTATCTCATTTAATCCTCACATCCAAAAGCTAGGTTACCGTTATTCTCCCCATTTTAAAGGTGAGGAGGCGGAAGCAGAAAGATGGCAATCTGCCTGGAATTCACAGAAGGATTCTCTATGTCATGACATGACTTTTTGACAAGATTTAAAGGTTTAACACATTACCCGGAAGATGCAGATCACAGCATCACGGAACGTGAAAAACACTGAGTCCTGCAAAATGTATTAAAACACTAATTATGGATCCTCACAATCTCTTTGCACGTTTTTTCAGATGAGGGAAAACCCAGTGTGAAAAACCGTTGATGAGATGTCTCCAGATGAGGACTATGTCTGGTCTTTAAAGCCGGGAACGATCCCAGTAGATTCTGAGTCAGTGGGTCCAGAGTAGGCCTTGAGCATCTCTGTTCTTTTAAAAAGCCCCACAGGGTACACTTCCGTCCCCTTGGAGTTGGGCAGTACAGTCATGCCCTACATCGGGACGTTTCAGTCCACAACGGGGGTCCCATAAGATTAGTCCCATGTGGCCTACGTGTGTAGGAGGCTCTGCCATCTAGGTTTAGGAACTCCGTGGTGTTTGCACAGTCTCGAGATTGCCTGACTGTGACACACTCCTCAGAACTTCTGCCCACTGTTAGGCAAAGCATGACTGTACTGCCTTAGATTCTCCACGGTTCCAGACCCTGCACTGTTTACATGACTGCACACACAGAGGGCACCGTGTCTGAGGCAGAGAGCAGCTGGAATCACACAAGCTCTCGACAGAGAGTCAGGGAAAGGCGTGCTCTGCTTAGACGACTCTCTACTTTTCTTTGTGTCTGAACTATTTTATAGCTAATCTGCTTTTCTTAACGGAGCAGCTTTGCAAAAAAAAAGAAGTTACCAACAAATAGTAAACAAACCAATATAAACAATACGTATTAAATAAGCCTAACCCTAAACTGCTACTGAAAAGGCTTTTATTTCCATGGGATAATTTTGACAGCAGTAGATTTTTTTACCAAGAGCAGCCAATTTGAGAGAGATTATTTCTAATTCCACAGTGCTACAGATGCAGTCAGTAGCAAGTGCAAGCTGGAAAGGAAACAAAGTTGGCTGTAATCCATTCCAGTTCACACGTTTCACCAGGGACAGCCTCCAAGCCTTTAATACTTATGTATGTATTTATCCATTTATTTAATCAACCACTACTAACACCTACTAAAGGCCAGACACTGCTCTAAGTACTTTACTGATAGGAAATATCCTTTCATCTTTACACTCACCTATGGAGGGTGTGTTATAATCATCCCCATCTTACAGATCAGGAAACTGACACACAGAATGGTACGGTAACTTGCCCAAGTTCACACAGCCCATAGGTGGCAGAGCTAGGACCCATTTGACAGAGTCTGGCTCCAGAGTCCATGTTCCGAATCACCATGCTTCGTCTCCATAAACCTATAGAAAGCGCCAGCTTTAATCGAAAAGTTTTGTTTTCCCCACCCTAAGGTCCCTACGCGGCCCCAGGCTCCAGGGCATTCTTTCAGCTCCTCTGACAGGCCATACTCCTTCCTTGCCCTGTCCCAACGCTCTCCCACACAAGTCCTCCTTTTCTTTTAGGCATCTGCTCTCAGCTTGAACATCACTGCCTAAGTCACAAAGTCTAACAGTAAATGCTGTATTTTTCAACACTCAACACAAAATTGCTTTCACGTATCTCCTAGGTAATTAGTTGCTGCCTGTCTGTCCTTTCCAACTAGGCTGTGAGGCCCAGTACGTCAAACACCCTGTCAGTCTTGCTCACCAAGTGTCCAGACCACTGAACATGCACCGACCAGAGGAAAGGAAGGACTTGTCCCAAAGTCAACTCTCCGGACTTTCTGTGGAAGGAGGGAACGAACAGAGCACCCTCGAGCCTCACGCTTTCTTTGCCAGACTTTCAAGTGTGGGACACATACCTGTGCTCACAACGCTCCCTGGACAGCCCCCACTGCACCCCTAACAGGTAGACTTCCGCACAGTCAAGGGCTTTGGAAAGCACTGGCTCTGCACACAAATATCACGTGGCCCTCGACAGGCCACTTCCCCTGAACCGGCCTCAGCTTCAGGGGCACAACAGGCTTCATGAAAACCCCAACGGAACGTA
This sequence comes from Equus caballus, assembly GCF_041296265.1. Taxonomy (NCBI): domain Eukaryota; kingdom Metazoa; phylum Chordata; class Mammalia; order Perissodactyla; family Equidae; genus Equus; species Equus caballus. The sequence continues at coordinate 12,663,004 of NW_027222391.1, forward strand.
GCCTCTAAAACAGGGAGACCTGCACTCCTCAGAACGCCTCGAGACCAGTGTCGTTATCTACTTCACGTCTTTCCTTCCAAGGAGCCAAGACCACGGGGGCCGCTTCAGCGCCCGACTCCCGGGCACCGCACCCCCAGGCTGGCCCCTGGGCAGGTGCCCGGCACACACCTCACGTTCCATGAACGAGTGACGCGCACGAAGAGACCCCCCCCCTCGCTCCGCGCGCCGCACAGCTGTCCTGCGACCTGACGGGCACCTCTCGGCGCACAAGCCTATTCCTCAGGGACACGCTCGCCTCCCACCAGCCCCCAGGCCCACGCCCCCAGGTACCTCTCCCAGATGGCATCGTCTTCGCAGGCGCCCTGGTCGTCCGTGTCCGGCGAGCAGGAAGAGCGGAAGCTGAAGGAGGGCCTCCTCAGGCTAGCGGCCATGGCTGTGGAGGGCCCGGGCTGCTGTGCCCAGCGGGGACACGGAGCGGCGTCCACGGACGAGCCCGGCCCGGGAGAGAGCCGCAGAGCGCGGCCGGACTCCGCGGGGCTCGGCTCTGGCCAGGCGCGGCTCGCCAACGCCTCCCCGCCTGGCGGCCCAGCAGCCGCGCGCTCTTCGCGCGCGCGCACGCCCGCCGCCCAGACGCTCCCTGGCCTTTGCCCCGCCCCCCCTCCGGCGGCGGACGTGGACACCTCCCAACCAACCAACCACAACAACAGAAACCCAGGACTCCTGTCTCCCTCGGGGTGAGATCACATATTAAAAGCTTGCTTCCCGTTCATTCAGTTGAGGAACCAATGGGTGTCACTGATTCGCAAAGTAGAAATGACCTTGGGCGAGGCTGAGGTGGGGCAGTTTAGCCAAGGGGAGAGGTTAGCAGATGAAATACACCACTTTCTTTGACTCATCCTCAGCCTAGAGGGTATTGCAAGCCACTCAACAAGCATAGTCGTCGGGGTCAGCAGCATACACAGTCCACACGTGTGAGTGGGTATGAAGTGTCAACAATACACAGTAGAAGGTGTGTATCCCATCCGTCTAGATGAGGAGGCTGAGGGGGACTGGAAGAAGGTGGAGGCAGCCGCACCAATACACCTCTGTTGATCGATGAGCAAAGAATTCTTGTGTTCTTTGCTGAGCCTCTGATTCAGAAAAACTGGTGATTCAGAGGACTCTGGTCAGTTTTTCATTGTGAGGCCACCCCAAAGGCTTCCCTCAGGCAGGGCCAGCTCATTCCATTTAAGCTCCTGATCAAGGGGCTGAAACTTTAGGACATAGCAGTAGAGTCTGGAAATGGTGAGCTTAACCATCTCAAGCTGCATGATGCCTCCAAGTTTGCGACTGTACTGGGGGAGCCATGAACAATGTCCCAGCCAGAGAAGGTGGCTGCCGGCTAATCTGTCTCCTCTGACAAAGTCAAGAAAAGAGAAACTGGAGTTTCGATCCCTGTGAACACTAATATTGGGAGAGAAAGCTGGGCATGAACCATGGCCTTTCTCCCCATGAGGCTCAAGTGGACATTTGCTGCCTTGGCTGTCCAGGATTGCTTTCTGCTTGAACAACAGCTAGAGTTTATTCTGAAGAACTAAACTCTCCTTTCAGTCCACTTGTATCACATGAGGCTCCATGCTTGGCACGGGGGGCAGAACCTTACCGCGGCCTGGCAATGATACCCAGAACACCCCAGTGATACTTTAGGATTGCATGTATGTGTGTGTTGGGGCAAGGGAGGGCGGTGACCAGGTGAGTCCAATCTGAACGAATCCAAGGAGTTGAACCAAACCAGGAGTTACTAAGTCTGGAAGAGCTCTCTTTTTGGCCAGACTTGAACCTGGGAGGATGTACCTTTCAAGCTACTGAGAGCCATCTTGCCATCTCATATAGCCTGAGAACGATGCTAATGGGCAGGCTAACGGAGTCTGGGGCACCGTATACACAATTAGTGGTGACCTGAGTTTGGAGTGTGGTAGCTGACGGGAAAATCACCAGCGTCTGTGGAAATGGTCAATCAGAAGCAGCTAAATTCAGAAAGATGAAATAAGCTCTCATTGGGTAGTTGCAACTTTACTCCTGAGCTAGGCGCCAACTATCCCTCCCTTTCCATCACCACCTGGTAGTACCTCAGTCAACCATTTTCTTCCTTCCCTGTGTTTCCATTTGCCTAAGTTTTGACCTGTGATTTGCTCCCAAGCCTTAAGTAGCTCTAGTCTCTTGGAAGACCAACTTTCTTCCATTGAACTGCTGTTGCTCCTTTGTCAAAAATCAGTGGGGCATATTTGTTGGGACTATATCTGGGTTCTTTGTTCAGTTCCATTGATCTATGTGTCAATCCCTCTGCAAATATTACACAGTCTTGCTTACGGTACCTGTGTAATAAGTTATGAAACTGAGTAGCTCGATTACTCCCACTTCTTCCTTGTCAGAGTTGTTTAAGCTATTTTAATTCCTTTCTCTTTCCGTACAGATTTTGGAATTACTTTGTCTCTAGCTACAAAACCAATTTACTGGATTTTGATTGCATTAAATCTGTATAACAGTTATGGAGTATTGACATCTTTACTATATTTCGTCTTCCAATTCAGGAACATGGTATTTTTCTCCACTTATTTAGCTGTTTCACTGCTATTATCAGTGTTGTGTAGAGTTCGCCATACAAGTCCTGGACATGTTTTGTTGAATTTACACCTAAGTCTTTTATTTTTATTAGTGATCCCAAGTGTACTTTTAATTTTGGTATCCTATGCACATGTTCATTGCTAGTACATAGAAATACAACTGACTTTTACATGTTTATTTTCTATCCTAGCATATTGCTGAACTGTGTTATCACTTCTAGGAAGAATTACTTATTAATTTAATTTTATTTTTTGAGGAAGATTGGACCTGAGCTAACATCTGTGACCATCTTCTTCTACTTTGTATGTGGAGCACCTGCCACAGCATGGCTTGATAAGCGATGCATAGGTCTGTGTCTGGGATCCAAACTGGTGAATTCTGAGCCACCGAAGTGGAGTGCACCAACTTAACCAACTACCACCGGGCCATAGCCAAGAATTATTTTTAATAACTTCTTGTGACATAAAGCATGAAATTAAGATTCAATATTATGACCTGTCTTGACATCTGATAAATCAAGGGGACTTCAAATGGCCTAACTGCAATTCCCCACTCCTCTGTCCCCTCTTCTCCCGCAGATAAGGGCCCCTGGCCAAACACCCCTTCTCATCACAGGGAGCAGACACAGTGCCTGCTTGTTCCTGACCTCAGGCTTCAGTTCCCTATCAGAGAATCATTCCAACAAGCCCACCACACCCTCCTGTGGGAACCAGGGCTCACTTCACCCTCTTGTTACCACACAGTCCTGTTCCTACCCAAACCTCTGCTTGTTCCATCTGTTCCCAAGTGCAGTCCCCGTGTGGCCCTGCATGGTGTGTGCTGTCCTCCTCCTGGGGCTGTGAGAATATATGATAAACTAATAAACTGCTGTCCATTCCACCTGTCCACTGTCGAGTGTACTGTGTTTAGCCAGCCCCATGAGTCTAGGGTGGAAATCTCCCTCTCACCAATGGAGTGAAGTGACTAAAACAGTTGGCATCACAAGGAGGATGGCCCAACCTCACCTGAGGACACCTGGGCAGTGCTCACTAACTACTCCTTTGCTAACTATCGGGGTCGTTGGCAGCAGTTACTATCTTGGGAGTGAGGGCCCATTGCCGGCCAGCTTGGGCTTTAGCTCATGTTCTGTTCTCTCAAGTGGATGCTGCCATCTCTTCCCCACCCCAGTGTCTCATTCTTCCCCAGAAAGCAAGACCTATTCTTAGTTGACTCTATCCCAGAGTGAGGTGCCATCAGGTGTGGCCTGTGTCTGGCAGGTGGTCTCCCAGCCTCCTACCCGAGGGCAGCGACAACACAACCTCCTAACTGGTGGATGCTTGAGTTCCATTTCCTGAATCTCAGGCTGATGCTCCTTAGTCACTGTGTCTAGTCTGATGACCATCAGTGGCTGCTTGGGGCGGTCACAGAGACACTGTTTGGGAAAGTGTCCCCCCAGCACAGTCCTGGGGATGACCCCTTGTTTGGCTTGAGGAAAGGAGAAGGCCATGACCCCAGGAAGATTTCAGAATGACTCCCTGGCTCCCTCCAGAGTCAGGGCTGTTCAGGCAAAGGCAGTGAGCTCGCCCATCTCCTGTGCTGCTGCTCATCATGCTGCTGTCAGGGGCTCTCCAGACCCATAAGGGTTTCGAGGTCCACGAGCATGGGAGCCCATGGCCCAGGCACAGATCAAAAAGAACAAGTGTCTATGGGGGAGCGTGTGGTGTTCTACTTCTCTCCCAATGTGAAACTCTGAACCAGCACACTTGGGCTGTGCTTAGCGTTGTTCCTGACCAGCATGCCAAAGGACTAATCTGGTCATCAAGGGGCTCGAGGCCCCCACCTCGGCCATAGACAAAATGACCTCCTGGATGTGGACTTCAACACTGGGGAGATTGACTGGCATTCCTGGAGGGAAAGAACACTTGTCTTTGAGGCCCGACACCTGGTTCCTTTCCACATAACCACCCTGAGGGTCTGCCCACATGTCATCCGATGGAGAAACACAAACGCTGTGACTCTCCAGGCAAAAATATCCCGAGGGAATAAGTACAGAGAGAAGGTGGGGGGAGGGAAGCAGTGCCCAGCGGGGAGAAGGTAGGGCTGCAGCAGAAGATGGCTTCCACCCCTCAACGTCTGCATGCTGGGGGCCCTGGGCTCCTCCAATGCACCCTGTCACCTAAGCCGGGGTGGCACAAAACTCTGATCCTCAGGGTTATGAGGAAAACAATGCACAGCACCCCTGTGGCACAGTGAAGGTGTTAATTCAAACCTGACTTAAATACAACCATTGCTGTGAGAGAGACCCCAACCCTGATGCTCCCGACCTGAGCCTCTCTGGAGGGAAAACTGATAAACAAGAGCAGAGCAGAAAGACACTCCCCCAGCCCCAAGTGCATCCTGTGACCATCAGACCAATCAAAAGATAAATAAAGGAGAGAAACCTGGATACGTGCGGAGGAAGCAATCACACAAAAGAACTAATTCCAGAAAGGTTCACAATTTGGCCCAATTAGAAATTGAAAATTTACTAGAGTAATTTATATGGCAAAAAGATAAAGGGTTCTAACTGGCCTTTGTGCCTCCACAACATAGTTTCTGAACTAACTTTAACATCTGCTAACATGCCCTAGTTTGGAAACCATCATGGACTTTACACAAGAGCTGAAATTATGGTTACACCTAGTGAAATGAGCATGTTTTCTAGTTTCTGTATTTAAGGCTTTGACATCCGAGGCCTCGGCAACCTTGGAGGAACTGCCCTGCCAGGGTTAACTAGTTGCTACAGATAGTAAATGACTCCTCTGAGCAATCCTTTCGTACGTAATCATCTAGAGTCAACACCCTCAACCCCCTCCTCTCCGAGGCTCTTCCACTCTGGGCCACTCTTCCCTTGCCCTCGTCACCCCAGGGACGGGGACCAGACAACCAGGGACACTGCTGTGCCCTGAGCCCACTGAAATGATTCAAACCAGCCAAGCCAACACCTGCTCACCCTGCCTCACTCCTTCCTTCCCGTGGAATCCACACGAAAGGCTCTCGCCCACGTTTTCCCCTCGCTCCTTCTGTCTCCTGACCGACCCTGGTGCTGCCCTGTGTGGCCCTCCATGGTGTACCCTGCCTTCTTTTGCTCGGAATCTGTGAGGAGAGAAAGCTTCTTCCTTCGTGACAGTTATTTCTGTGTCTTTGAGTCTGACTGTACCTGAAGGAAATAAACCCTGGTCCACTTAAACCTCCTGGGCCCAACTACATTTACACGTGGCTGAACATTTTGCTGTTATAGATTGGGTTAATATGCTCTGTTCAGAGCCTGTTTCAACATCCTCCGAGCCACAGTTTGCCATCACCTCTGAGGGGACATGTTTTTGCCTTGTTACCCACAGGGACTAAGCTGTTCTGCTCTCACAGGCAGTCTTTGCAGGCACCGGATCCCCCTTTCTCCAGGAGTACAGGCATGACATGACTTTTATGACCTCCTCCTTCGAGGACATTTGTTTGACACACTTGTGAAGGACGTACAATCCAATATCATGTGATCCCTTTTTGCTTCTGGAGGCAATATAGTCCTTGTCTACAAATTTTACTTAAGGCCATTTATGCTGTGACTTATAAATGAGCCCAGCTTCAGTGGGGACCCCCTCCAACAAAGGACTCTAGGAGCTGTCCAAATTAAAATCAACAGGCCCTCCCACTAGAGCCCTCAGAGACTCTTGTGGGGAAGAGGCTTCGGCAACCTCCTCTCATGCTTCCTGGAGTCTCTGGAAAACCCAGCACATGCATAAGTTGTCTGTGGGTTCCTGATGCAAGAAGCCCGCCTCCTTGGCCCTGCATTCTGCCGTATTAGAGCAGCAATTACTGGCCACACACTGGCCTCTTCTGGAAACAGAATCTCTCCCAGACGCTGAGCCTCCATCCCCAGCTGCCTATTATCACTTTAGTCCTGGAAGTAGCATCCAACAAGTGCGGGAAGATGCGGCTGGCCCGGTGGCACAGCAGTTAAGTGCACACGTTCTGCTTCAGCAGCCCGGGGTTCGCCAGTTCGGATCCACGGTGCGGACATGGCCCTGCTTGGCACGCCATGCTGTGGTAGGGGTCCCACATATAAAGTGGAGGAAGATGGGCACGGATGTAAGCTCAGGGCCAACCTTCCTCAGCAAAAAGAGGAAGATTGGTGGCAGTTAGCTCAGGGCTAATGTTCCTCAAAAACAAAACAAAACAAAACAAAACCAAGTGCGAGAAGGTTACCAAGGCTTCCTTGCAATAGGATGGATCCAAACCTGGGCCCTGTGGCATGTGCGACCTGCCAGATGGGGTGCCCTCCCCTGTCCTCCCTCCATTGCCAAATATGATGGAGCTGCAGGATGTCACCTCTCCCACAGAACCTTTGGCTGCTTGGGAATTCTCTTGGGATCAAGCGAGTGAATATCAATGAAAGTTCATACACTCAAGGTTGTCGATGACCCCCTCTCCCTCCTGGTCTAGTGCCAACATTGTTTCCCAGGGAAGCATTTCTCTTCCTCCCTAAATGTCTCAGATATCACCAGGGTGTAAGACGATGTCAAGGCATCAGAGAGACAACTGTACTATGAGGCCTGAGATGAAGATTCAATATGAAGTGTTGCTTTGAAACCTGGTAAACGAAGAGGGCCTCAAATGGCCTACCTGCAAGTTTCCCTCCTCCACAGCTCCCAGAGACAAGATCCCCTCGCCAAACAACCCCTTCATCACAGGGAGCAGGCATGGGTGCTCCCCAAGTAGTGGTCTCAAGTTCCCTGCTCACCTGTGAAATTATTCAAATGAGCCAGTCCCACATTCCTGTGGAAACCAGGGGACAGCGCACCTCTCCTGATACTACAAAGACTGTCCCCCACCCACTTGCGTATTTACTCTCTCCCCAAGCGCACTTTCCTATGTGGCTACACATGGTGTAGAGTGTCCTCGCATAGGCTGCCTGTGTAAATAAATAAGAAATTGCCATTGAACTCACGTGTTTAGTGTTCAGAAATCCCCATCAACCTAAGGTGCATAGGAATCCATCCCTCGCCATCTAGGTCAGGCAGAGGAAAATTAAAGACTTTCGGTGTGCACTGGATTGAAGGAGTTACCCTGCTACGATTAGGCTCGATGAGCTTGAAGTCCTTTGAGTCAGAACCTGTTTGGGGTCTGCAGAGAGTCGCGCGTGGTGGGAGGGTGGCCCACGTGTGGGTGAGGAGCAGGGAGGAAGGCTGCAGGGCAAGGCCTTGGAGATTCTGCTCCAGTTTGGCCTGCAGGCAGTGGAGAACCCTGGATTCCTTTCAAGCAGGGAAGCGATGGGACCACACACAAACTCAGGTCCGGGTACCCGATTTCGCAGCCAAGCCAATCAGTGAGACGTCAGGGTTGCAGCAAGGAAAGAGGTTTATGATCAAGAGGCGGCCAGACAAGGAGGTGGGAGTAAAACTCAAACCCGCCTCCTCAAAGGGAAAACAAAACGTTGGGGCGTTTATCTGGGGTTCGGGGTAGGGGTGGGACCAGGAGAGCGCTGGGGGTGAAGCTTGAAGAGTCCTCTGCTCAGGTGCGACTGTCACTGGTATTTCTTCGTGGGTCACAAGTGCAAAGTCAGTGGGGTTCGACGTGTTGCACGCCGAGGATCTCTGTCCGTGACGCGGGAAGTGGGCGATCCGTCATTTCAGCTGGTCCAAGCCTCTGCACGATGTCCGCTCGGGCGGGGGCCGGGGGGGCGGGGGGGGGCTGCCATTCAAGCTGCTCTCTGATCTGCCGTCTTCCTGTTGTTCTGCAAAACAACCTCAGAAACTTTGGTTACTTTCTTGCCCACGTCCAGCCCTGTGGGGGCCGGGCACCGTGGTGTCAGCAACGGCAGGGTTTTCCTCTTGGGTCACCCTCCCAACAGTGTGGAGGATGGATTCAAGCGGGGGGGGGGGGGTGGTGTGCCAGGAGGCCAGCCGGCAAGATCAGTAAGGAGTCTACGGGGCTGGTTGCGTGCAAGAGACAGGAAGGCATGCGGCAGAGCAGCAGGGAAGGCAAACACGGGAAGGCGCTCGGCTCCCTTTGGGAGTCGGTAGGCTGTGAAGTGGGTGAGACAGAGAGCTCAAGCGTGGCCCTGAGGCCTCTCGCTCTGCTCTCGGGTGATGAGATGGGCAGAGGTTTTCTGAGGGGATGAAAGGAAGGTAAGAGGAGGGGGAGGGTTTTGTTGGAGGATACCGGGCTCCCTTTTGGACGTGTCGGTTTTGAGAAGCCTTTGGACATCCTGAGGGTGCGTCCAGCAGACAGTTAGAGAAAGCAGCGTGGAGTCAGGGGCAGGGTGACGTCAGTCGTACGCACTCAGAAGCCCTGGGCATCCGGGGGGCGAGTCGAATCGTAGGAGAGCGCATGAGCTTGCTCTGAGACCTGAGGGGTTCCTGTTCCCTGAAGACCGTGCCTTCGAGAACAGAACCCTTTGAGAAGTGGTCGGGAGGAGAAGCCGCAGAGGAAAGTGAGACAGAGGGGTCTGAGGTTAGGAAGGGCACCTGGGGAGGGGGCCATCCCCCAGAGAAAGAGGGTGGAGAGAACTTGCAGAGACTGAAGACGTGGGCAGCATTCCTCAGACACCACAGAGAGTTTAGGAAGACGAAGGAACCGAAGGGCGTGCCCTGGCCTCTTGCTAGGACGGGACGGCGACGAGATTTGGGGAGTCTTTCGAGGAGCCGGTGAGAGACGAGCCGATGACTGGATGGCTGACGAGGAGAGGAGTCGAGGTCTTTTGGCAGCAGCTTAGCCGTGAAAGGTAGAGAGAGAAGGCGGTGGTGGAGGAGCAGAAAGGAGAGGTGTGGATGCCGGGAGACACTTGGGTGTGCTCAGCGGCTTAAGGAAAGAGACGGGCCGAAGAGAAAGCAGCTGGCAAACTGAGGCAACGAGATCTTAGGGGGAGGCTGAGCAGATGGTTCCCAGGGCATCCCACGTGGAGCCGGGACCCTGGAACTGCCAAGCTGAATCCCTCTTCCTGGAAAACCCCAAAGGGAAAGGGGAGGGGTGGGTGGAGAGAAATAGAGGGACATTCAAACGGGGGTGGGGGGGGTGCGGGAAACGGAGAGTTCTTGACTAGCTGGCCTCTGATCTCTTCGGGTCCCGAACGGTATGAGGACGATCCCGCTTGAGGCAGGCGATGGAGATTTGGAGGGGCTGTTGAGGAAACGGGGCGGGGGGAGGGCGTTGACCACGGCCCTCTGATGGGCTTGGGGGCGGAAGCGGCTTCCATGCCCATCGCGAGGCGCCGGTTCAGTCAGTCGGTGTCCATCCGGACCACAGACCACAGACCCCTGCTTTAGAAACAACAAGATGCAGTTCGTAAACCCTTGCAAAGATCTCTGAGGTCAGGTGACTGGCTTTGCAACCAAAAGCGAGTCAGGGAATAAGATCCTCCCGTGCTTAGGAGTTTTCTTTCCTGTCTGTCCCAGAGGCCGGAGAGCACCCGAGGGCGGTTTCCCAGGCAGTGGAAAGAGGAGGAGGACCAAGCCGAGCCGGGGGAAACCAAGCTTTCTTCCTGAAGTTTGGATGCCTGCCCCTTGCACGTTGGTGCCCTTCCCCTTTCTTCCTACTGTCCCGGGAGTGGGCGCCCTCGCGCGCTTTCTGATTCTGCAGCACTAAGGCAAGTTAGGTTCCCGCTCCCCGAGGGAAAGCTCAATAAAAGCCCCCCTCCCCCACCCCCGCCCTTCCCACCCCCCCACTCTTCCCACCCCCCCACCCCCCACCCGCCCGCAACCCCCCCACCTCCCAGACCCAACCCCCACCCCCCGCCCCACGCCCCCCAGCTCCTCGGAGACGGTGACAGCGTGACAAACAGAATCGGAAGCGTCCTTGGCCCACAGCCTGCGATCCCACCCGTGCCAAGCCTGCTCTCCAGAGAAGTGACATCCGTCCGTCCGCTTTAAGCTGGGTGACTACCTGCAGCGACCCCCTTTTGAAAGCGTGAACCCTAGCTATTTCTTTGAAAGCTCGAGTAAAGCCGCAGAGAAACCTGTGACCTTTAGCACAAGGCCACTCCGTGCTAAGGAACCCGCAGCGGGGACCGGCTTTCCTGAAAGCGCCGTCGTCTCCTCTGCGGCTTGGGGAGCCTCTAGGGCTTGGACAGGCCTTGGAGCAGCCCGGCAGCACTCTTGGCGGGTGGCAGCAGCCAAGGTGTGCCCGTGGGCACGACGTCGGTCACGGCGTCTAAGAGAAGGTGCCCAGACCCTCCGGTTCCGGGGCCGGGTGGGTCGATGAGAGACACGGCTGGGGAGCAGGGATTCCCGTCCGATCTTCTGGGGGTGGCTGCGAGGGCGGGTCTCAGAAGAGCTGGCACGTTCTTAGCCAGTCTCTGCCTGGCGGGTGCTTCGGGACGCTTCCTGGGCTGAGCGGGGAGCTGTCGTGGTGGAGAAGCTCCCTGAGACTCAGCTTCTAGAAAATTCACCAGAAGCTCCGAGAAGGAACTCTTGAGCTCGGATTGCTGGCTGGGTCTCCGAGGCGTGTCGGGGGCACTGCGGGATCCGAGCCGCCCGGTCACCCATCCGGTAAGGCCGCCCTGCTCTTCCTGCAGCAACTGCTCCATTTCCTCCCTTTCCACACCCAGGGTGCTTCCCATCCGTCGGAACGCTTCCCGGCGTTCGTGTCTGGCGCTTTGCAAGGCGTCCGTGAAGAGCTTTCTCAGGAGGGCCTTGTCTGCTTTTCCTTCCAGGGTGCTCACTAAGCCGGTCCACTTCTTTTGGACGTCCTCCAGCACTTCCTGTCGGGCCTCGTCTTGTCGCTGCAGTTCTCCGATCTGCTCCTCCTGCAGGCGCGAGGCGGCTTGCGCTCTCTCCAGCCGTCCCTGCAGCGACCTCAGCTTCCCTTCCAGACCGTCTGCCTTTTGCATCCATTCGGCCAGGACCACCTTCAGGTTGGCCAGGGCTCCGGCGTGCTGCTTCTCTGCTTCCCAGGAGGCGGACAGCTGGAGGGCAGTCTCCTCTTTCTGCTGGGTGACCGCAGTCAGTTGCTCCTGCAGGGACCCGAGCCGGGCAGCGGCCCGCTGGCTCGCCTTCTGCATGGCGTGGGAAGATGACAGGAGCCTCTCCTCTAGCGCCGTGACTTTCCTCCTGAGTTGAGCCGCTCTGTCTTCTGCCAGCCGCGCTGCCCGGAGATGCGCGTCTTCGCATTCTGAAGCCTGCGTCCGAGACCTCCCCAGCTCCTGGCCTAAGCGCGCTTCCTGGTCCCGCAAAAGGCGAACCTCCTCCCGCAGGGCGCAGTTTTCCACTCGTTCCTGTCTCAGCGCCAGCGCCGCCTCATCTCTCTCGCGCTGAAAGAGAATGCTCTTTTCCTGCATGGAGGTCACTGCATTGCGAAGCTGGCTTAATTCCCCAGCCCGGCCCTGTTCTTTTTCTCTCAGGAGGCACTCAAAAGCCAGAGCCGCCTTCTTCACGGAGACGCATTCGAATTCCTTCTCCCTCAGCGTCATAGAGAGGCGCATGTTCGTCTCTTGTAAGGCTTGGTTTTCGGTGTCCTTCTCCCTGGACCTTTCCAGCAGTTTTGCATTTTCCTGTTTGACTTGGCACGCATCCGCTTCCAGATGGACTATCCTCTCCTTCAGGTTTGTCACCGCCTGCCTCAAAAGTTCGTTTTCGCTCGCTTGGGTCGTGAGGTTTTCCCTCAGAGAAAGGAATTCCTCCCTCTGCGCCTCGATTAAGAGCTCTTTGTCCTCCAGCGTGTTCTGTAAAGCCTCTTGTTTCTCCTTGAGCCGCTGAATTTCGGAATCCGTCTGTGCGTGCCGTTCTCTCTCCAGTTCCGAGGTGGCGGCCATCGCCTCGGACAGTCTCTGAGTCTCCTCCTGGAGGCTTCTGATGGCTGCGTCTTTTTCCTCCGTGGCTCGCCTTAAGGCTTCCATCTCTGCTGGCGGCCCTTTCGAAGACTCGCCCAGCGCCTCGGACTTAATTGCCTCCTGAGAGCCGGCTGCCTCGCAAGTCCGCGACGATGCGGCGGGCGGCTGTGGTGACGTGAGGTCGGGTGGACCCAAGAGAACCTCCTCGGCATTGCAGAGCTGCTCTAGGCCGAGCTGCATCTGTGCCAGTCTCTTCCCCAAGAGCCGGAGTTGGGTCGCATCCCCTTGAGAACGGGGCAACGGGGCGGCAGGGTGCATCTGTCGCCGAGACTTCTCCTCGCTGTCCACTAAGGCCCGGGCCTCGAGTGGTGGGAGTTCCTTCTGAAGTTGGGATGACTCCCGCTGCAGATTGTGCACCTCGGTCAGCACCAGCCGCTGCCACTCCTCCAGCACGTTGACCCGCTGCTTCAACGTGTCCCGTTCCCGGAGAAGCTCCTCCAACTGATTCGCGTCCACGCCCCGAACCTCATGGCCAGCGTCGGACGTTTGCCAGATGGTCAGTAAAGTCTGACATTTCTGGCTCAAGGCACCGATTTCAATGTCTTTGGCTCGGACGAGGCGTGATAAGTGCCGGATCGCTTCTCGAAACATGTCCTCCCCGCCGCCGTCAGAGCGAGGGCGCCGTGTCTGATTTTCGCCTCGCAGCTTCCCGAGCTCTGCTTCTTTGGCCACCAGCAGGTCCATCATTGCGTGATACGCCCTTTTCAGCTGGCTGTTTTCCCTCACCTTCTCGTCGAAAACGGCCAACACTCGTTCCCTTTCCAAAGCGTAGGCTTGCAGTTGCTGCTGGAGGCCCCCCGCATCCTGGACGGAGGCAGCCGAAGCTAGGCGAGCGGGAAGGCCCTGGCTCTCCCAGTCTTGCGGCTGGATCGTCTGAGTTCGTGGCCCGGTCTCATCTTCGTCCGGCTCATCAAGCCGCTCGGTCAGAGGCATCGTCTTTTCGGTCCCAAGTTTCAGTGCCTTCCTCTGCTTTTGCTCTTCAGTGGTCCTTGGAGGATGCTGGGTTTCCTCCTCCAGGTGACCTTCGATCCCTTCCAGTGGAGACACCTCAGATTCTAGTTGTGTCACGGCGTCGAGGGTGTTCGGGTCAACCACTGGAGCGGCTCGAGCCCGTTGTTGTCTCTGTGGCTCCAGTTCTTCCCTCAGGTGACTGCCTTCTTCTTGCAGGGAGGCGAGCCTCGTGTCTCCTTCCTCGAGGGTTTCCTGCAGAGTTGCGGTGTCTCTCCGAGCTGGAGTTGCCGGTCTCTCCTGCTCGGGTGGTCCGGTCGCCTGAATGGCTTCCGTCTCCTTTCTCCCCGAGTCGGGGAAGTCTGGCAGCTTTTGCGTCCCCTTCCTCAGCACACCTCTGGTGAAGTCAGAGAGGTGTGCGGGGAGGGAAGCCACACTGCCGCCCACTCGCCCCAGGGAATGGCCTAAGCCGGAGCCGAGGCCGAGGCGGCCAAACCAGGAGGCCATCGCTGCGGGTCACAGTACTGACCTGGTGCGCTCCGCGAAGAGCGTCCAGCCCAGTCGGACAGTCCCGCCAAGTGTCAGGGCCCCGGCGGCTGCGCGAGGCTAAGAGTCAAATCACAGCCAGGCGCTGCTAGGCGACGGCGGGCTGGCGGCCTGGGGGCGGGGCCTGGGCGGGGCCTGGGCGGGGCGCGGGCTCCAACCGTTGGGCTCGGGCTCCCGGAGGGGAGGGGCGGGGCTGCCCGCAACCGCGAGGCCTGCCGCCCGGCCCTCACCCATGGCCACCTCCTGACCCGCGTGCCCCGCTCCACCCCCCGCACCCCCCACCGCCAGCCCCGTGGGCCTCCGCTCAAGCCCAGGGCTTCCCACCACGGCGGTGGGCCGCCCTCTCCCTCTGCTTCAGTGCCGCCCCCGGGGGCCAGGCGGCCCTCCTGCCCCCTGGGGCCGCCCGCCACGACCGCCGCGCTGAAGGCCGCCATCCCCACACCACCGCCACCTGTGCGCGTGGCAGCGCGTGTGGGCAGAAAGGACCCCAGGGCTCTGACTGCCGCCGAGCGCCTCCCACGCTCCCTCCTGTCCTGCGGCCGGGTGAGGGTTTTCCCAGCCGGCTTGGAGAACACTCGGAGGGCCAAGGGAGGTGGGGACCCGCCTCCACCTGCAGAGTTCCGACGAGTGGGTTTGGACACACGTCGGCCCCCTGCGCGGAAGCACGACCCTCCTGAGCACTCTGACCATTGCCATCCCCCACACAGTCGCCGGGGTCCTTGCCCCGCCGCCTCGCCCCCCTCGTCCTGCGGCCCTGCCTGGAGAAGCGGTCCCCCGGAGGAGTCTGGGGGCTCTCGGGCGCCACAGGCGGGGTGTGGCACACCGCGTGCACGCTGTGCGCCCGCTTCTGTCAGCGCGGGGCGGGCTCTGGTCGGGGAAGGGAGTCTTCCCCATGCGTCGAGCGGGCGGTGGAGCGGGGAAGGGACCCAGAGGTGCTCGTGGAGCGCGCGGCCCCCAGCCCCGCTGAGCCCGGCGGAACGTCGTCCCCGGGGCCCGACTCGGGGCCGGCGGCCAAGGCCCGGCTGCGCGCCGCGCCCTGGGCCTGCCGTGCGCTCTTGCCCGGGCGCGGGGCGTGGGGGCGGCGCGGCTGGCCCCGCGGGCCTGGGGACCCGCCGCCGCAGCGACCAGAAAGTCCCGGTCAGCCTGCCCCGAGCTCCGCGTTTTTGTAGGTAATGTAAACAAAATTATTAGGAACAAGTAAAGTAAATGATGTAAGTAAGATAAAAGTTTTTAGCTGAACTTTTTAATAATAGTCATGTGTTATGGTATAAGTACTTAAAAATAACTTCAAAACCTCCTGGTAACTTGAAACCTTTGAGTTTTACTAAATTAAGTTAAATGCTAGAAATTTGTTGAGTATCTTGACCATTTCCAGATAAGATAAAATAGTAAAACATTAATTACTAAACATAGGTTTATCTACTTTCAGCTTCTGATTAAAAACAAAAAACCCAAAAGATGTTTGGGTCTATTAGTAAACATGTCTTGTGCCGCACTGAAAAATGTATGCTATAAGGAAATGTATGTTTTCAGTAAAAGAAGGTATAAGGAATGGAGATGCTTTAAGAAAGTAAATTGGTCCTAAAGTCAAAGTGGTTATGGGAAAGAGGAAAGAACAAACTCTGAATATGAGTAAGAAAGTCTCTGAAGGTTTGTGGAAAAGGAACCCCGAGAAAAGAAGTTTTCCGCCTAGCCAAGCTGGCAAAGATTGAAGGAATTTAATTAAGTCAGCGTTTCTAAGACCAAAAGTAAGCTGGTGCAAAATTGGAAACTTGGCTTTCTCACTGTTATAAGGATGAGGTTTTCTTGGGCTTCTAGTCTGCTCTTGATGAAGAGATTATGAAAGGCTTCTCTTTACATTTGATAGTCTGCCTAAAAGGCAAAAAAGGGATTTTATGTTTTCAAAATCATTTCCCGTGTTGCTTTTATCAGGTCTTTGATTGCGAGAGCTAAGGGTTTTCTTACGGCCATTTAACTTTCTCTATTTGTCTGAAAGTCTTTGTCACCATGGTCGAAGGCATAACTGAGTATTAGCTCACAGTGACCTATGATCCTATTTGACGAAGGGTTTTAAAACTGATTTGAGATTTTTTGATGAACTTCTGAAAATCAAATCCTAAATGAAGTCTTTTTCGACCTCTAGTTAACTTTGGGATTTTTCAGAGGATCCCTGCAACATCTTAAGGACTCGTTCTCTCTCCTTATAAAAAGAGGGACATGATACTAATTAGGCTTATTCAATAAGTTAAATTACATGGGAGGCATTTTCAAATAAGAAATAACATTTAGACTTCTTTATGTTGTATTTTCATAGGTATATAAATATTCTAGAAATTATGTGAAATTCCTACAAATCTGATATGTCCTGATATAATGTTATCAGTCATAACTCTAATTATTATCTTAAAATGTTGTATGTCACAGAAATGACCAAATTCCTTTCTCAACTGCTGTATAGTGAACCCTTTTTGAGTCCTTTCTCAGTTATAGTTACTCTGCCAATGGCTCATAGAAAGGAAACTCGTCAGACTTAACTGGCTCTCTGTCATCAAAATTGAGGCCACCCTGCGAGGACTGAATCTGAGCGTCAGGAAAATGCCCTAGCTGACTTTCATGCAAAGGCAGCAACATCAGAATCTGTAGAGACTGGCATGTGTGGATGAAGTCCACTCTGTCTCTGCAAAGAATAGCCCCTCATTGCCTGACTTTTATTATCCTGACGTGTTCTTGTAACATGGCAACTGTCTGGTCCTGAATCAGAGGAATTAAAGAGTGTAAATAGTGGCTGTACATAAACAAACAGTCAGGGCTATGGGAAACCCCAAACAGCTGCTTGGTTCTGGCTCCCTGGCAAACCCCACTTTTGGGTTTTTGCATTCCTTTCCCCACCATAGTGCATTAAGCAAAACTCTATCCCTAGAGGCCTCACATCTGCTCCCCTTGGACCGTTTGAGCACTTGCAGCTGGATTTCATTCAGCTGACGCTTAATGTGGGTTAGCAGCATGTTCTGGAGTGGAAAGAAATCTGGGATCTTTGCAGCTCCTTCTGATCCGATCTTCCCGCGCCTTTTATGTACTTGACATATTGTGAAGTCCTAGAATATCAAACAGGGTATGTATAGGCAAGGGAAAACCCACTTTTACTGAGAAATAAATGAATCCTAAAAGGACGTGGTCATACAGCATCATTCTTATATGTGAAGGCAGCATGTGTCTCTAACCTGGAATTCCCTTTGTGGCTGCCGTTCCCACTGTGGGCATGGCAGACCCTTCAGGGACTGGACATTCGGGC
Source organism: Equus caballus (assembly GCF_041296265.1). NCBI lineage: Eukaryota > Metazoa > Chordata > Mammalia > Perissodactyla > Equidae > Equus > Equus caballus. The sequence continues at coordinate 12,680,235 of NW_027222391.1, forward strand.
ACAGGGTCCTAGGATCAGTATGTGCACCTCACATTCCTGTCAGACTACAGATGATTTGAATACATCATTCTATTTATGTTTCTCACATATTGGTAGATGCCACAGTAATTAATCCACTGAAAATTCATTTAAAACTATTATTGCACTCTGTCTGCCTTGCGTGTTTGTGTGTGTGTATTTTCTCCAGCATAGATATTAAAAGCACAACAGGCCCACGGTCCCTTATCTAAAGTCGTTGGGGTCAGATGAGTTTCAGAATTCAGAATTTTTCAGATTTTGGAAAAGTAATAATGTGTACATGTCATTTTTATATAATGTCTCCAGCTGGGTCTGGGGCAGCAGCCCTTAGCCAAACGTGTTAGCATTTCTGTAGCAAAATATATGAATGTACCTCACACTGAATGGAATACATAGAGAAGATAGACAGCTTCATGTCACTTCAGCTCCAGTTTCGCTGCCTAGTGAGGTATAAAAAGAACTTGTCCTTTAGATTTCAAAATGCTGGATAAGGGATATGGACCCGTCTTACTTTCAGTAATGTTCCAATAGACAGAGCCTGTGAACTTTTTAGACTTTTAGTGCTGTTTCCCATACTCCAGGAACTTGGAAGCCACAATTACATTCTGTAAGCAGGGGTCACAGACTCCAGTGCCAGGGCAGGTAAAATTAAGAAGTGAAGTGGGCGGTTGGTTACAAGACAGTAGTGAGTGTGAGGACTCTGATGAGCCAGTGGGTCCGTGTCCATCTGCAGGAGCTGGCTGCTCCCAGCTCTAGCCACTTGTTGCCGTGGGGAATGTTCACACAGTGTAGCCACATCTTCCCATGTTCAGTGATCCCCCAGAATGCTGATTTCCACGCAAAGTTTCTTGACATTTAAATGCTGTCAACTAAAAAGAAAAATCCCCTGTGGAGGCCAAAGAAAACATATCTGCAAGCTTTCTCTGGCCTTGGGCTGCCTGCTTTGACCTCTGCTCTGGAGACTAATTCTCCCGATGTGAAAGGCTGGACAGTCATGTTTAGGTAATGGGCTGCTTCTTGAGATGGGGACGGGACGTGTGTTTTATGGTGATTCATCGTACTTTGCATATAGGTTAGAAGTTTTTGAGTGTAAAAGACTTCACAGTAAAAAGAAAACATGAAAAAGTCAATAGACACTTTGCTTTAGAATTGCCTTATTTTCTAGCCAGTGGGAAGTTTTCTTTTTCACCTGTGAATCTGAAACTTTCAAGTTACTTATCTTGGAAAAGGGAATGAAAGCCCCAAGTTACAAAGGAGCCTCTTTGTACAAAGTTTGAGTTGAGGGAGTTTAGACTGTAACATCCCTGCCTTTCCAGGGCCCTCGTGATGGGAAGTGATATTGCGTATCCACCCTTGTATTGGGACAGGGGAGTGTCCTTGGTCTCCTCTCTTGTCAGACCAGACCCCTAGGTGATGTCAGCCCCATAACAGCACCTCGTGGCTGATGGCTCCCAGTTTTCTGCCTCCAGTCCTGGCACTTCTTCATCCTTACATTGATCTCTGCCTTGGACGTCTCCCTTAAATGTTCTGCTATCATTGAACTCCTGAACTTCATCCTGAAATGGGCCTCCTTTCCCGGTATTCTCTAGTCTATATGTCAGCCACCTTTGGCCTGTTGCCTGTTCTATGAAAAAGGTTTACTGGTGCCCTGTCCAGCACTAAGCCGCACAATTGAGTAGTTGTCACGGGGACCGTGTGGCCCGCAGAGCCTATGCTATGTACTGTCTGGCCCTTTACAGAAAGAGTTGCCGACACTTGCCCTAGTGCATTGTGTGCCCCAGTGCCCACTAGTGCACTGAATGTCACCACACCTCCTGGGTCACCTGTCAGGCAAATAAATGTTCAGAACTGCACAGAAATTCTTCTAAGCACCTACCAGGTACCTGTCTACTGTCAGTGTGAACATTTGTAAATCAGCCAGCTTGGATTTCACGTGGTCATTGGATACTTGCAGATGCACAGGCTGGAGTTGCCGCTTGAACCCCTGCCCAGCTGTTCCTTGAGGAAATTCATCAAAGTGTTCTGCTCTGCTAGATCTGGTGAGGGCTAGCATAGAGGGAGCCGGGCACAGGCACGGGGTCTCTGAGATGTGCTTGGGGCTCAGGGAAGGCTTCTCTGACATGTGACACTTGGGCAATCTTGCTAACAGGCAGGTAGAGATGCGGGGCGATAGAGAATTCCAAGAGGGAAGAAAAATTCTTAGGGGAGACCTAACACACTGGCAGTTTTATCCTTTAACTTAACATTTTTTGTCTATGGATTGGAAAAAGACAATATCTGATTCTTAGCAGCAGAAAAACTCTACCCAGCTTTTCTTTTTAAGTTAGGTAGTGAATGGCTGTGTATAGATCCACATGTTCTCAAGTCCAGAGTGACTGTGGTGTTTAACTCAGAAGCCCCTGGATGCATTTCCATCCAATAGAAGGAGTAGGTTGGTTCTTCAAAGCTTTAAAAAACTTTAAAAGCAGCACACTCAACTTGTTTTGCTTAGCGTAAACTCATGGCCATCTTTCCCTAAAATGGACAGTTTCGTTGTAGGACGTTGAAAATCTCTTGAGGCATCATTTCCCACACCGTTACTTGTAAGTTCCTTAATTTTCATTATACTTTTTCATCTCCTCTTACAATCTTTTCAAAACTCTGACTGCTTTTGCATTTTTGGGCATGCTAGGATTCATAATACTCCCCAAACCACCACAAGATGGCAGGACACAAATATATGACCACCCATGACTGTGAAGAGCAACTGTTGGAGACAGGCAGCATTGATTGGCTTTGTTCTCATATGGGCAAGACCATCATTAGAAAGCTTCTGTGCCAGTTTGGGGGGATCACAGCTGGAGGACCACTGCAGTAGAATTTGGGGAGCCCTTCTATGCAGAAACCTGAGAAAATTGGTGCTTTAGGAAGACAAGTCTCGGGGAAGGTGGAGTGAGGATTGTGGAGGAAGAGAAAGAGGAGAAGGTGAAAGGAGACCAGTGAGGAAGCTCGTGCAACAGGGTAAGAGAGAGGACGACAGCCAGAGCGAAGACAATGGCACTGGAGACTCATTGGAAAAAGTATTTAACATCATACATAGTGTTGGGGACAAAGAAGAAAGAAAGAGACGAGTCGAGGAGATTCGGGTTATGGTTGGATGCTATTTACTGAAAAGGTAACAGTGGTTCTTCATTCTTCCATTGTTTTAAAATGCTTCTGTTTTTAAACTTATAGTTCCTATATCTACCTTTTTGCTGGCTTCCTCTTCCAATGACATGACTTTGTGTGTGTGTGTGTGTGTGTGTGTGTGAGTTTCAAGACCACCCTGTGTGAGTATCTGCGGATCTGTAAAGTGGTTTAAATCTGGGAGAGCTGCTGTCCTTCAGCTTTCCTTTTTCAGTTATTCTCTCCTATTTTCACATCAAAATGAATTTAGGTATCACTTCTTTTCTAGTTCTTAGAAAAATTCATTCATAATTTTGGTTGGTTTGGAGCTCATTCATCCAAATATTTATTGGGTTTGTGCTAGGGGCTAGGTCCTGAGGATACAAAAATAACTAAAACTCAGGCATTTATGGTTTAGTAAATCTGTGAACTAAGCCTTGGGGAGAATGGACATCTTTACAACATGACGCATCTCTTTATAGACACAAAGCTTTTATGTGGTTCGTAGGTTTTGTTGTTATTGTTGAGAATAGTGCCTAATTAGGTTAGCTGGTGAACATGGGTGATATTAATGTTTGTATATATTTATTTACTTTACAACGTATTTAACTCATATTGATAATTTTGTTACTTCTGTGAATTTCTATGTATATTATCTTGCTACGTTTTTATTTCTTCTTTTCCTATTATTTATTTCAGTGCCTTCTTTTTCATTCCTTCTTTAATTGGTTAGACTCTCCAAACAAATGTGTAGCATATATTTGTTTGTAGCAATATAGTATAAAGGGCATGTGATTGCCCCCCGATTGGGCATTCCAGAAAAGTGATGAGGAATGTGTAAGTCCTGCTGAAATGCAAATGTCTCATCTGAATGGTTCCCTATGCAAATCTACAGGCATTTTTTCCTCTCTTTTGGGCCACATCCCTTTTAGTATGCCTGATATTTGGACCTCACCCTGTGTCAGTCATAAGATTGGCAGGTGATCTTAAAGGCAGAATACTGAATTTCTTGTCATCCAACTCTATGGAGAAAATAGTGCAGTGGACTCAGATGAGGAAGGAATTGGAAGAGGAAGTTGAGAAATGGTGAGAGGAGTTTAAATGGTGCATATGTGGCAATATGTTCAGATAACTTCTAAAGAGGTGTTCAGAAGGTCACACGGCAGTGGACTTCTTTGGAGTCTTTGAATCTTAGAGCCATCTTTAGGAATAGAAACCTTGTTTCCCGCTGATTTAGATGGAGCTCTGACAACCCTCTCCCCAGAAACAATCATCTACACTCAGAAATTGGCATATCATTTCACGGACTTCCTAGACATCCTCAAGTCCACGGACAAGAACCCGAGGGTCAGAGAAAACCCATTTACGTGTGTGGGATCTCAAGAAGCCTACTCGTTATCAGAGATGCTTAGCTACAGTCCCTATGCTGGGAACTGGTCTCTAGAGATATGCTGTTTATGGACGTGTACGTCCCACGTCTCTGTGTGTGTTGTCCTCTAGCCTCCAAAACACACACTTGAGGTCAATATGAGAGCCTTCCCCCAAAACGCAGAAAAGCGATGGACCGCATATACTGCGGTATTCCCCTAAGATTAGTACCATATAGCCTAGGTGTGTAGTAGGCTATACCATCTAGGTTTGTGTAAGTGCACTCTATGATGTTCACATAACGACGAAATAACCTAAAGACACATTTCTCAGAATGTGTGCCTGTCATTAAGCGACGCATGACAATATATAGTGAGATCGTAGTGAGAAGATGGATCCTACATGACCACTAAAGAGAGCACACTAAGGAGATTCCGGGTCATTCAACCACTGTAATGTACAAATACAGAGAGCACACCACCGTGCATTTGCTCTGGAGCCTCCGATGCCGTCTGCACACAGTAGCTGACTATGCCGCAGTCAAACCAAGAGCTCAGGTGAAGCCAGCAGTGTCACCTGAGCTGTATCTCTTGGGCAGAAAGATCAGAAGGTACACGGGCCCTACAAACATTTGGGATCATATCTAAGAAATCTGAATTTAGTTGCCAGCTGGGGCCGCTGCTGGGAAAGGACAGCTTCCATCACCTGGACATCTTGAGAACTCCTGATCTGGTGGGAATTAGAGTTCAGGCAAAACTCCATTTATCAGGGGTGACTGGGGCATCATCGCAGACTGACAATCTAAAGAATGTGTCCAGCCTCACTCATCAGGCTGTCCTGATTCCTTAGAGCTTTAAATGACATCTCCTTCCTCTCGGATCAAAGCCGAAGTCCCTTGCATCGCACACTAGGCTTGGCAAGAGCTGGCTCCTTCTCCTTGTTCACTAGGTTCCAGCCGTACCAGCCTCCTTTCCATTTCTTGAAAACGTCAGGACCCTTCCTGCCTCCAGGCCTTTGCACACTCTGTGCCCTCTGCCAGGGGCTCAGAACGGCTTTGGCTAACCTAACTCCTCTTCGCCCTTCAGATAGCAACTCAGATGTCACTTCTTCTGGGAAATGTCTCCACACACCTAAAGGAAAAGTTTTCTTTAAGAAAAGTTTTCTTGTTAGTACCTATCGCTTGTCTCCACAGCAGTGAAGTATCTTTATCGGTGTCGTCCTCTTGCCTGTTTATGATCTGCCTCCACCGCTAGCCTGTAATCTCTAAGAGGGAAGCAGCTGTCCAGGATGCTTCCTCTGCTGTGGTATCCCTACTGTTACACACAGTACTCGGAATACAAAAGTACTCAACAAATATTTGCAAAATGTCTGAATGAACCTTCAGAACACGCTTGCTCACGTTAAAACTAATCATCGATGAAACTGGAGCAGCTCAGTCCAACTCCACCCATTGCTGGCCCATAGCCAGGGCTCAATGAATATTTGTTGACCAACTGGCCAGTGTGGAAGGAAGTAATGGGAGATGTTGTCCAGACAGGCTTATTGCCCTTGGTATCTCCTTTCCAGTCCACCTCCTCAGCCGCAAGCATCCCATAAACATCTGCATCCTATGGTCCTCTGGGATGCTCTGCAAATTCCGCCTCCAGGACACACCAGCTTTGTTTGGCTTTCTCCATGTTGCTGATTATCTACTTTAGTTCCCTTTCCTTCTCCTTGTATGCTTGGAGGACCTGACGATTCCATTGCTCTGTTCCTTCGCTCTGCACTCTGCCACTGGAAACAAGTCCGCCATCCTCTGGGACTCTGATGTCAGTTCTTTTCTCTGTGTTCTGAAGCCCTGGACTAGTCCCGTTTTCTTGCTCGACTGGTCTTTAGAGACCACAGTCCAGACCAGAGAGTTCAAACATCGCTCACAGGAGGGGAAGTCAGATGGTCATCATCTGCTGTGATTCCTATTGCTATTTTGGACATTTAAGTGGTCATCAATTAACTTATAAAACCAGAAAACAGACTGGCCTGCTTTATAAGTGTGCATCCAGGCAGAGCACTAAAGCCAGGCCTCTTCACCTGGCCAGATGGGCTTTTTGTGGATGGGTTACTTTGGCCATTGGCCGCTGCAGGCATTGGCCGGTTATCATCCTCCAAGTGGCCAAGTGTGGTGTTGGCTTCATTTCCCGACAGGGTCTTGGCTGTGTGAAGAATTGTGAAGTGCCAGGGAAACCAATGGTCGTGGCTTCCTGGGACCCGGGAAAGAGTTAGGGCTCCTGCCCCCATCACCTCTCGGCACTTCCTCCTGGGCACGCGGGCTACTGTGCAGGCACGGTGGCTTCAGGCATATGCAACCCCCACTCCCAGGCATTAGCTGCAAGCACCTCTTTGTTTTCAAAAAGCACATTCCTATTTCTCCAGTTTGGACAAAATACACAGAAGAACCTGATGTGACCTTCTAGGGCAACGGGCTTCAACCTTCACTGCATATTAGAACCGGCCGAGAAGACTGAAAAATTCCGGAGCTCAGCCCCATTTAGGCCAATGAAAAGCGTCTCCAGGCCTCAGTGTCTGGACGGCTCCTCAAGTGATTCCAGTGCCCACCAAGGTGGAGCCCCGCTGACCCAGGCAGCGCCTCTCCCAGTCGCTTGTGCATAAGAATTGTCCACGGGATGCATTACAACACAGCTTCTGAAGCCCCAGGCCCAGAATGTGGAGTCAGTGTTTCTAGGGCTGGGCCTGAGAGGAGGCGTTGTTAACGAGCCCCAGGTGATGCTGCTGCTGCCTGTCCACGGACCACACACTGAGCAGCTCTGTTCCAGAGCTTTGCTACTCAGTGCGCAGTCCGTGGAGCAGGAGCCCGGGCATCACCCAGGAACTCATTAGAAATTAAAAATCTTGAGCTGTCTCAGACCTGTTACATCAACATCCGTGTTTTAAAAAGGGCTCTAGGAAATCTAGTTGCACAGCAAGGATCGAAAAGCGTTAACACGTAGGGTGCAGACGTGCGGCCCCTGGGCCAAAGTTAGCTGGCAGATGTATACCACCTGGCTTGCACAGTATTTTTTAAAATTTGGAATTAATTTACACTTTAAAATTGGGATTTCTGACTTCTCTTGAAAAACTGGAAGATCTAGCAATACTGGGCGTCCGTTCTCACGTGGTGACAACTGGAGACAGAATGGACGTGCTCCAAGCTGCTGCAGAATGACTTCGTTCACTAAGGGTGTCTGCAGGGCCTCTGCTGGCCCTGACATCTGCAGCTCCTGGTTCATGCCCTCCCCTCCCCGGTCCCTCCCCAGCCGGATGACTGCTCCCAAGCATTTTTCCTTGAGCCCACCTACTTTATCTCTCTGTACTTCCCTCTATTCATCTGTAAAATGGGTCGATAGCACCTATTCAGGCTTCTGATCTGGATGAAATGGAGATGGAGGTCACGCTTTAAGGTCCATACCTCTGTTTTACACACGAGTTGTTCCTATACCCAGAGTTGCCCCAAGCAAGATCCCTGGACCAGCAGCACTAACATCAGTGGGGAACCTGTTAGAAATACAAACTTTCAGGCCCCACTCTAGACCCAAACGCTTGATGAATTACCAGGCATTTCAGGAGAGAGTGGAATTCTGCGTGGATTTCACCAGGATCAAAATCCCATCATGAACTCCATAATTATGTGGAGAAAGTGCAACCAACATCCATGGGTGACTGATGTTTTGCAGGTGAGAGAGACCAAGGGAAAAGGCTAGTGTGTGTGGGATGGAGCCTCCACAGCTTGCTTCCTCCGGCAGCCCGACACCTCCCAGCTGCGGCCTCACCTGTGCGCCCATCCTGAGCCAACAAGCTGGGCTGAGACTTGGTGTCCGGATAACCCACCCTGAGCCTGGGCGTTCACAGGCTCATAAGACAGACTGCTGCTACTTTCACCACATCAGCCCAATCCACATAAAGCGTCTTCTGCCTCAGTTTCCCTAGCAGGCATTTGAGATCTGAATGGACAGATCCACAGCCAATGCCATTGCCATCTTCCTGTGCTGACTTTGGGTACTGCCTGCTGCCTGGGCTCCCCTGATCTCACCCTCTCCATTGGATTGGGCTCCTCAGGTCACGCTATTTCCTCAGCGGAGCCTGAAACTGCCGCCCCCGTTGAGACACTGTACATTTGGGACTGGGCCAGCTCTAGAGTGAGGTCAGTTTCCTTGACCCCTGCCTCTCTCCCTGTCTACACTGGCTGAATTCCTGGTGTCCCAAGATGCCTATGGCCAGAGCCTGCCCAAGCAATAGCAGAGAACTGGGGACATATGGCCTTTGGAAGGGAAACTGTGATGTGACCACACACTATTCTTATGGTAAGAGACGTGGCTGCACAGAAAGTTCACACCAAGATCTTCTTTTTCTTGGTCGGGAGCAGAACGTGCATAGAAACAGCAGTGAAAGCGAGGCTGGGAGAGAAAATGTTTTCCTAAAGGTGACGATAGATCCCTGTTGGGCTGGATTGCAGAAGGATTCCTCAGGAACTGTTGCTCTGGCAGTTTTTAAAGAGTGAGTCAGCAAGAATGACTCTGCCTTCTGGGACTCATTAGGTTTAATACTGATGAAAACAGGGTTGGACTATGTAATTTTTCAGAATTACTTCTAAGCAGAGGTGTCAGGCAATAATGATATTAATAATAATAGCAGGATCATCTTTTGAGTGACAGACACTCTTCTAGGTTGTTTCTATACATTCTCAGGGCTCAGCGAACTTCTGCCATAAAGGGCCAGAGAGTAAATATTTTAGGTTTTGTGGACTACACGGTCTCAGTTGTAACGACTCAAGTCTGCCCTCGAGACACAAAAGCAGCCACAGATGATAAGTAAACAGATGTACGTGCCTGTGTTCCAATAAAACTTTATTTATAAAAACAGATTTGGCACACGAGCTGTATTTGCTAACTCCTGCATTATCTATTGACCCCATGATACTGTGAAGTAGGTACTTTTACTGTTCCCCATTTTACAGATAAAGGAACTGAGTCTCAGAGAGATGAGGTAATTCACATGAGATCCCAGAGCAAAAAGTGGTTTCCAACTCAGTATTCCAACTCAGGATTTCCTACACTATCATGGCTGGGTGAACACTTTCATGCCCAGAGGAGTTTCATCATTCTGGCTCCTCATGTCCCAAGTTCAGTTCTTCAATTATTTCACAATTATCGGGCAGCCTCGACACAACTCTCATGGTCTATCATTTCATTTAACTATCAGGATGGCTGCAGGAGGTGGTTCCCGTTTCCCTATTTCGAGCCTGTGGTCCCCAGAGGATAAGGCAGGATTGTCAAGGTCCACCCTAAGAGAGCAGCTGAGCTTGGAGTCAGACTCGGGGCTGTCTGAGCCTAAGTTCAGTGATCTTCCCTCCAGACCTGGTGCCTCCAGGTTTTTAAAATCTTTCACAGTTTTTGAATTATCAAGTTGTACATGCCTTTTGTGCAGGAATTGGAGTGATCATAAAGTTAATGACAAAAAATCACTCATGATCCACCACCCCAAAAATAACCTTTGCTACTAATCTGATGCTTTTTCTCTATCTTGATCCATGCTCATTCTCCCACACGATGACATACTAAATGAAATAGTTCATATAATTGTTACTTATCTCATAAGATTGGGGGCATTTTCTTATGTTATAAAATTTTAAGAAAATCACCTTTTTAATGAGCACATATTTTTTCATCATTGGATATAAGAATTTTTTAACAATTTAGATACTTTCTATTTTTCTTATCATAAATGCTTTGATAACATTCTTGTACATAAGAGTATGAATCTCTGATTATTTCCCCAAGATAAATTCATAAAAGGAGAATTATTGTTTCAAAGCGTGTTATATTTTAAAAGTTCTTTATACATTATTGCAGATTGGATTTTTTAGAAATTTGTACTCATTTAGCATCCCATCCGTAGGTCAGATATACCTAACCCCAAATCAACAATTTTTTTAAATTAGATAATTTTGTGGGCTAACCTATTACAGTTCTAGTTTGATTTTTATTAAGTAATGAGGCGTTGGGGTTTCTTATTGATTTGTCAGAGTTCTTTATATATTAAGGACTTGTTTTTCTGGCAAATATTACTCCCAGGTTTTTATTCGCTTTTGAAATAAAAATAAACTCATCTCTATTAACTTGTCACCTTATTCACTGCAAACCATACTCAGATCATTAGCATTGAACACATTCAGCAGTAAGAGGAGGAGCAACGACAAAGGCTTCTTCTGTGAGCAGAATTTGTCAGGTGGCTGGGAACCACAAGCAGAGGCTTAGCCGCAACCCCCGTCTCTCTGGTACAGACCGCAGACTTGCCGGGCTGTGCTTCCACACGTGTGACTCCAGGGTAGGAATCAGCCAGGACAGGAGGCAGCTCAGAGACACAGAGAGGACCTTTGAGGCTCATTATGAGCACTGAGCAAGGAGCTGCTTTTGTTCTAAGAACAGCCGCAAGGCACTGAGCACCTCGCCATTCTTTCAAATAAGGACAAGGAGGAGAAGAACAATGTCATGAAAACCTCTTTTAGAAGACTATGAAGTTGAAGGCTGGCGAGAACTTCATTTTCATACTCTTGGGTGAAGGGAGAGAAAAAAATGCTTTCAGGCCTGCCGTTTTCTCCCCTCAATCCTCAAGATTACTTTGAGGAAAAATAATCCTTCATGTCCGGTACATCCCTTCTTTGGGAACAATAATATTTCACTTTATGTTAGATTGGGCTAGGGTGGCATTTCCAATCTTAGCACTAATGACATTTGGGGCTAGATAATTATTTGTTCCTGGAAATGAAAGAATGAATAAGTGAGTGATCCAATAGTTTGTACTTAAATATTTGAAGAATTGTGATATGAGAATTCACCTTTTGTCCCCTTTGTCGGGGCGTACAGCTGAATTAATTACAGGGAGAAAGATACTGGGACCCGTGTGAGGAGTCTCTGCCATAATGACAACTAGGCAACAACGGAATGGTCTCGCTCCAGGATGAATAAGCTCGTGCTCACTGGAGGCAGTCAAGGAGAGGCTGGATTGTTCTCAGGCAGCATGCTGTGCAAGACACTCACACAAAAGATGGGGAGTTCAAAGTTCAAGGGCATTTTCTATCGCTGAGAATCTATAAATCTGTGTTTCCTGCCATCTTTCTTTTTTAATATTTCACATTCAGGTATTATTTCCGCTACAGGAACTTATTTCTTTTAAAACAGAAGACAAACTTTTCTAGAGTGCTCAAAAATCGTCACACACACTGCAAAAACTGGCTTTTTGGGAGCTCCACAGAGAAAACATGCTTGAAGAAGTAGAGTGAGGGATTTTCTGCAAAAAGTGAGTCTATTTCCAGTAGCCGAGGACGGGAAGATTTTCACGGTCCCTCTCAGATACCGTGGGGTTGACAATGGGCAATGGAGCCGGTTCAGTAGGGGGAAGGGCGCAGCAAGTGTGTGTTTGGGGATACTGCCCTCCTAGACAGCGTCCACAATCAGTGCCGCAGATCTTTGTTGACGTTCCAAGCCTACCCCGAACTGAGGTCTCGCTTCCTGGAGCCCTGCATCTTCTGAAGGGCTGGCTCCTTTTCCTCTTCCCTCCAGAAGCCATGGTGACCAGAAGGCATGGCTTAGCAGGAGCTATGTTTCAGCAAAGGACATGTGTCAGCAGAAGATGTAAGTCAGCAGGACCCATGGATGAGCAGGAGCAGAGGTTCAGAAAGAACCGTGGATCTCTAGAAACCATGAGTCAGCACGAGCCATGAGTCAGCAGAGGCCACAGGTCAAAAGGAGACAGGTTTCAGCAGGAGCTTTTGTTCATCAGGAGCCAGGGGTCCATAGAACTACTGTCAGCAGGAACCATCCATCAGCCAGAGACAGTCAGCAGTTGGTGGTGAGGTAGAGGACACACAGGAAGAGGGCAGCACCAGACTCTGAGGTGGCTGATGCCATAAGCAGAAGCTACAGGGTACCAAGAAGCTGAGCAGAGAGCATTTAGTAACAATAGGATCAATAAAATGTAGAGAGTAAGTGAGTCACCGTTGTGACGAGGTGGGGAGCAATGTGTTTCAGAGGGGGGCAGCATAGCCTAGTGTCTGTAGGAGCATGGAATCCTGGATGAGCTGAGCTTAAACAACATTCTAGTCTCTGTGAGAACTGGCAGCTTGGCAATTGAGGTTCTTGTCTTTCCTAATTTCCCAGGTATCCTTAGCATAAACCCCTATTACTAAGTATGTCTTTAGGTTGGATGCTAAAAAGGGGAATTCTTGAGACAAAGTATAAAGGGTTATTTTTTTAAGGTTCTTACTATATATTGCTAAACGACTTTTCAAGGATTTGTATAAATTTGCTCTCTCCCACCTTCTAATTAAAATACTTGTAAAAATGTATTCCAAAAGGTATGAAATTTTAAGGCAGGCTGAAAGCTGTTAGTATAGCTACGTATCAGGAGAAATTTCAAGTACAAAAAGTTCAGGTAGATGCTTGACGTAGAGCGAGAGGGCAAAGGAGACTGATATTTGCCATTGTGACTGTGCCTCTCTACCCTGTGAGTCAGAACTCTTTGGAGTTTCAAGGGAAAGAATCCAATTCAATTAAGACTGGCTTAATTCAATAAAATAATTTCTAAGGGCTTGTAGCTTGCACATGTAGACAGTAGTGGGGTAGATTTCAGGTGCAGCTGGATCCAGGAGCTTGACGATGTCAATTACAACAAACACATCAACTCTTTATGATCTGCCCCAGCTCTGATGGTTGAAAGCCCTGATTGGCCAGGTCAGGCCCCTGTCATGTGCTCACTCTTGGAGCCAGATAGATGTTGAGGGAATTCCTGACCCCCCATCCCACTCCAAGCTACATGACTTGGAAGAGATGGTTTTTAAATGGAGATCAAATAGGCGAATCAAAACAGATGACCACAGGCCCGTCTTATGGACATGGGGTCTTCAGGACACCCTTCAACTGGGGAGAAGCTGCATTTGAAAATGTTCAGAATGACTTGAACCTTCCCATCAGTTATTTCCATTTCATGTACCTTCTAGAATCTAGGCTATCATTTTCAATGTTACAATGTTACAGGCTGGGGAAGGAGGGGATGTACTTGCCTGTTACATCCAAGATGTGGAGTCCACAGAGATAACAGCCTGTGCCTGGAACAGCCATAGAACAATGCGGGGAAACTTCTTTGAAGCGTCATTTTAAATAACAGCATAATAGTCTGTTGCTTTTTAAAGATTTTATTTTTCCTTTTTTCTCCCCAAAGCCCCCCGGTTCACAGTCGTGTATTTTTAGTTGTGGGTCCTTCTAGTTGTGGCATGTGGGATGCCGGCTCAGCATGGCCTGATGAGCGGTGCCATGTCCGCGCCCAGGACTCAAACTGACAAAACCCTGGGCCACCGAAGCAGAGTGTGCGAACTTAACCTCTCGGCCACGGGGCCGGCCCCATTCCTTTTGTAACTTAATAAGAATGTTTGCCTCCTTTATGTATTCAACTACATAAGTCTAACATTGTTTTACCAAATGATTAAGCAATTATCTGCAAATTATTCTCCCCACAAACGTGAAATGCCACTTTTATCCGATTCTAAACTTCTATATCATTATCTTTGATCTAATTCTAGACTCTCCAGTCTGTTCCATTGATCTGTGTATTCCTATGTCACCGGTTTGCTGTTGTAGAATACACAGCAGTATCTATTCAAAGCTCCTTCCCCCTCATTTTCCCCTCAAAATTCTCCTCTCTGTTTCTGGCATAACATTCGCACAGATGACAATTAGGAACTTGTCATCAAGGTCCAGAAAGTCCTATTGGGATTAAGATTGGAGAGGATGAAGACTTTCCATCCAGGATTTGGATATCTATTTTTTATTTATTCAAGTTTTTGCACACCTGTCAGGAAAATTTTATAACCTCATCTCATTAAAAAACAAAGAAAAAACTATTCTTCTGAAGCTCAGGTCATTCAACTCTGACTGCCTATTCTTTGCATATCCCTTTCATCGGATGACATTCTAGACTTTGCCTGGTTATTTATTTAGTCCTTGGCACACATTTCTCCTCTCCGTCCCAGCCCCGTCGTCATCCGGGCTGGTTTCACCGGCCATGCCATGCATCTCAGGCCTGGGACTCCCTCATCTCCAGTAACCTGACCCTCCAGCTCAGCCATCCGCTGACCAAAGCAGCCTCCAGCTGGTCATCACGCTCACACTCTTCCACTCTAAGTTACTAATTCAAGCACACAAACCTCCTAAGCTTCCAATTCACTGCCTCAAATATTTTTATTACTATGCTCTTTCACTTCTTAGGTACCACCAGTTGAGCCCTCAGGGCCCATTCAAGAGAAAGAAATCACACAACTTATTTGAACAGAAACAATTTAATACTAAAAAGTGTTAACTGGTATTGAGAAAGGAACAGGCAAAATTCTAACCTTAAGGGAGGGAGCAACTGCAGGAAGCAGCTAGTACCACTAGAAAGGGGAAAACAAAGGGAAGAAGTTGGGCGCGTTGAACCATGGAAGCTTGGAGGAGGGCCCATGGGCCCAGGGCCCAGATCTCAGAGGAGGGGCACTGCCGGCTGCTGCGGCTGCCCTGGAGAGGGTGCCATGAAGCTGGTTCTGAGAGGCTGGAAGAGCTGCAAACTGGACTCAACTGCAGCTTCCAGAAGGAAGCGTCACTGACAACACGGTGAAGCATTGCAAGGGGGATGGTCGCAGCAACAACGGGCACACGGGAATGAGCAAGTCCCTTCTCCCACCTTCAGCCTTGCAATCATCCTCTAGTGTTCTCTGTCTCTCTCTCTCCCTCTCTCTCTCTCTATTGGGACAGTCTAATAAGAAACCGGCTGGCCATGCAGAAATGTCATTTTCAGATTACCAGTCCCAGCTCCAGGTGAGTTTGAAGCTGGGACAAGAACTTAATAATGAACCAACTCTTTGACTTTCTTTCCGTCCATCATCCCGGCCTGCCTTCACTTGCTTGTCTGTCCGGCCTGGATTAACCGTCCAGCACTTCAGTTTACTCTCTGGCTGGTATCATAAACTCATTAGCTTCCAGAGAGCAGACTGGAATCACCGATCACCAGCCCAACACTGCCCGACATCTTACCACATTTCTCCAGGCAGCTCGTTTCCCCACACTCTGCAGACTGCTTTAAATCTCCACTCTTCTCAAACTTCCACCTCCCCTTTTTTCTTTTGCTAGCTTCTGCCTCAAAGATAGAAACGTCTTCTCAACTTTCTGCTAACAAGCCAATAACTGCACCCACCCCCACCCATCCTGTCTCCTCTCTCAGAAAGGTGGTGTTCCTCTGTGTGAGGCCATCACCTGCTCCTCTTTACTGCATCCCATTTGCTTCTTTCTGGGAATTTGAAGATTCACCTTTCCCCACTCGATTCTGTATCTTTGCTCTCTCCCTGTTTACCAGGTCCTTGCCTTTGGAGTTTCATAAATTTTAACTTTAGTCACTAATTTTTGAACAAATTACACTCAGCAAAATGGTAAAGCCACTTTAGAAAATAACTCGGGAGTTGTTGTAAAAATAAACATACAATTATCATATAATTCAGCAACCCCACTCCTGGGTCTTTACCCAAGACAAAGGGGAGCACGTACACACAAAACTCTGCGTGTGAATGTTGATTGCAGCTCTCTCTTCACAATCGTCAAAAACTGGAAATGATACAAGTGCCCTTTGGTGAATGCATAAAGAAAGTGGTACGTCCATACGGGGGGATACTGCTCAGCAATAAAAAGGAATGAATCGTTGAGACACACAACAATGTGGAGGAATCTGAAATGCATTTTGCCAAGGGAAAGAAGACAGTCTCGGAAAGGGATTTACTGTGTGATTCCATTTACATGACATTTTGGAAAAGGTGACATTATAAGGACAGAAAAAAGATCAACAATTGCCATCAGGAATTCTTTTGAAATTAGATAAGCCTCTTCCACTAAAAAAATGCTCACAAAAGGCTCTTTCGGATCTTACCCTCCCCTGCACGCTACTGCCACTGTGACTCTGACTTTCATAGCAAACTTTATCCAAACAGTTTGTCTACACCCATCTTTTCCACTCCCTCTCTTTCCATTCACTCCTCAAGCAACCTCACTCTTGCTCCAGCATTGTCAAACTCACTGAGCATTTCTCTGTGCTCCTCTCTCTCATCCTTGCTCAGCAGCAGCCCCAAACAGCTGAGTCTCCCCTCTTCACTCAGTTTAGGGAAGAGGCTTCCTGCCTAGACAGGGCAAAGGCAGACTCTACCCTTGAGTCAGCTCTGTCACTGCCCCAGCATCTGCCACAGTTCATGCCACAGGCTAGGAAAGAACCAGTGAACATTTCTGGAAAGGAGCTTTGGGACAAGTAGCTAGAAAAGGTGGCACTATCCCAAGTTTTCAGAAAAATTCTGTTACCTCCACTGCCTTGCACTTTATGTTTCCTTGTAAAGACCTTCCTACCGTGTAGCCTCAACCGTGGAAGAACAAGACAAAAATGAATTGTAATTGCACAAAAAATCACAAGGGCCTCTTATTTATTTATTTAAATTTTCCCCTCTAAATACATTTCCCAGAAGGACGGACTTCTTCTATTGAACATTGAAGGAGACGCCTTTTCCTCCCTGGGACGGGTTCAGATTCCGGATTTGTTGCATGTTCTGTGTATCTTCTTTGAAACATTGGTGCTGAACCACCGAGCAGCAACATTACTCATTATCCTCAGGGTGTAAAGCAGTCGAAGAGTCATTAAGGACTCTCCATTTGGAAAGCAGCCACTGCCCAACAAAGGGCCTCTTCTTGCCTCAGCCAGGAGGAGAGGCACAGTCAGGGCCCTGGGGCCCTCTCTGACTCGAACCCGAGCATCACTGATGTCCTAGAGACTCCACTAAAGCAGGCGTACCCCTAATCTCACCCAGTGACAAAGCTGAAGCAGAAGTCTGCTGAAGTGCCAACAGTTTATTTTTATCTTTTCTTTAATAAGAACTTGGTAGGCTTTTCTTTGTTCAGGGCATGGGGCTGCTATAGGGCAAGAATGTGGAACTGGCTTAACCATGCAGCAGAGCCAATGGGATTTAAGGGACCTAAATATCCCCCATCAGCCTATCTTCCATGCCTGAAATTCCACTGTGGAATATACAGTAAGTACCTTATGACATTAAGGAGTTGTGACCTAAGAAAAACAATGAGAGGGAGGGAAAATTCATTGAACCTGATACACTAACTAGA
Organism: Equus caballus; assembly: GCF_041296265.1. Classification (NCBI taxonomy): domain Eukaryota; kingdom Metazoa; phylum Chordata; class Mammalia; order Perissodactyla; family Equidae; genus Equus; species Equus caballus. The sequence continues at coordinate 12,697,973 of NW_027222391.1, forward strand.
TCATACATGCAAAGTGCTCAGTACAGTGTCTGAAGGATCAAAAGGACTCATAAATAGTAGCTGTTATTTCTATTACTAATAACTGCTGGACCGTTCGCTAAGCCAATGTTTCGTGACCATCTACTTGGTGTTAGGATACCTTGCTAGATGTTGATAAATTGCCAGAATCTCTGTCTCAAAAGGCTCCTGTGATCAGGGCAAGAAACCCCTCAGATAAACAATTAGAATTCACCCTCATAAGTGCTCTCTCTAATAGGACACTGAGTACCAGGTGGGAGTGCAGGAGGGAGCAGCCTGCGCTGCTTGTGCAGATGGGACACTGTGCAGGAGAGACGGCTCAGGAGGAACATTTAGGGCGCTGCCAGGTGAGAATGAGGGGAAGGGTGTACTGGGCTAAGACTGCATGCAAAAGGCAAGATGACATGAAAAAAAAGAAGGCAGGAAAACAGAGGAACAATAATGAGTTCAATGTGTTCGGAGCACAGATTTCATCAAGGGCTAGAGAAGAAAATGGGATTGGAAAAATATCCTAAAGGAGGAAGTGCTATGCCTGGTGAACGGACTTAACCCAATAAGAAACATGGGTCCAAGTGCAGATTTTTAAGCAAGAACACAAGAAAATCTACTGTTTGGAAAGACACATTCATTGATATCAAAGGACGGGGGTCAGCAAACTATGTGCCAAGTCCAGTCCTTTGTCGTTTTATTTTCCGGCTCATGAGCTAAGGATGATTTTTGCATTTTCACACGGTTGAAAACCAATCAAAAGAACGTATTATGGCACAGGAAAATTAAATGCAATTTAAATTTCAGCGTCATCCATAAAGTTTTAGTGGAACACGGCCATGCTCATTTGTTTACACCTTGTTTATGGCCACTTTTGTGCTAAACAGCAGAAATCATTAAAAGTATTTACTACCTACCCTGCACAGAAGATGTCTGCCAGCCTCGGGTTAAAGGATATAGCTTAGAGCAGATAGAGAAGAGAAGGCAGGGAAGCCAGCGTGAAGGGCAGAGGGAGAAGCTTCAGCCATGTTTCTCCAACCTGAGTCATGTACAAATCCCCCTCCGAAACTGCTCCAGGAGCTCTAGTGTCACTTGAATTACTTTTATTCAAACATAAATTAAATATTTACAAACAGACATCCTGGTAAAACTTCCTTATTCTTTTAGCTCTTACACAACTCTAAAACCAAAACAAACTTAAAAATCAAGTACAAACAAAATTACAAGACCAGTCAATTTCACGTTAACGTCCTTAATTTAAGGTGAGGGACGATGTCTTTCGGCTGCAACCAGATGTCTGCGTCGAGGTCCCAGGCCAGCCCCAGATTCATCTGAGTGTGAGTGCAGGTGTCTGCTACCACGTCTGGGTGATGACAACGATCTCACAACCTTCTCTGGGTGCAAGCACTCCAGACACCTTCATTCACGTAGAATGGCATTGGCAACATTTCTGTAAAGGGTCAGATGATAAACATTTTAGGCTTTGCAGGCCCCTGCTACAACCACTCAATTCCGCCATCCTAGCTCAAAAGCCCTCACAGACAGGCCATAAACGGCCAGACGCGGGTGTGCTCCACTCAAACTTTACTGACAGAACAAGCAGTGGCCAGAATTAGCTCAGAGGCTCTGGGTCAACCTTTGTTCCAGGGCAAAGTGGAAAACTGGTGGGATTTCTGTTCAGCTGTGGACACACCCTCGACAGGACAGGAGACCGCTGTGGAAGGAGGAGTCACTGCCACAGCCGCCCATCAGATGTATTCACAACGACAGGCTACAGGCTCGACTGGGGCCACAAGCCTGGACAGCAGACAGCGTCACAGCACTATCACCTCTTCACTTCACATCTGTATTCAAACCAGCTCACAGCAAGAATGACTATCTTGCCACTTCCCTTGGCCCAGAATGGGGTTTCCACCCACCGGCCCTCAACCTCAGGAGGCTCAGAGATGCCTGCAGGTCCTCACCACTTGGTTCCTGTTGGGACATCCAGAAGGGCCGGGTAATTATGGACTTTGCACATTAGCCACCAGAGTCCAATGCATACTGACAGAGTCTGAGCGCCATGCCGTTATAGTTCTGAATCTCAAAACGCAGTAAGAAAGGAAACTTGGCAACAGTCTTTTTAATTTGGTACCTTTTTACCCACACTGCGGGGCATTTGGGATCAGAGTTCTGATTCTCTTTATGAAGCTCTTCTATATACAGAATCACAGCCTACCTTCAACTTGGAGCCTGACACTCGAGACAATTTTGTTATTACTATTACGCTTCAATTTTAGACAAAAAACACATTTTGAAAGAAAAAAGTGCCAAGAAATACTATAACTTGGATAAGAAACAGTCTCATTTATTAGAGTCTTTCTTGTAGGGAAGAAAACTTCCCCACACACGTCCCCTCACCTGGCTACTCTTCTCTTCCCAAGACAGTCAATTCAGGGAAAAAAGAGGAGTAAAATCTGACTCTGGGGGCCAGCCTAGTGGCGAAGTGGTTAAGTTTGTGCACTCTCCTTCAGCAGCCTGGGGTTCACAGGTTCAGATCCCAGGAATGGACCTCCACATTGCTCACCAAGCCATACTGTGGCAGTGTCCCACATACAAAAAATGGAGGAAGACTGCCACAGATGTTAGCCCAGCGACAGTTTTCCTCAAGCAAAAAAGAGGAAGACTGGCAACAGACGTTAGCTCAGAGCTAGTCGTCCTCACAAAAAAAAAAGAAAGAAAGAAAAGAAAAGGAAAAACCTGATTCTGGTGTGTGTGTATAAACTTGTCATCCTGGTGAACGGATGGATGGGTGGCTATGTACCAACCAGACGAGGAGGCTGAGTCCTCCAGTGAGGCTTCGGGTGTGTTCTCCTGGGTGTTCCTGGACAAACTGCACTCCATTGCTCACGACCATCCTTACACGGGCCAGGCTCTATGCCAGGCACTGGTCAACTAGAATGGAAGACAAGAGGGGCCTTGCCCTCAAGGAGATGGCACTGGAGTGGGCACCACCAGAGTCTTAGTTTTAGTTACGTGCTTACTGTGTGCCAAGCACCATGCCAAGCGCTATACACACAATTTCTCTGGGAATACTAATGACACTCCCATTGAACAGACATGATCATCTTGTCTTTACAGATAAGGAAACTGAGACTCACAGAGGTTAAATGACCTGATGAAGGACAGACAGCCAGTCAGCGGCAGAAGCAGGTTTCGACCCTGTGTGGCCTAATCTCGGAGCTTCTGTACTTCCTCCTGCAGAAGCTGGACACCTAAACAGACAATTCCACGACATCCATTATCCTACAACAGGGAGAGCCGAAGCAGGGGCTCTGGGGGCAGGGGACTTGTGAGGGTGGTGGGCTATTTAGAGTACTCTAGAACAAACTGATTAGGACACACGACTCATGAGTGGGACCTGAGCAAAGCCCAGCTTCTGAACCCAGTGGAGCACTTTGCTAAACAGCCCACTTTAGAGCACTCGGGACTGTCTTGGAGGGAAATAAAACCACCAACCAGGCTTTCCTCCCAGAGATCCCCGTGGCTAACTGCCTCACCTCTTTCAAAACTGCTTTCAAACATCATCTTCACAAGGAGCTACTCAACCACCTTATTGCCCCCTCACCATCGCTCTGATCTCTTTCCCTGCCCTCCTATTTCTCTGTTGCACTGTTTTCACCTTCCAACCTATGGTACTATCTATGTAACTTACTTACTCACTATGTTTACTGCTTATTCTTATTGTTTACTACTTGAATCCTTTCTTTAGAACATAACGTCAACGACAGGAGGAACTGGTGTCTGTTTTGTTCACCACCAGATCCCAAGTCCCTAGAAGAGTGCCGTGTATACAGCAGGTGCCAATGATATTTGTTAAATTAATAAACGAGTGAAGGAGTGTTGAAAAACAGACTGCGGATGTAAGACTGGGCTGAATGAGTTTGGCAGCCCTTCCCAGCCCTGGCGTTCGGCTCCCACATACAGGAAAAGCATCCTTCCATTTGGGATTCAGGGACACTGGAAGCAAGTTCTCACCCGTCTAGATACGTGACTGAGGTCTCACCGGGATTGTGCTTTCGAATGTGGATGAGACCTTCATGTTCAATAAACTCTCATCCTTGGTCTCCCGTGCTTGTCTTCATTCTAGTCTTGTGCTCTCGTGACATGGGCAGTTAAAGAAGAGAATTTAGGGGTTGCCCTGTGGCCGAGTGGTTAAGTTCACGTGCTCTGCTTGGCAGCCCAGGGCTTCACCGGTTCAGATCCTGGGTGCGAACATAGCCCTGCTCATCAAGCCATGCTGAGGTGGCGTCCCGCATGCCACAACAAGGACTCACAACTAAAACATACAACTACGTACTGGGGGGCTTTGGGGAGAAGAAGGAAATAAGTAAATAAATAAAAGAAGAAGAAGAGAATTTAGTGCACACAGCAAAATCCCCCACATCTCAATGGCAGGCAGAACAAACTCTGTGATTTGAGTATTTTTGTGAAAATTCATAGGAGTGTCTTTGTGTCTGAATTCATATAATCTTAAAATTTACAAGAATCCAGTTTCCTTTTTATAAGGTTTCTATAACACATGTGTCAAGTGTCTAGTTTTGAAAGGACTTCATAATTATTTCACTTACAACTTCCTCTGGGTTAATTATGGGAGTCTAAGAGTTGGACGAGGGGACAAGAGTAATACAGTTCTTGACATGCCATCTGAATGCAGGCTGAATGCGGTCTGTAACAAAGCCTTCCGGTTTTCCTTTTACTTATTATGTTGTCTTGTCCCCTTATCAGGGTGAGGAACACTCCACTTCTTTACAGGTTCAAACTGAATTCCAAATTCTGTCTGGAGCACATTTGGGTTTCTACCAGGTCCACTTTCTATTTCAATCCGAGGGGTGGGAGAGATGGAGGGTACCAAAATTTATTCCTGTGTGCTCAAATGTGATCAAACCTCGAGCTCTCACTTGATAGTTAACGTCAAAGACCAACTTTAGCGTCGTCTCTTTCTGTATTAATTCCTTTTTAATGCACATCTCTCTGGTTTCCAAAGCCAGAAAAATCTGCAGTTCATTCTAGATTATTCCCCCTGCCCTAACCCCTTCCCTGGCTATCATTTTGTCCTCAAGTTCTGTCAGTTTACATCTAAATATTTCTTGAATCCGTCCATTTCTCTCCATCCTCACTATGGCTGCCTCGATTATGGCTGCCACACTGCTCTGCTGCTAAGGTCCAAAATCATGAATGAGGCCTGTAAATAGGGTGACCAGTTCATCCAGGTTTGCTCGGGACTGTCCCAGTGTTAAATCTGAAAGTCTTACACGCCAGGACCCTCCCCCTAGTCCTGGCCAAACTGACACTGTTGGCACCCTCCCTGTAAGTCTTGGCAACTCTCTGCTTCCTCTGTGCACTGCAGCCCCACTCACCTTCTTCCAGTGACTTGGACTTTCTTACCTCAAGACCTTCACACGGGCTGGTTTTCTCCCTGGATTGCTTCTGCACTCACTCTTTGTCTGGTTAACTCATCCTCCTCTCCCAGATGCTGGCTGAAATGCCACATCTTCAGATAGCCTTTCACGACCCAGCACCCAGCCCCAAGTTAATTTCTGACCTTGCTCCAGCCTCTCGCTGTATTCTTTACTTTGCCTTCACATCTCTCAATTAGTGGGTTATATTTTGTCTGTGTAGTTACGTGTTTAAAGAAGCACTTTCTTCGTTAAAATTCAGCTCCTCAAAGGCAGACAACGTGTCTGTCTATACAGCTGATTGTCCCCAACACCTTGCCCAGGACCTGGGAAGTATCGAGCCCTCTATAAATACACTTTCAATACATTTACTTTGTATGTGTTTTCCTTTTCCCCTGATTAAACTTACAAGACCTCTTTCTATCCTCCCTCCATCCCTTCTTCTTGCCTTTCTGGTCTCTTGCTGTCTCTCCTTTCTTGCTCTTTCTTTCTTTTCAAGAAACAACTCTTGGAATTAAGTGTTAATGCTACTGTTTTCATGATTTCTTGAACCAATATTTTCTGCTTTTATCAGTATTATTTCCTTCATCTAATTTTCTTAGGTATATTCTTTATTTTAGTTTTTGAGCTCTCAGGCCCATTTGCCAGCTCTCTCTTCCTCCCACCTGCTTTAGCTAGACTGAGCCTGCACTTTTCCTCAAGAGACAGAGCTGTGTCACTTCGTCACTCTTTTGGCACCCATTGTTTTCTCTGTGGGATATACCCTTCGTTTACTAATCTAACAGATATTTAATGGCTACCTCCCCACCTTGTCTACTGAACTAATAATTCTTTAAGATCCAGCTCAGCTGTTTCTTGACTGTAACGCTTTCCTGCCTCCACCCCCACTGAGTTCATCCGCTGCTCTGTGCCGCACTCGTACCTGGAGTGGACATCCGTTATAGTACTTACGTTGCGTTGTAACACTTTATTCATACTCCATCTTCCCCACTGAGCTCTGAGCTCCAGGATGACAGTGTCCGACCTCTGTGTCTATTTTGGAGGAGGCTGAGATTCTGGAGGAAAGGGACACACATAATTAGCATGGCTCTCTCTACAGCTTCATCCTCCTAAGAACTAAACAGACCTTCTAAAAAAAAATACATAGAATAAGTCAACAGGAAAATAAGCAAGGAGATGAAGAGACAGAAAAAAATACTGAGTCAGGGACCATGTACATTTTCAACTTGATTAGATAATACCAAGGGAAATTTCTTTATTGGAGGAAAGAAGAAAAACAAGAGAGGGGCAAATACAAAAATGAATTTGATGTAGATGAGAGAGATTTTGAGAAAACTCACACTGATGGACTTGGTCCCCACAAAACATGATTTTGCCGAGTTTGGCAGTGGGGATGGCATACGGACCTTGATCAGAGTGGAACAGGTTTGGAGTACTTTAAGAATATGTTGTGGTCAACCAGTGAAGGATTGAGGACATCAGAACCATCAAAGGGCCAACTAGATAAAGAGCAAATAACTCTTGTGATTTTATTCGGTGCGGCCTCACATTCTAGATATTGAAGGGGGTCATGAGTGGCATGGCTGAGGATGGGAAGGCAGGGGTCATGGAAGTGCACAGAGGTAAGGGCATCAGGGATGCTCACGAGAACCAGCAAAGTGGCTAACCTTGGGCTGAAACAAGCAAGGCCAGAGAGGTGTGAGCACGGAGATCCTGAGCTGACAGACAGCAGGCTCCAGGGGAAGACAGAGCTGAAGAGGTAGAAGGAGAAGTCACTGTGATCAGTCGTGGGGATTTCAGCATTCACACTAGGTTTAGGGTAGGTCCAGTCCACATCAGGGTTTCATCCTCTCGCTGGCCAATGACATGCTTTCATGCCATTTGATGGAAATGAAATACAAACTATGAGAGAGTAAAAGAAGAAAACTGGCTAAAGAGTTTTTCAGTCCCTGCAGTGTCTATCAAATCCAATGCCAAGTACTATTCAGGTCTTATAACCTCCCTTGTTCCTGTGTTCTGGCTCCAGTCAGGACACCCCTGGGCCCAGAGCTCCTGAGGTTCATCTGGTGATGGGTCAGGTGTCAGAGCGACTGTCCTAGCTTTCACGGGAGCCTTTGTTCAGGGGCAGCAGGGAGAGAGGGGCCCCTCCTCTTTAATGGTGCTATCAGAACATAGGCTTCTTTGATCTTGTCTGGAATACTGATGGATAAAACTCTCTATGCATTTTATAGGAATATAAAAGACAAACAAGAATGATTTTTAAACACACGAAGCTTTAAGCTACAGATTTGCAGACACATTTTCCCCTTCCTTATTGCCTATCTCTAGTCTTTCTGGGAGGAAACACACATCTTGGTGTTGCTTTCTTTCAAACAAGAGAAAGGAGTCAAAACAGTTAATCTCACACGCTTCCCGTGATAGGGAAAAGGCAGCACACGCTGCTGTAGGAGGAGACCTTGGGAGCAGAGCCAAAGTAGAGGATTTTCCCAATGGGTCCCCATAATGATGCTCTTGGAGGAGGAGAGACTCAGAGTCACCCAAAGGTCCAAGGCGAGGCCAGGCCCATGAAGGATTCAAGTGGATGGAAGTGATGGTCACATCCCGTGAGGAGCCCAAGGAATCATAGCCAGAAGATAAGGGGTGGAGGTGGCCCTGAGGTTAATGACAGGAGAAGACATAAGAAGGACAAACGTACAGGGGCCTACGGTCAAGGTTGGAAACTTCAGCAACTAAGATGGTGGTGTCATAAACAGAAAAGAAAGATGCAGAGAGAAAAGCAAACCTGCACTGGGAATAAGGAATCGGCGGAACTAGTCTGCCTGAGACTATCAGGACACGGCTTCTTCAACTGCGGGTGCGAGAAGCTGGGAAAATCAGAGAGGGGATCACAACCCTGATCACCTTCAAATTCCAATTTAACAGACACCCAAGCTCCATCTTCCTCCTAAGACAGCACATCAGTGCCTCTGTATCCTTAACTGTGCATCTGGAAAATCAGATTCTAAAGCAGCCATTGTGGTGGCTGACATGGAGGGCCTATGGTAATCACGCGACAGCTGTGAGAGCTTTGGTCTTGCAGACCCTCAAACACCTGCCATTTCTTCCCCCCACCTCTGCCCTTCTGTTAGCAACATTCACAGTTGGAAAGATTTAAATCCCTTCATGTGAGTTACTGCACACATGCCAAGTAGATGCTCAATGGTCACCTCGTTCACTCACCATCTGCCAACTTTGTCGGATGTGTGAGTTGAGTTCATGCCTCAAGAAAACGTCACAATTGTTAAATCTCAAGAGTCACCTCCAGATAATCTAAATTTTAAGTATTGAATGTGTAAGTGACACAGGACTGGTGTTTAAAAACATTTGCATAGGAACTCAATTCGAAACCATCCTGTGGGGCTCAGGCCATTGAGTCAATGTCTCCAGAGGCTCTGGCTCTTCAAACATGAATTCCTCCTGTTTCATTAGTTTGTGCTATTGCTGTGGCTCCCAAGGGGTTACCTTTGGGACAAGAGACTTAACCATGACATTGAGCTTTCAACTGTGTAGGAAATAAACTCAGAAACACCCATCCTTAACCAAATTTGTTTCACTTCAGGGAAAGAACAGATATGGGGTTCTTAAAAATTAACGAGCGGCATTGATATTGAATTTTAGATTAAATGATTTTTACTAAAGCCTCTAAAAGATACCCCTTTTTAGCAGGTCAAAGAGCTCTGCTTCAGAAATGACAGCACAGCCTCCCGGTGAACTGCTTGTGTGCAGTGTCTCTTTCTTCTTCCCCTTCCACCTCCTAGAGAAGCTCTTCAGGAGCCTCAGACGGGGGGCTGCTGTGTGGCCAGTTCCAGGGGGACTATTCACATCCGAGTCCATTCACATGACACTCCATCACTGTTAGAGGCGCAGGGGTCAGAGAGAAAACTTGTCCTCGCTGTGTAAATACACAGACAAACCTCTTAAAGAAAGCTTTCTCAGTGTCTTCGGTCAGGCTTCCCAGAAGCAGGGCCTGAGACAGTGACTCTGGTGAAAAGGATTCATTGGAGGAGGGCTCTCTGGAGGGGGTGCAGTGTGAGGGAAGCAGCAGACAGGAGAAGAAAACTAAGCAAAGGGGCTGTCTCAGCTGGAGACTAACTTCTCCCTCGTATCCCAGAAGGCTCTGGTCCACCTTGAGGCCAGGCTTCCGGCTTTTTGTGCCCCAGTCAATCATTGGCCACTGACTGTCCCCTGCGGCCAGGAGTAACCTCCCAGGCAAGGCAGCTCCATTTGAGCAATGAATACTCACAGCAACTGAGGAAAGAGTGTGCCACCAGTGAAGGGGACCCGGGCAGGGCACCAGCAGCATCCACTAGACTTGGGGAAGGAAGGGAAGATCAGAAAAGCAGAGACGGCCTCTCCGAGCAAGCGGCATATAAGCTGAGTCCAGAAGGATAAGTAAGAGACTTGGAGGAAAAGCACGGAGAATGGTGAAGGGAACAGCACTCGCAATGGCCCTGGGGTAGAAAAGAGAATATGGACCTCCTTTCCTCTTCATTCAACGTGCTCTGGCCTCTGATTCTGGGCTGGAGGGAAGTGTGTAGTGGTATTCCTGTAAGGCAAATGCAGGGCAGGCAAAGAGTTTTGTACTTTGGGCTTCTGCAAAGGACCCAACAGATTTGTGGAAGAAAACATCATGAGTAAGCTCTGGGCCCTGAAGATTGCTAGTCTCACCTTTCACGTGCACTCATCTCTGTACAAAAGTATGTTTATCTGTTTTAGGGAGATAAGTGAAGATTCCTTGCCTGGAAACTTTACAAACGTCCAGGAAGGCCAAGCTCTTGGTCTGCAAGGGTGTAGCATCTCCTGTTCTCAAAAGGGTAACATGGACCATCCCTCCCAGGTATGACATCCTATGTGCCATCTAATGATTTGTGGCACCCAAAACTCAATGAAGATAGAACATAGACAGACAGAGAGATGGAAGACCAGGATGTTCAAATACAGTTTTCTGGTATATGAATTCTGAGACATCAAAACCTCCCTAGGAAATGAAACACCTGAAGTGTCTAGTGAAGTGGAAGGCACTGGGAAGAACTGATCCTGTGTCCCCTCAGTGTCCCAGCAGGGGGTGTTTGGATGAGCATATTCAACTCAGCAGGAACCGAGCAAGGCAAGTGGCTGCAAAGGGGCAACTGGTAGGTGAGAAGGGCTTCCATTTTGTTTGCAGATAAAAGCTTCTCAGGACATATTTCTTGGATAGTGAATAAAGAGCCCATTGAGGGCTGGCCTCTCACCAACCACTGTAAAGACAAGCTGAAAAGAGAAGAAACAGAGAAAAAGATAGGATAACAAAGGGGGATGGGAGATTTATGGGCTTAGAGCTCCAAATTTAAACATGAGATATGAGAATTTCAACTAAAGATGGTGATTTGGGGACTAATATATACGAAGGTCCTTAAAAACGCCCCCAAAAACCATCTTGTATTTTAAAAAGAACGAATCCGTGGTAATGCTAGTAAACTAGAATGGCAGTCAGCTGGAGGACATCTTGAAGAAATCCGAGAAGACAGAAAGCAGATAGATCTGACTGATGAAAACAGATCACAGAAAGATGTAGACCAAAATGCTGGAGAAAAGAGGGACCCTTCCCACAGGGGTCCTTTGAGAGCTCCAAGCTCCTAGTCCACAAACATCAAGGACAGAGATGAGACAGGGTACAAGCATGAAGGTAACTGGTAAATGAATCACAGGCCAAGTCCTCCCCCAAGGTCTGTTTCCTGACTTCACATCTTTCCCCTCTCTCTCTCCTTTGCTCACCAACTCCAGCTTCATTGACCTTCTTTATGTCCTTTTAACACGTGAAGTATCCCCCCAGCTCACTGCCTGTGCACTTGCTGTTTCCTGTCTGGAACAATCTACCTCCAGACTTTCACATGGTTGGCTCTTCCTTGTCACTCAGGTCTTGGCTCAAACTTTAGCTGCTCAAAGCATTCTTCTCTGATCACAGTATCTAAATGAGATCCCAACCCCAGCCAGTCACATCACCCTGCTTGCTTTCCTTCAGAGCATGTGTGAATCTCTGAAGTTGTCTGACTCATTTATTTCTTTGTTTCTCGTCACCTGAGGACAGAGGCCTGATCTACTTTGTTTATCAGAGTATCTACAGTAGCTGGAACATCAATACAATGCGGTGTTTGTATCAGTGAGCTCTTGCTGGGTGATAAACTACCCCAAAACTTAGGGGTCTCAAACAACAACTGCTTATTTAGTTCATGATTTGGATCAGCTAGGCAGTTCTTCTTATCTGCGTGAACTCAGCACATCTCTCCCAGGCTCTGTATCCCAGGCATCCATGCTCAGCTGTAAATTGGCTGCTGGTTGGATAATCTAGGGAAGTCTTTGTCACATGCTATGAGTCTGGCAGGCTGTTGGTCAGAGCAACAGAAGCAAATGGGCCACATGCCTCTTGTCATCCTCTTGGGCTTCTTCATAGGAGTGTTATTTTTTTTTTTTTGAGGAAGATTAGCCCTAACTGCTGCCAATCCTCCTCTTTTTGCTGAGGAAGACTGGCCCTGAGCTAACATCCGTGCCCAGCTTCCTCTACTTTATATGTGGGACGACTACCACAGCATGGCTTGCCAAGCAGTGCCATGTCCGCAACCGGGATCCAAATCGGCGAACCCCGGGCCACCAAAGCAGAATGTACACACTGAACTGCGGAGCCACCGGGCTGGCTCCCAGGACTGTTAGTTCTGATAGCTCAGAATTCATATGGAAAAAAATGTATTTTTAACTTTCCTGTCTTTTACTTATTTGGGGTTTCTTTTGAGCAAGATTAGCCCTATGCTAACATCAGCCACCAATCCTCCTTTTTTTGCTGAGGAAGACTGGCCCTGAGCTAACATCCATGCCCATCTTCCTCTACTTTATATATGGGATGCCTGCCATAGCATGGCTTGATAAGCAGTGCATAGGTCCACCCCCAGGATCCAAACTGGCAAACCCAGGCCACTGATGTGGAGTGCACGAACTTAACAGCTATGCCGCCAAGCTGGCCCCTTACCTATCTTCTTTATAAGGGCAGCAAGAGACAGCAAGTCCAGTGTGCAAGCGGTTTTCAAGTCTCTCCTTCAGGTCACTGTTCTAGAATCCCAATGATCAAACTAAGCCACAGGGCCAAGCCAGATTCAAGAAGATGGAGAAACAAATGCCACCTCTTGCTAGGAGGGGCTCCAAAGTCACATTGCAGAGGGGCATGGACACAGGATAGACAGAATTTTCAGCCATTTTGCCACTCTTATCATACTGCTCAATATATGTGTATATATATATGTGTGTGTATATATATATACACACACACACATATATATATATACATATGATGAATATTTTTGATTTAAAAGACTGCATCTGGGAAGGCTGGGCTAGTTGGACCACATCTCTCTTCCCTGCCCTCCTCCCAAATATATACAGCAGACAGCAGAGGCTTTTGGCCCCCACATAAAAATCCTAGCTGTGCACGCTGAAGAAAGTGACCTGCTTACATGCAGATGCCTCCTCATTTGAGTGTAGAACCATGAATGGGAAGCAAAGCAGAGTCTGAGGAAACTCTGGAACATCCAGCAGGCACCTTAATGAAAAAGGAGAGGCAACACAGCTTTTCTCAAGAAGGAACACATCAAAATAATTCACTGCTCAAGTCAAGTCCTCCCTTTTTTGACTTGCTCTCCACAGCCGGCTGACCCCCACAACTCTGAACTGTCATTTTCCAGTTATGGCACCAGACCCACCAGTACAGGCTCATCCAGGGAGCAGTTTCTTGGCAGAGAGAGCTACACAAATCCAAATGGAACTCCCACCGCTTAACAGCCTAGATCTTTATTCACAAACAAGAACTAACAGCCAAGGGTCAACAAATGTGAAGAAAAAAAAATCACATACGTGACTCACATTAAGATCAACAAGTAAAATAATTGTGTTTTTAGGAAATAAAGATCATTCAGGAAACAAAACAACGTTAAAAGAGTAAGAAATGACTCTAGTGAGATAGGAAAGATGGCACGTGCAAAAGTAAGAACAGACTGCTGCTGCAAAAAAGGAGTAATCAGAGGACGAAAATGAGTGCCTGGGAATTAAAAATATGTTTGACACTAAAACAATTCAGTGGACAGACTGACTAAGAGAATGGGGATGGTTAACAACATGTCAGTGATCTGGAGACCATGTCAGTGGAATCTTGCAGACCAGAGCCAAAGGCAGAATGATGGCACGTAGGAGAGAAATGTGAAGCAGCATACATGTCTGCCCTTTCTTTTATCGGGGTTCTGGAGGCAGAGAACAGAGGTAATAAAAGGGAGGAAAAATTCAGTAGAAGATAATTTCTGTGAGACAAAGGCTACAGGGGTTTCTGAAGGCCCCCTCCTTTTTTTTAAGGAAGATTAGCCATGAGCTAACATCTGCTGCCAATCCTCCTCTTTTTGCTGAGGAAGGCTGGCCTTCAGCTAACATCCATGCCCATCTTCCTCTACTTTATATGTGTGACGCCTACCACAGCATGGCTTGCCATCAGTGCCATGTCCGCACGCGGGATCCAAACGGGTGCACCCCAGGCCACTGAAGTGGAACATGTGCCCTTAACCACTGTGCCACCAGGTCGGCCCAGAAGCCCCTTTTATATGGGCACTAATCCCATTCCTCAGGGCTCTGCCCTCATGACCTAATCACCTCCCAAAGGCCCCACCTCCTAATACCATCCCATTGGGCCTTAGGATTTAACAAAGGAATTTTGGGGAGACACAACATTTAGGCCACAGCAACGGGGCCAAAGAAAATGGTGTCATGAATTTTGCTTTGGGCATCGGAAATACTAGAAAAAGGAGGTGTTATTTCTGTTCCACTGTGAAGGACAAATATCAATTCCCACTGAGAGGCAAGGCATTACAGGCAGAAGGAAGAGTATATCAGTAGAAGTAGAAAGGTCTGAAATTTCCTGACAGGTTTGGAGAAAGAGATCAGTAGTTTAGTGTGGCGAGAGTCTGAGATCTATGGCAGGAAGTGAATACACATGAATCTGAAATGATAGGATTGTGCCACATTGTAAAGAGCTCACATGCTATTCTGAGAGGCTTTTCTACCTGACACTATACATAGTTGGGAACCCTTGGAGAATTTTATGCAGCAGAGTGACATATTCACAATCTACTTAGCTCAGAATCATGAATAGAAAGTGGGTACTTTCTGATGAGCCATTCCGCAGACTCACCTAGATGTAAAAACTCAAGAGTACACAGAGAATTTCAATAGCACTAGGAACCAGAAATATTTCACCATTACCTGCTAGAAAACCGGAAGAACTTCCATGAGTTAAACCTTTAAAGCTTACAGGTAGACTGGTGGAACCATTCATGGTAAAATATTTCAAGAAATCTCACAAGCATAGACTTTCTTTCATCAGAGCGAAGGAATTAAAATCTCCCTCAGTATGGAAACTATTTAGTAGAGGGTTCAGAGTCTTTAACACCCTCATCCAGCATCAGTTGTGAGCTGAAACGTGCATGTGGAAGGAAAGGAGCTGTGGGGCGGCCATGGTGAAGTTGTAGCTTTTAGCCACGAATGCAGAAACAGCCCATCCAGGAATGAGTTTTAAATACTGTACAAAGACAATAAGGTAGTGGTATCTCAATATTTCTTCTTAGACATCAGGTTATTATTTTAAAGAATGAGTGACTTTTTAAACTAGAAAGTTTCATGACACTTGGCTATTTTAAACTAGATATCTGGCAGCCAGCCCCAGTGGCCTAGTGCTTAAAGTTTGGCACACTTTGCTTCGGTGGCCCAGGTTCGGTTCCCAGGTACGGACCTACACCACCCATCTGCCATGCTAATGGCAGCTCACATACACACCCACAAAAAACCAGTGACATCCGCCATCATGGTGGAGTGAGCTCTTCCCTTAGACTCTCTCCCCAAGACACAATGCAAAGGACATTCATAAACCAACAGAGAACATTCCCACAACACAACAGACGTCTGAGAGACCCAGGCAGCCATACATTTGAAGGTGGAGGTGCTGTACCCCCGGGATGAAGTGGAAGGAGGTAGGGGGATCTCCTCTTCCTCCTTGACGGTGATCTAGGGCACAGGACTGCATGTGGCTCTGTGAGGAGAGTGGGAAGGGGCAGCTCTCCGCAGGAACACCTTTACTCTTGGAGCTGCCTACAGCTGTGGGAAAGCCCCACACAGAGGAGGCCAAGGAATTGCAGGGGCATCTTTATCAAGCAAGCACCCCGGCGGGGGGGGGGGGGGGAGACAGCAAGTGCAGAGCAGAATGCCCCCAGGATTCTGCATGCAAAACAAAGCACCTCTCCCTCCACTTGACACACCAGCTCAGCCAGAGGAAGGGACTCCTACCAGAGCACATGCACACACATTTCTAAAGCAGCAGCAGTGAGCGGGCAACGGCAGACGTGCCCAGTCAGCACAGATTCCAAAGGACAGGCACAGATGCCAGGGATCGCGGTGGGCTCAGAATACACAGCTCCTGCCCCTCCCACTGGTAGCAAGTAGAATCTGCGATCAGATACTTCCACTAAGGGGAAGCACAAATCCACCCCCTGAAATAGTACAAAAAGACACTTTAATACTCCAGACCAGAAGGAAAAGTGACAAGCACCCAGAAATCAATCTTGTCCTGAAGCCACAAAAATTTACAATATAAACGAAAGACCATTCAAAATAGCTATCATTAAAAAAATCAATGAGTTACAAGAAAACTTGGGAAAGCAGTTCAATGAAATCAGGAACAAAATTTAATGAACAGACAGAATTCTTCACAAAAGAGACTGAAACTATAAATAAAAACCCATCAGAAATGTTGGAGATGAAAGACACAATGAATGAGATAAAGAAAAATCTGGAGTCCTTGAATAACAGGGCTGATTTATGGAACACAGAAGCAGCAGCTTGGAGGACAGAAACATAGAAATGCTTCAGAAGAAGGAGGCGGAACTAAGATAAAAAAGAAATGAAAAAATTCTCCCAGAATCATCCGACTCAATTAGGAAATGCAACAGAAGGATTATAGGTATGCCAGAGGAAGAAGGGAGAGAAAGGAACAGAAAGCTTGTTCAAAGAAATAATAGCTGAGAACTTCTCAAACTTGGGGAAGAAACTGGATTTACAAGTAAAAGAAGCTAACTGAGGAGCTGGCCCCATGGCCGAGTGGTTAATTTCACACGCTCCGCTGCAGGTGGCCCAGTGTTTCGTTGGTTCGAATCCTGGGCGCGGACATGGCACTGCTCATCAAAACCACGATGAGGCGGTGTCCCACATGCCACAAGTAGAAGGACCCACAACTAAGAATATACAACTATGTACCAGGGGGCTGTGGGGAGAAAAAGGAAAAAAATAAAATCTTTTAAAAAAAAAAAAAAGCAGCTAACCGAACTCCTAATTGTATCAATGTAAAAACACCTTCTCCAAGGCATATGTTAGTGAAACTGGCAAAAGTAAATGACAAAGAAAAAATATTAAGGGTAGCAAGGCAGGAGAAAATAACCTACAAAGGAACCCCTAGCAGGCTTTCACTGAATTTCCCAGCAGAAACCTTACAGGCTAGGAGAGAACAGAACAATATCCTCAAAATTCTGAAAAACAGAAACTTTCAGCCAAGAAGACTCTATCCATCGAAATTATCCTTCAGATATGATGGAGAAATAAAAACTTTCCCAGATAAACAAAAGCGGAGGGAGTTCATTGCCACAAGACTCCCTCATATCAGAAAGAAAAAGAAAGGGTTAAAAAAGCCTTGAGCAAAGAGATAAATAGGCAGACAAAATCAGAAAACTGCAGTTCTCTATCAGGACAGGATAGCAACCAATTATAATATTGAAGATAAAGGAAAGGAACACATCAAAAATAACCGTAATCTCATCATTTTAACCACAAACTCACATCAGAAAACGGAAGTTAGGACAAAAGTAACTTAGAAGGGAATGAAGAAAGGGATGGAACCTGCTTTAGACTAAGGAAAGAAGAGGCCATCAGGAAATGGACTATCTCATCTATGAGATTTTTCAGATAAACCTCATGGCAACCACTAAACAAACAATCAGAACAGAGACACAAAGGATACATACGGAGAAAATCATTCTAGAGAACTACCAAACTAAACTGGCAGTCCGAAATACAAAGGACAAGAAACAAGGGAAATACAGAACGACCAGAAAACAAGTGATAAAATGGCAGCAGTAAGCCCTCATAGATCAATCATCACTCTAAATGTAAATGGATTGAATTCTCCAATCAAAAGAGAGAGAGTGTAGGCCTGGGCCAGTGGCTCAGCAGTTAAGTGCACATGTTCTGCTTTGGCGGTCCGGGGTGCGCCAGTTAGGATCCCAGGTGTGGACATGGCACAGCTTGGCAAGCCATGCTGTGGTAGGCGTCCCACATATAAAGTAGAGGAAGATGGACACGGATGTTGGCTCAGGGCCAGTCTTCCTCAGCAAAAAGAGGAGGATTGGCAGCAGATGTTAGCTCAGGGCTAATCTTCCTCAAAAAAAAAAAAAAAAGAGAGAGAGAGTGGTGGGATGGATTAAAAAATAAGACCCAACATTATGCTGCCTCCAGGAAACAGATCTCAGCTCTAAAGACAAACAAAGGCTCAGAGTGAACTGACGGAAGATGAGACTCCAAGGTAATGGCAAACAAAAGAAGCAGGTGTTGCCGTCCTTAGACAAAACCGACTTCAAGATTAAACAAGCAATGGAGTGACATCAGCATCATGGTGGAGTGAGCTTGCCCGGGACTCTCTCCCCTCCAAGATACAACAAAAAGGAGCAACCCTATTCCAAAAGAAAATACCCTAAAAGCACAAAAATCCTCGGAGAGTCATGGCAGCCACACGACAGAGGGGGGAGAGGCTGGAGCCCTGCCTCAGAGGAGCCGGCACAGGGTAAGAGAGAACTCTGCTCCCTCCCCTAAAGACTGTGGTCACTGCCAGGGAGGCTCTGTGACAGAAGGAGTGGGGGAGGGGTTGCGCGTCTGTGGAATCACCCAGGACTCCCTAGGGCCCTGGCGGCCTAAAGGGAAGCCCTTTAACAGGGCAAAAGCTTTCACTCAGGGGTGACCTCATCAAGCCAAGACCACAGGAGACCAGACAGCGAGAGCTGATCGGGAAACCCGGGACTGCACGCAGGAGAAAGTGCCCCTCCCCCGACCCGCACTGCGCTGGGCCAGCTCAGCTGAAGGTGGAGGGCTCAGAATACACGGCTCTCGACCCCCATCCACTGGCAACAGGCTGTAACTGCAACAGAATACTATCACAATGGGAAAAAGACTCATCCTTCCAGCATCAGGCAATTCATCAAATCTCCAGACCAGAGAGAAAATAAGCACCCAGAATTCAGTCCTGAGGATGCAGAAATAAGTAAACTAAGCAACAATGAATTCAAAAGAGCTATTGTCAAAAAACTCAATGAGGTAAAAGAGAACATAGAGAAACAATTCAACGAGTTCAGGAGCTAGTCCACAAAACAGATTGAAACTATAAAGAAGAATCAATCAGAAATATTAGAGATGAAAGACACAATGGAAGCTATAAAACAAAATACAGATTCCCTGAATGCTCGTGTGGACACCACAGAGGAGCGACATGTTGAAATGCTCCAGACAGAGGAGGAGAGAGAACTGAGACTAAAAAGAAATGAAGAAAGTCTCCGAGAAATATCCAACTCAATGAGAAAATACAACATAAGAATCACAGGTATTGAATAAGGTGAAGATAAGGAGAGTAGAGCAGAACGCGTGCTCACAGAAATAACAGCAGACAACTTCCCAAATCTAGACAATGAGAGGGAAACGTGTCTGGAGGAAGCCTTCAGATCTCCTAGATGTGTCCAAGTAAAAAGACCTACTGCAAGGCATATAGTAGTAAAACTGGCAAAAATGAATGACAAAGAAAGAACACTCAGGGCAGCAAGGCAGAAGAAAATACCCTACAAAGGAACCCCTATCAGATAAGCAGACTTCTCTGCAGAAACCTTACAAGCTAGAAGAGAATGGAATGACATATCCAAAATTTTAAAAGATAAAAATCTTCAGCCAAGTATACTCTACCCAGCAAAAACATCCTTCAGATATGAGGGAGAAATTAAAACTTTCCCAGACAAACAATGCTAAGGGACTTCGTAGCCATGAGACCCATCCTCCCACACCAAGAAATCCTCAAGAAGGCCCTCATACCTGAAAAAATGACAAAGGGGAGAGAGGGGTCACAAAACACAGAGTAAGGAGACCAACAGATAGACAGGATCAGAACAGGATAGCAAATATTCAACTACAGCATTAGGCTAAAGGGAAGGAATACACCAAAAACAAAGACAATCTTGTCACTTTAACCACAAACTCATGACACAAGCTGGAATAAGATATGAGAATAATAACTTAGGAGGCGAGGTGGAAAGGGACTGAATCAGTTTAGACCAAGGAAGTAAGAGGTCATCTGAAAAGGGACTATGTTATGCACGAGATTCTGAATACAAACTTCAGGTCAGCCACTAAACTAAAAAGCAGAACAGAGACACAAAAAAGAAATAAGGAAAAAACAAAGACACACAGCATAAAAAACGGCATAATTCAATGGGTAGACCAAAACACACAGGACGAGAAACAAAGGAAATGCAGGAAAACTGGAAAACGAGTGATATAATGACAGCATTAAGCCGTCATACATCAATAATCACCTTCAATGGAAATGGACTGAACTCTCCAATAAAAAGACACAGAGTGGCAAGATGGATTAAAGAACAAGATCCAATAATTTGTAGCCTCCACGAAACTCATCTCAGCTCCAATGACAAGGACAGGCTCAGAGTGAAGAGGTGGAAGACGAGACTCCAAGCTAACAGCAAACAAAAGAAAGCAGATGTCGCAATACTTACATCAGACAAAGCAGACTTCAAGACAAGGCAGGTAAAGAGATACAAAGAGGGGCAGTATACAATGATCAAAGGGACACTCCATCAAGAAGAATAATAACACTTATAAATATCTATGCACCCAACACAGGAGCAGCAAAGTTCATAAAGCAACTGTTAACAAACCTAAAAGAAGATATTAAAAATAACACAAGGGAGGATGGAACACTTCCTAACACATTCTACGAGGCCAGCATCACTGATACCAAAGCCTGAGAGGGACAGCACAAAAAAGGAGAACTACAGGCTAATATCGCTGATGAACATGGATGCAAAAATTCTCAACAAAATTTTGGCAACCTGAATTCAGCAATACGTCAAAAGGATCATACATCATGATCAAGTGGGATTCATACCAGGGACACAGGGATGGTTCAACATCCGCAAATCAATCAATGTGATACACCACATCAACAAATTGAAGAATAAAAACCACATGATCATCTCAATAGATGCAGAGAAAGCACTTGACAAGATCCAACAGCCATTTATGATAAAAACTATGAAAAACAATAGGGATACAAGGAAATTACCTCAACATAATAAAGGCCATATATGACAAATCCACAGCCAATATCATACTCAAAGGGCAAAAACTGAGCGCCATCCCCCTGAGAACAGGAACGAGACAAGGATGCCCACTATCATCACTCTTATTCAACATAGTACTGGAGGTTTTGGCCAGAGCAATTAGGCAAGAGAAAAGAATAAATGGAATCCAAATAGGGGGTGAAGAAGTGAAACTCTCGCTGTTTGCACACGACATGAGCTTGTATATAGAAAACCCCCCAAAATCCACTGGAAAACTAATACAAATAATTAACAACTACAGTAAATTTGCAGGGTACAGAGTCAACTTACAAAATTCAGTTGCTTTTCTATACTCCAACAACAAACTTACACAAAGGGAACTCAAAAATATAATTCCATTTGCCAGCGTACCTAAAAAACTTAAGTACCTAGGAATAAATTTAACCAAGGAAGTGAAGGACTTATGCAAAGAAAACTATAAGACATGAGTGAGAGAAATTGATAGTGACTTAAACAGATGTTAAGAGACTCCTTGCTCATGGATTGGAAGAATAAACATAGGTAAAATGTCCATACTACACAAAGGAATCTACAGATTCAATGCAATCCCTATCAGCATCCCACTGACATTCTTGACGGAAACAGAGCAAGGAATACTAAAATTCATATGGGGCAAAGATCTCGAATTGCTAAGGCAATCCTGAGAAAAAAGAACAAAGCTGGAGGTATCACAATCCCTGACTTCAAAATGTACTACAAAGCCATAGTGACCAAAATGGCATGGTACTGGTACAAAAACTGGCACACAGATCAATGGAACAGAACTGAAAGCCCAGAAATAAAACCACACATCTATGGTCAGCTAATCTTTGACAAAGGTGCCAAGAACATACAATGGAGAAAAGACAGTCTCTTCACTACTATCTCATGACTAGGTACTTAAGCAAAGAACTGGAAATCAATGATTCAGAGAGACTTATGTACCCCTATGTTCCTTGCAGCATTATTCACAATAGCCAAGACACGGAAGCAAACCAAGTGCCCATCAACTGACAACTGGATGAAGATGTCATATACGTACATACACACACACACATATATATATTTACACACACACACACACACAATGCAATACTACTCAGCCATAAAAAAAGACAAACTTGTCCTATTCACAACAACGTGGATGGAACTTGAGGGTGTTATGTTAAGTGAAATAAACCAGACAGAGAAAGGCAAACACCATGTGATTTCACTCATACATGGAAGGTAAACACACGAACAAAGAGAACGGTTTACTGGTTACCAGAGGGGAAGAGGGGAGGGAGCTGGGCATAGGGGGAAAGGGGCACATTGATATGGCGACGAACAAATTATAACGGACCACTGACATTTCACAAGGTTATAAACTCTTTTGACCTCAATTAGAAAAAAAGAGGAAGATTGGCGGCAGATGTTAGCTCTGGACGAATCTTCATCAGCAGAAAGAAATAAAAATAAAAAAAATAAACTAGAAATGTGGCTCAAGGCTGTGCACATCACCGAGTTCTCCAACTTCAGAGCAGGAACAAGGAAAAGATCACATAGCAACCTGATACGAACTAAGTAGAAATTACGTCTAACTAATAGGAAAAGGCTGTCCATTTCTCGCTCCTTCGTGAATACGCCGACGTGGAAATCAGAACATATATCTCAGCCATATGTCTTTGTCTTACTTTTCTTCAAGACTGTACAGCATGAACATAGAAACGTTCAGCTGAAAAGTCAGGAGAAGAGTCCTTGAAAGACTTCTATTTGAGGAAACAGAACTATATTTTAGAAAGCTTCTGCTGTGTTTGTGTTCTCAGGAAAATTCAGGAAACTGTTTGCTCTATGAAGCAAGACATGAAAACTTGTATAAGTTGAGGGACTGAGCTGTAAAGGGAGAGGGTGGCAAGGGAGAAATAGACAAAAGGAAAAAGAGAAAGTATTTGGGAAAGAATAAAATTTCCCTTGAGATTACATGCAGCTTAGAAACAATCAAGATCAGTTTTTACATCACTGGGAATTGAATCAATAATGTTGAAGCCATTCTTGAGAAACTCTCTCAGAAAGAAGGAGATAAAGGAAAAGAGAGAAAATAAGAAGAAGATTCCAGAGATGGAAAAAGATTTTCAATAGAAGAATGATTGGCATGTCTGAGGGAGAGAGCAGAGCAGATGAGAAAAATAATCTTTAAACACATCTCAGAGAAAACTTTCTTCAACTCAAGGAGGGCCCCAATCATCAAAAGGAACACATCAGATATGAGGCCAAATTGATGAGAAAAAAATATGACCATAACACATATTGAGAAAGTTTTGGAACTTCAAGAATAAATAAAATTCTCTAGGGATTTAGGAAGAAAGAGAAAAAAAGGTCACATTGGAATTAGATTGCTCATCTGCAATTCTAGGATACAATGGAGCAAGGTATGTGGACAAAGACGAGGGACAAAACTGTGTGAGATAAGCATTCGATACCCAATCTCTCACCCATGAGCGAAGACAAAAACAAAAAGATTTACACTAATGTGCAAAGACTCCCAAGATACACTATTCCATCTAGCAACAATACTAGAAACACAGTTAAAAGATGAGTCAGACTCAGAAAAAATAGGAGCAACACGTAAAATAGACAAATGGTTAATATCCACACTGAAGAAGGAGCTCCCAAAACCCAACTAAGAAATTGCTAAGGGGTAGGAATAAATAATTGACTGAGAAATAAATACAGATGACCAATAGGCAGCAAGGACACAATCCATTAATTAAAAATGAAACTGGCATCGAAATACCATCGGATCAAGAAAACAACAGGAAGAACATCACGTGTGGGAAAGGCCTGTGAAAATCGATACCGGGAAGAACTCTGGGAGAGCCTTCAGGGTCTGGAAGATCAAGACAGCTCCCTGGATCCAAAACTCTCCACAGTCATACAATCGACCTCCTCCAAATCATACAGTCAACAAGGAGAACCAACGAAGCCACACAGAAGCAAGCCTGTAGCGTCACAAGATGGCCAAGATGACCACAACCTTCAAATGACCTGCAAGTTCAGAAAGAAATGCCAACTTCCAGCCCAGCTCCGACCACGACTGAAAGCCTTTGGCAGAGTGGAGAATTGCAAGGTTTAAGACTCCATGGAAAGGACAAGGTCATGGAGGAATCAGATAAAACACATCAAACCACCCTCAAAAGAGGAAGTCCAACACTACCTGCTGAAATATGCAACACAGGCGAAGGACTCGGTAGTCCTGGGCAGTGGCCACGAGCACGCTGCTGCAAGGGGAAAGGCTCTGGAGGTGTCAGCTTGGAGAAGCACTGCTTCTAAGGGAGAACCAGAAATTGGCAAAAGAGGCTGTGCTCCTCCGAGACGGGGCCATAAGGAAAGAGGATGGAAGGAAAGAAAAAAGGAATAGGAAGGATTTTGCATAAAGGAAAGAGAAACAAAATATACCCCTTAATTCCCAATTGCGTTATGTTGAAAGAAACTGCGCTTCACCATCCTGACAGAAGTGGGCTCTCTCACACTAGGAACCCTGTCCATACAACATCCAGGAACAGGAAAAAAAAATTCCATACAAAGTTACTGTAAGAAGAAGAAAAACTGAATCATAACATTTCAGTCGTTCAAAATTTCTCCTCTGCTCCTCCAAAAACAAGAAGGAGAAAAAATACAGCACAACACTCCACATTTAATTATTTCAAACACGCATCGGAAGATGTTAAAAAAAGAAAAACAAACATCTAGAATTAGAAAGCCACATATTAAGGCAGAAACGGACACAGCACAGAAACACCGTGAGATCCGATCAATCTCTTTTAAAAGACAACAACAAATAAACTAAAACTAGAAGGTGCCTTAACAATCCCGTACAAGAGGGAGAGCTGCACTCCTCAGAACCCATCGAGACCAACGTCACTATCTTCTTCACGTCTGTCCTTCCAGCAAGACTTGGTTCCAAGGAGCCAAGACCACGGGGGCCGCTTCAGCGCCCGACTCCCGGGCACCGCACCCCCAGGCTGGCCCCGTGCCCGGCACACACCGCCCGTGCCATGAACGCGTGACGCGCACGAAGAGACCCCCTGGCGCCCCGCGCCGCACAGCTGTCCCGCGACCTGACGGGCACCTCTTGGCGCACAAGCCTGTTCCTCAGGGACACGCTCGCCTCCCACCAGCCCCCAGGCCCACGCCCCCAGGTACCTCTCCCAGATGGCATCATCTTCGCAGGCGCCCAGGTCGTCCGTGTCCGGCGAGCAAGAAGAGCGGGAGCTGAAGGAGGGCCACCTCAGGCCAGCGGCCATGGCTGTGGAGCGCCCGGGCTGCTGTGCCCAGCGGGGACACGGAGCGGCGTCCACGGACACCGGGGGAACGGACGAGCCCGGCCCCGGAGAGAGCAGCAGAGCGCGGCCGGACTCCGCCAGGCTCGGCTAGGCAGGCGCGGCTCATGGACGCCTCCCAAGATGGCGGCCCAGCAGAGGCGTGCTACTTGGCGCCGCGGCCCAGACGCTCCCAGGCCGTTGCCCCGCCCCCTCCAGCGGTGGACTGCGGACAGGGACAGGGACACCCTCCTGGGAGAACTCCTGGGGCCCCGCCCACACGTTTCTGACCTTCGCGGAGCGGGAAGGTGCGCTGACAGGGACGCGGGGTCACCGCTATGCTCTCGGGGAACTGCAGCCTCGGGTTCCTCGAGAGGCCGCGGAGATTCTTACGGCTGACCAAGAACTTTTAGACAGAAAAGCATGAAACAGTATGTCTGAATTACAACTGCGCTGATGACCACCAAGGCAATGCAGAGAGTGTCATGAGGACATATAACAGGGGCACGATCTTGACTGCAGGTGTCAGAAAGGCCTCCTTGAGGGATCCATATCTGAGAGAAACCAAAAAACCCTGGAGTCATCTTTGATTCCTCTGTCTCCCCCACATCCAGTCTGTCAGCACATAAAATCAGCTCATTTCCTCTTCAAAATGGACCCAGAATCTGACAGACTCTCAGAACTTGCTCTGCTACCATCCTGATCCAAGCCACAGCATCTCTGACTTGGAATATTCCAGTACCACTCACTCATCTCCCTTTTCTAGCCTTGTCTCCTACCGTCTATTCTCCACAGAGAAGCTGACGTGATCCTGTGAAAAGTCAAGTCACGTCACCTCCTTCTCCAGTTCAAAATCCTCCAATGGTGCCTACCTCAGAGGAAAAGTTAGGGCCTTACAAGAGCCTACAGCATCTGTACCCACGGCCACCCAGATTCCATCTGCTACTCTTCTCCATCTCACTCAGGCTGGCCCTGTGGCTCCTGGAACAGGGGAGGCCAGCTCCTGCCTCAGGGCCTTTCTGCTCTCTGTTCTCTCTGTCTGGACACCGTTAACCCCTATATCCACAGGACTCACTCCCTCGCCCTCCACAAGTCTTTCCCCAGCATTAACTTCATTGGAGCCTTCGCTGGCCATCCCATCTCCAGTCACAACTCCTTCCAACACTCCTACTGCATCTATCACCACCTGACATGCCAGATATTTTCCTTATTGTCTTTCTGGCTGTCTCCCTCCTGGAATAAATGCTGCCTAAGAGCTCCAGTTTTGTCTGTTTTGTTCACTTCTGTATCCATGCTAGAACACTGTCTCCAGAAACTGAGTAGGCACTCAGTAAAGAGTGTTGAGTGGCTGCCTCCATCTGAGAGATGACGTGGAAGCACTGCGGCAGGGAGGGTGGGAGAAAGCATTGCGGGCAGAGGGAACAGTGTGCTGACAGGCGCCAAGGGAGGCAGGAACAGGGCACATTTGAAGAACAGAAAGGATCCCTTAGGGAAGGGGGGAGTGGTGTGAAGGGAGGCTGGAGAAGCAGGACAGAGCAGGCAGGGCGGTGGAGACCACATAAGGAACTTTGGTCTTTTTACAACAGCCACAAGAAGCTAGTAAACTAGGGAGTGACAGGATAAAATATGCCCTTTACAAACCTCTGCATTCACTATGAGATATGGGTTTGGAGGAGGGAACAGTGACTGGGGTCCTCAGTCACCAGACTAGTGCCATAGCTCAGCCCACAGGTGACCTGAGCTTGGACTGAGATGGCGGAAGCACAGGTGGAGAAAAGGAGGTAGATTCCAGAAATATCGAACAAATAAAATCAACAGGTCTGGGTGATTGATCACATAAGGTGGTACACCAAAGGGCAGTTCCAAGCTGACTCCTACATTTGGTACTTGGGAACTGAATGAACAATGGCCCCATTCACTGGGTTTTGGGGTGGGGTAACAAGGAGGAGAACACGCGAAGATGATGCGAGAGCACAGTTTTGGAAATCATGAATTTGAGATCATTCTGAGACATCCTAACGGATCTTCCCAACTGGCAGTGGGTATCCAGGTGGCGTGATCAGATGATGAAAGGTGAGGTGTGTCATGCAATGTCCTGTAGGTTTTTACCTCATGGCTGATGGGGCATCAAAGGTTGTAACTGACAAAGTGACAGGATAAGATTTGTGATTCTGCTAAATCACCCTGGCCACAGCATGATCACTGGGGTGGGGGAGGGGGTTAGACCAGAAGCAGGTCCAACACCAAGGCCGTGGTGCAATAGACCAGGTGAGAGAACAGACCTGAGCAAGGGCTGCAGCGGTGGGGACGGAAAAGAGCACAGACCTCCCTTTGTCACCACCCATCTCCCCCACAGCTGCTGGGAGTTTTCTACAACACACCCCAGATCATGTCAGTTCTTCCACTTAAAACCCCTCACGACCTTCCATTAGCCTTGACACCTTCTACATCTCATTCTCCCACAACCTCAATGGAATTCTCTCTTGCCACCCATTCCCCCACCCGATGTCAATGTCTCCTGACACACTATTCTGCTTCAATCTGCATCCTGTTTAGCTCATGCTGTTTTCTCCTGCCTGGCAAACACCTATTTATCTTTTTAAAACTCACTTCCTCCTCTGTGAAAAGAAGAAAAGAAGTGCTGACATCCAGGAGCTGCTCCGGTACCACGAGCCAGGCTTTCCTGTTGTTAGAAGCTGGCCTTGTGCTCACACAAGCCATGCTGTTCACCTGTTGGACATAAACTTCTCACAGACACCAGCACAAGGTCATGCTGCAACAGCAATGATGTGAGACAAAACAAGACCACTTCATCATTTTGCCTAAACAGACAAACACAAGGCCGTCGTGCCATCCAGAAAATACCAAACATCCCTCTCTCCTGCCTGAAGTGAGCAACTGTGGGTTCTTTATGAATTACGGCGTTTGTCTCACTCTAGTCACAACTCCTTCTAGAAAGGATTGATTGAGCTACACGATCACAGGATTGTCCCTGCCTCCTCTCAGCACCCAGTCCAGAGCAAATCCCTGCTTCCTTGAACCCTCCCCAAACTATCCAACCAAGGGCCAAATCCTGTAAGTTCTTTCTAACGCCCTCATCCTGATAGGCCCCAGAGTTCCCTATGATGTGAGGCCTCCCTCATTACAAAGAGCAATTAAACCCAACTGGTTTACCTACTGATGTGTTTCTGGTGGTCTTTGCTGGAGGACATTGCAGTAGGATAGGTTGGTTAAGTTTCTTGGAGGAAGTGAATGGAGTTCCAATCTGAAGGCTTCTATTTTCTATGTTAAGCATACTCAAAACATCACCCATATTATCTTGAGAATGAAGGGTTGGGGGGAGTAAATCAGAAGTTTGTGGAAAACGTCTGAATTATATATTCTGGAGCACGGGAGAGTGACTTGACAAGAGAATCCTACTAGAATGGTCAGGCTCTGTGAGGGCACAGGGGAGGTGGGGTGACATGAACTCAAAGTAGTACCCAGCTGCCCCGCTCTGAGTCCTATCTCCGGTACTCAAGACAAAAATGGGTAGTTTGGTTTTGGGTTTACTGGGACTAAAGGGCAAGGGAGAGGAAGGCATTGCCAAGAGAATTAATCATGGATGGACTATGAAGTCCAAGCTCAGCTGAGAGGTAACAGCATAGAGGAAGCATCTAAAGGATAGAGTACACCATGGAGGGCCTGAGGTAAAATATGCTGAGGGCCTAGCTGAATTAAGTGACCAAGCAAGCTGGAAAGAAGAGATCAGGGCTGGAGGGTGCTGCACTGCTCATTTGTCAGGTGGTGCAGCATCAGGATGCAAATCCAGGGTATTATGGTGGGAATGGGGACAGGTGGATGAGAAGAGGTCAGCAGTACAGATGAGGTATTGAAGAAAATGAGTACCCCGTGTGCAGGCTCCGTCCTCCGCATGCACACTGAAGTCAACTAGGATGACAGCAAGAATTGAGGCAGAGAGGAAAGCTGTGGGCCAGGCGATCAAGTCTTCAATGAAACAGGGGACTAATTAGGCAGAAAAGAGTAATGAGGAGGAGAGGGTGCTCCAGCTGGGGACTATAGATCTCAAAGAAATGGTGTGGGAGGACAAAGAGCAGAGAGGACATAAATCTCGTACCCCCTAATCCTGAGATCTGCAGGCACCACTTGACGGGGCTTCAAGAAAAGGATATTCCATAGGCAGGGCCAGGGCCAAGGCAAAGAGAGGGAGGGAAGGGCTAAGAAGAGGCTGAGGAAATAGAGGAGGCTGGCAATTATGGAGTGGTAATTTCAAGGACACTGTGAGGCTTTGGGGGGTCATTGTTAAAAAAATTAAAAGAGTGGAGAGCTGACTTAGGGTCGCAGCATGATGGGAAGATAAGGAGACGAGAGAATGGGGAGTGGGGAGAATTTAGCTATCATGGTAAGCACTCAACAGATATCTGCTGAAACAAGTGGAATTATTAGGCATAAATCTAGTGTATCCAATCTGAAGAGTCCTAACTATCAGACTGTAGGAGTGACAGCACGAGGTCATGATGACGGTGATGGTGATGGTGATGGTTTGAGGATGATGGGGTGGTGGTCATGACAATAACTACCAAACTTGAACACCTACTGTGTGCCAAGGACTGTTGGAAGCACTCCACATTTAATCCTCACAACCCCCATGAGACAGATGACCTCAATAGGGTCCCCAGATGGGCTCTGTACCAAAGGAGGGAGAAAATGAAAACAGAAGTAACAGAAGTGTAGAAGTGGCGGATCTTGTCAAGATGGCGGTGTAAGCAAACTCTGAACTCATCTCCTCCCATGAACGCAACCAGGTTACAATTATTTTTGGAAAAATTACCCTGTATAGAAAACTGAAAACTGGATAAAAAGAACCCCCACAACATGGGACAGTCCTGACAAAGGCAGAAGGGCCAGAAATTCCAGCTGGAGAGAAAAAAGTCACCTTTGGGAGCAGTGGAGTTTCTCAGCTGGCCAGGAGGGAGCCACCCTAGGGTATGCAGCCCTCCCTGGAGGGGCGAGGTCCAAAGCAGGGGCCAATACCACTAAAAGCATCCTTTAGACTCAGCACAACTGAGACGAGGGTCTTAGTATCTGGCTTCGCTGGCTATTAACTACAGCAGGGAATACCCCCAGAAAAGCTGTCAGACGAAAACTGAAAAGAGTCGGGTCTTAAAGGGCCCATGCACAAACTCACCTGTCTCAGCAAACTAAAATCACCGGAGAGAAGGCTGACAGTCCTTTGGTGAAAAGAGACTCACCTGGTGGGCTCTGGGGGCATCTCGGTGAAAGGAGAGACCTCTCCCGAGACTGAGACATTGGTGGGGGCTATTGTTCTGACATGGTCCAGGCGTGCTAACTCAGACCCCAGCAGACACCACTGAGGTTCTTCCCCTGGCCTGTTAGCCCAGGGGGCTGCCATACCCACTAGAGCACAGATCTAATCCAGTTCAGCCAGGGCAGGCAGGCGGCCCTAGGGACCTGCCCCACCCAACAGCAAGCCCTCAGGCTACTTGTCAGCCTGCATTGGCTGAGTGTCTTGATCCCCTACAGGCAAAAATCGGTTGTGTTTCTATACGCTAACACGAAGTAGCAGAAAGAGAAATTAAGAATACAATCCCATTTACAATTGCAACAAAAATAATAAAATACTTAGGAATAAACTTAACCAAAGAGGTGAAAGATCTGTACACCGAAAACTGTAAAACATTGTTGGAAGAAATCAAAGAAGACCCAAAGAAATGGAAAGATATTCTGTGCTCTTGGATTGGAAGAATTAACATAGTGAAAATGTCCATAGTTCCTAAAACAATCTACAGATTCAACGCAATCCCTATCAAAGTTCCAGCATTTTTTACAGAAATAGAACAAAGAATCCTAAAATTTATATGGAACAACAAAAGACCCTGAATAGCCAAAGGATTCCTGAGAAAGAAGAACAAAGCTGGAGGTATCACACTCCCTGATTTCAGCATATATTAAGAAGCTCTAGTAACCAAAACAGCATGGTACTGGCACAAAAACAGACACACAGATCAATGGAACGGAACTGAGAGCCCAGAAATAAACCCACACGTGTATGGACAGCTAATATTCGACAAAGGAGCCAAGAGCATACAATAGAGCAAGCAGAGTCTCTTCAATAACTGGTGTTGGGAAAACCAGAGAGCCACATGCAAAAGAATGAAAGCAGACCATTAACTTACACCATGCAGAAAAATCAACTCAAAATGAATTAAACAGGATCCTTGGCCATGGCGCGAAGGACAGAGAATGCAGCCTGGGGAACCAAGCGTCGCTGTTAACAGTCAGTCCGGGCTCAGTTCCATTCAACAAATGTTGACTGAGTGCTGACTCACGGCGGGAACTGTGCTGTGGGCTTTGCACACCTGCTCGCCTTTGTTGTGAAGCAGGAAATGTGCGGAAAACTAGGGAGCGGTGAAAATGGACTAGAGCTACCGGTTACAAGCATCAGCAGCTGAATTTCAGGAACAGCATATTCGGTGAAAGAAAGAAATAGACATTCTGGTAAAGTTCAAACCAAGCAACAATAATATCGCTTAGAGAAACATAAATCCACGGAGGAAAAATACTACACAGAAAAGGAAAGGAATGAGGGAGAAAAAACAGCAATCAGGATCTGCCACCTTGAGGAAGTGGGGCGGGTAGGACACTGGCTGACCGAAGAACGGGAATGGGGAAGGAGTACAGAGACACCCCAGTGATTTCTCCAGTTGGGATCTGCTCACTTGTGTTTGTTTCACAATTGTGCATACTGAAGATGTTCACAACGCATTTTCTACTGGACTTACGGTAAAATATTTTCTAAACAAATAAAAGAAGTATGGTTGTGTATTTCATTTCCCATCGGGTAGAAGGGAACGCACAGACGTAGACTTGAAGAACCTTAGATCACACGCACACGCAAGCAAAACCACCAACCAACCAACCAACCAACCAACCGCAACAACTTGAACGTCGGACCCGAAACCATGAAACTTCGAGAAGAAAACATAGGCAGTATGCCCTTTGACATCAGTCTTAGCAGCCTATGTTAAAGTACCACGTCTGACTGGGCAATGGAAACAAAATATAAAATGAACAGATGGGACTACATCAAAGTAAAAAAATCTTCTGCATGGCAAAGGAAATCATCCACAAAACCAAAACGCAACCTGACAACTGGGAGAAGATCCTTGCAAACCGTATATCGGATAAGGGGTTAATACCCAAAATACAGAAAGAACTCATGCACCTCAACAACAAAACAAATCAACAACCCAATTAAAAAAACAGGCAAAAGATCTGAGCAGTGACTTCTCCAAAGAAGATATCCGGATGGCCAAGAGGCATATG
This sequence comes from Equus caballus, assembly GCF_041296265.1. NCBI lineage: Eukaryota > Metazoa > Chordata > Mammalia > Perissodactyla > Equidae > Equus > Equus caballus. The sequence continues at coordinate 12,730,583 of NW_027222391.1, forward strand.
GAGAGGTGCTCAACATCATTAGCTATCAGAGAAATGCAAATCAAAACTACAATGAGATGTCACCTTACTCTGGTCAGAATGTCTCTAATTAACAACACAGGAGACAAGTGTCAGAGAGGATGTGGAGAGAAGGGAACTCTCCTGCACTTCTGGTGGGAGTGCAGACTGGTGGAGCCACTATGGAAAGCAGTAGGGAGTATCCTCAGAAAACTAAGATTAGATCTACCGTGTGATCCAGCTATCCCACTGCTGGCTATTCATCCAAAGAACTTGAAAACACAAATGCAGAAAGACACGTGCACCCCTAGGTTCACTGCAGCATTATTCACAGCAGCCAAAACTTGGAAGCAACCTAGGTGCCCATCAACGGACGAATGGATAAAGAAGATGTGGTCTATATATACAATAGAATACTACTTGGCCATAAGAAATGATGAGATCCGGCCATTTGTGACAATCTGGATGGACCCTGAGGGTATTATGTGAAGTGAAACAAATCAGAGGGAGAAAAGTCAAACACCATGTGATCTCACTCATGAGCAGAAGATAAAAACAATGACAAACACACACAGAGCAACAGAGATTGGATTGGTGGTTACCATAGGGGGAGGGCGGAGGGGAGAGAGCAAAAGGGGTGATGAGGCTCACATGGGAGGTGACGGACTATAATTAGTTTTTGGGTGGTGAACACGATGTAATCTACACAGAATTCGAAATATATTACAACGTACATCTGAAAGCTATATAATGTTAGAATCCACTGTTACTGCAATAAAATAAAATAAAATAAAATAAAATAAAGAAGTGTAGGAGCCTCAAGAGGCTGACAGGCTTTTGGAACGTTATTCTAGGGGTTTTTATGGCTTAGCTCAGGGCGGCAGACGCCAGCCTGAGACACAGCCATGACACAGTCACTAACTTCAACTAAATTATATTCCAACCGGAGGAAAATCAAAACTACTATAATAAGAATAATTTATTGAAGGCCTCACTCTGTGCCAGATCCTGTGCTCACTGCTTTGCACCAACTGTCTCATTTAATCCTCAGATCCAAAAGCTAGGTTACCACTAATCTCCCCATTTTAAAGGTGAGGAGGCGGAAGCAGAAAGATGGCAATCTGCCTGGAATTCCCATAAGGATTCTCTATTTAATGACGTGACTTTTTGACAAGATTTAAAGGTTTAACACATTACAGTGAAGATGCAGATCCCAGTATCACAGAAAGTGGAAAACACTGAGTCCTGCCAAATGTATTAAAACGCTAATTATGGATCCTCACAGTCTCTTTGCGTGTTTCTTCAGATGAGGGAAAACCCAGTGTGAAAAACCGCTGATGAGATGTCTCCAGATGAGGAATATGTCTGGTCTTTAAAGCCGGGAACTATCCCAGTAGATTCTAAGTCAGTGGGTCCACAGCAGGCCTTGAGCGTCTCCGTTCTTTTCAAAAGCCCCACAGGCTACACTTCCGTGCCCTGGGAGTTGGGAAGTACAGCCATGCCCTACACCGGGACGTTTCAGTCCACAACGGGGGTCCCATAAGATTAGTCCCGTAGAGCCTAAGTGTGTAGGAGGCTCTGCCATCTAGCTTTAGGAACTCCGTGGTGTTTGCACGATCACGAGATTGCCTGACCATGACACACTCCTCAGAACTCATCCCCACTGTTAAGCAAAGCGTGACTGTACTGCCTTAGATTCTCCACGGTTCCAGACCCTGCACTGTTTGGATGACTGCACACGCAGAGGGCACCGTGTATGAGGCAGAGAGCAGCTTCAATCACACAAGCTCTCGACAGAGTGTCAAGGAAAGGCGTGCTCTGCTTACACGACTCTCTACTTTTCTCTGCGTCTCAACTATTTTACAGCTAATCTACTTTTTTTAACCGAGCAGCTTTGCCAAAAACATGTTACCAACAAATACTAAACAAACCAATATAAACAAGACATATTAAATAAGCCTAACCCTAAAATGCTACTGAAAAGGCTTTTATTTCCCTGGGACAATTTTGACAGCATTAGATTCTTTTACAAAGAGCAGCCAAGTCGAGGGAGATTATTTCTAATTCCACAGTGCTACAGATGCGCTCAGTAGCAACTGCAAGCTGGAAAGGAAACAAAGTTGGGTGTCATCCATTCAAGTTCACACACTTCACCAGGGACAGCCTCCAAGCCTTTAATACGTACGTATGCATTTATCCATTTATTTCATCAACCACTACTAACGCCTACTACAGGCCAGACGCTGCTCTAAGTACTTTGCGGATAGGAAATATCCTTTCACCTTTACACTAACCTATGGAGTGTGTATGATAATCATCCCCGTTTTACAGATCAGGAAACTGACACACAGAATGGTACAGTAACTTGCCCAAGTTCACAAAGCCCGTAGGTGGCATGGCTAGGACCCATTTGACAAGAGTCTGGCTCCAGAGTCCACGTTCCGAATCACGACACTTAGTCTCCAAAAACCTATAGAAAGCGTCATTCTTAATCGAAAAGTTTTGTTTTCCCCAGCCTACAGTCCCTACGCGGCCCCAGTCTCCAGGGCATTCTTTCAGCTCCTCTGACAGGCCATACTCCTCCCTTGCCCTGTCCCAACACTCTCCCGCACAAGTCCTCCTTTTCTTGTAGGCATCTGCTCTCAGCTTAAACATCACTGCCTAAGTCACAAAGTCTATCAGTAAATGCCGTATTTCTCAGCACTCAACACAAAATTGCTTTCACATATCTCCTAGGTAATTAGTTGCTGCCTATCTGTCCTTTCCAACTAGGCCGTGAGGCCCAGTACGTCAAACACCCTGTCAGTCTTGCTCCTCAAGTGTCCAGACCACTGAACACGCACCGACCAGAGGAAAGGAAGGACTTGTCCCAAAGTCACTTCTCCAGACTATGTGGAAGGAGGGAACGGACGCAGCACCCTCGAGCCTCACGCTTTCTTTGCCATACTTTCAAGTGTGGGACACATACCTGTGCTCACAACGCTCCCCGGACAGCCCCCACTGCAGCCCTAACAGGTGGACTTCCGCACAGTCAAGGGCTTTGGAAAGCACTGGCTCTGCACACAAATATCACGTGGCCCTCGACAGGCCACTTCCCCTGAACCGGCCTGAGCTTCGGGGGTACAACAGGCTTCAGGAAAACCCCAACGGAACGTAGCCTCTAAAACAGGGAGACCTGCACGCCTCAGAACGCATGGAGACCAGTGTCGTTATCGACTTCGCGTCTGTCCTTCCAAGGAGCCAAGACCACGGGGGCCGCTTCAGCGCCCGACTCCCGGGCACCGCATCCCCAGGGTGGCCCCTGGGCAGGTGCCTGGCACACACCGCCCGTTCCACGAACGCGTGAAGTGCACGAAGAGACCCGCTCGCTCCACGCGCCGCACAGTTGTCCCGCGACCTGACGGGCACCTCTCGGCGCACAAGCCTATTCCTCAGGGACAGACTCGCCTCCCACCAGCCCCCAGGCCCACGCCCCCAGGTACCTCTCCCAGATGGCATCATCTTCACAGGCGCCCTGGTCGTCCGTGTCCGGCGAGCAGGAAGAGCGGGAGCTGAAGGAGGGCCACCTCAGGCCAGCGGCCATGGCTGTGGAGGGCCCGGGCTGCTGTGCCCAGCGGGGACACGGAGCGGCGTCCACGGACGCCGGCGGAACGGAGGAGCCCAGCCCGGGAGAGAGCAGCAGTGCGTGGCCGGACTCCGCCGGGCTCGGCTCTGGGCAGGCAGGCGCGGCTCGCCGACGCCTCCCACGCCTCCCACGAGGGTGGCCCAGCAGCCGCCCAGACGCTCCCCCCCCCCCGCTGCCCTGCCCCCTCCAGCGGTGGACTGCGGACAGGGACAGGGACACCCTCCTGGGAGAACTCCTGGGGCCCCGCCCACACGCTTTGGACCTTTGTGGAGCGGGAAGGTGCGCTGACAGGGACGCGGGGTCCCTGCCAAGCTCGCTCTCGGGGAACTGCAGCCTCCTCCCTCGGGTTTTACTTGAAAGTCAGACTCGAAACCATGCAACGTCTACAAGAAAACATAGGCAGTCAGCCCTCTGACATCAGTCTTAGCAGCCTATGTTCCAGTACCACGTCTGACTGGGCAGTGGAAGCAAAATACAAAATGAACAAATGGGACTACATCAAAGTCAAAAAATCTTCTGCACGGCAAAGGAAACCATCCACAAAACCAAAACGCAACCTGACACCTGGGAGAAGATCCTTGCAAACCGTATATCGGATAAGGGGTTAATACCCAAAATACAGAAAGAACTCATACACCTCAACAACAATAAAAATCAACAACCCAATTAAAAAAACGGGCAAAAGATCTGAGCAGTGACTTCTCCAAAGAAGATATCCGGATGGCCAACAGGCATATGGAGAGGTGCTCAACATCACTAGCTATCAGAGAAATGCAAAGAAAAACTACAATGAGATGTCACCTTACTCTGGGCAGAACGGCTCTAAGTAACAAGACAAGAGACAAGTGTCGGAGAGAGGATGTGGAGAGATGGGAACTCTCCTCCACTGCTGGTGGGAGCGCAGACTGGTGCAGCCACTACGGAAAGCAGTAGGGAGTATCCTCAGAAAACTAAGAATAGATCTACCGTTATGATCCCGCTATCCCACTGCTTGCTATTCATCCAAAGAACTCGAAGACACAAATGCAGAAAGACACGTGCACCCCTAGGTTCACTGCAGCATTATTCACAACAGACAAAACTTGGAAGCAACCTAGGTGCCCGTCAAGGGAGGAATGGATAAAGAAGATGTGGTATGTATACACAATGGAATACTACTCGGCCATAAGAAATGATGAGACCCGGCCATTTGTGACAACCTGGATGGACCCTGAGGGTATCATGTGAAGTGAAATAAATCAGAGGGAGAAAGTCAAACACCGTGTGATCTCACTCATGAGCAGAAGATAAAAACAATCACAAACACACACAGAGCCACGGAGATTGGATTGCTGGTTACCATAGGGGGAGGGCGGAGGGGAGAGAGCAAAAGGGGTGATGAGGCTCACATGGGAGGTGACGGACTATAATTAGTTTTTGGGTGGTGAACACGATGTAATCTACACAGAATTCGAAATATATTACAATGTACATCTGAAAGCTATATGACGTTAGAATCCACTGTTACTACAATAAAATAAAATAAAATAAAATAAAATAAAATAAAATAAAGAAGTGTAGGAGCCTCAAGAGGCTGACAGGCTTTTGAAAAGGTATTCTAGGGGTTTTTACGGCTTAGCTCAGGGCGGCAGACACCAGCCTGAGACACAGCCGTGACACAGTCACTAACTTCAACTAAATTCTATTCCGACTAGAGGAAAATCAAAACTACTATAATAAGAATAATTTATTGAAGGCCTCACTTTGTGCCAGATCCTGTGCTCACTGCTTTGCACCAACTGTCTCATTTAATCCTCACATCCAAAAGCTGGGTTACCGCTACTCTCCCCATTTTAAAGGTGAGGAGACAGAAGCAGAATGATGGCAATCTGCCTGTAATTCCCATAAGGATTCTCTATTCACACTGGTTTCACTCCCAGGAGAATCTCTGAGAAGAGACTGAGATTCTGTTGGTCAGAGGCGGGGTCCAGAAGGATGTGGGTGCAGAGCCTGGCCTGCCACCTCTCGGTTCCTCGAACAAGGTATTCACCAGGGCTGCCGGTATTACCCCAACTCCATCTCCTTCCCTCCTTGTCCCTCTGTCCCTTTGGCCACTGCTATGGACTGAATAATCCTTGCGTCCTCCCCAGATTCATATAGTGAAGGTAACCCTCAATGTGATGGTATTTGGAGGTGGGGGGGGCCTCTCGTTGGTGATGAGGTCCTGAGGGTAGGGCCCTCATGAATGGGATTAGTGCCCTTACAAGGGACACGAGAGAGATGATCTCTCTCTCTCTGCCATGTGCAGACACAGCAAGAAAGAACCATCTGCAAACCAGGCAGAGAGTTCTCACCAGACAACAAATTCGCTGGGACGTGGATCTTGGACTTCTCAGCCTCCAGAACGATGAGAAATAAATTTCTATTGTTTAAGCCCCCAGTCTATGGCATTCTGTCATAGCAGCCTGAACTGACTAAGACAGCCGCTATCTCTGCTCTGGTTTTCATGCTGCCCTGGTCTACTGCCCACTCATCAAGCTCCTGTCATCGCCTCTGACCACCTCGGTCTCTGTCCACCCCCTACAAATTTATCAAAGTGACCTTTGTAAAACACAACTCTGATCTTGTCACTGCCCATGACTGACACTCTCAATCACTCCCAACGCCCCCATATGCCATGCCCAGACCTACCTTGTCTAGTGATCAAGCTTAATATCCGGCTGTATCCCATTTATCCTCCCCCCCACCCCATCTTTTTTTTTTAACTCACATCACCCTATTCTCTGAAGCCCTGGTGCCCTTCTTTGTATACTGTTCCCACTGCCCAGAACACACACACACACCCCGCCTCACCCATCCATCCTCCACCCTCAGCCCCAGTGTCAGGCACTTCCTAGAAGGATCCTCACTAGCATATATTCTTGATATAGCCCTGATCCCACTTCATTACCATTAGTGATTTTCTGATCTGTCCACACAACAGACTGAGTCCAGAAGATTTGTTTGCTCCTCTCTACATCCCTATTGCCCAGTACCTGGTATGCAGTAGGTGCTCAATATATGCTTGCTGAATAAATGCATGACTATAGAACATGATGAATTCCATACTGAAGGTAAATACGGATGGTATGGGAGGAATACTCCTACCAACTTTCCTCCTGTAAATAAAAAAGAGGGCTACAAACTACAGAAAACCCAAAGGTCCCCAGGAACATCCCCCCTCCTGGTAAGTTCCCATTCTGCTTTCCAAGCTGCTTTTTGCTCCCCTTATCTGCCCCCAACATCAATGATCGATGGACTAGTGACTTCTTTGTCTAAGCTGGGAACAACTTCATTTGCACACCATACTTTTTTAGTTCAGCCTAGGTTAGGCCTAAAATAAGAAATTGCTCCTGTTAAACCAGGAGTCACTCCTCCCCGCCCCATTAACAGAATAGAGCATTTGAAAATCTGATGAAGTCCTAAGGACTCTAAGGAAAGCAACTAGAATGACAAAGGGGCTGTGACCTGGGGAGAGAAAGGAATCCACCGAGGTTATTCAGGGTAGACAAATAAATACTTGAGGGAGATGTTGCTACTCTCTTCCAAAGGGCTGTATGGAACAGTATTTAGGCTCACCTGACAGGCTTCAGAAAGTAGAAGAAGGACCACATAGTGGAAATGGCCCTAGTTTAAAACCAGGAAGAAATGCCTTTCCATTCTAGCCATTCTCTAGTGGCTGCTCTGGTGAGTGACGGAGAGGAGAGGCAAGGAGGAAGGAAGCCCCTGGATATCACTGAATGTGCTCAAGCAGAGATGGATGTCCTCACTTTGGGAATGTCACTGAGGAGCACAGAGGACTTCTATCCCTTTTGCCTGTCCAACATCCATCACCTCATTTGTTAAGTGTACCCACAGTTTTCAATTAAGGAATCACTCTTTCCTTCTCAGTGGATGGGGTGGGGCTAGCCCCATTCCGACATCTAGAAGTGGATATGGGACCTCAACTGGGCCATTCAAAATATCCCATCACTATGGCCACAGTGGCTGGTCCATGAATTTGCATGTGACTCAAGGCTGACCAATGAGATCTCTCCCTGGGACTTTGTCTGGAGGGGTTGTTAATCCGGAAGGATGTCAGCCTTGAACCAAGAATTGATTCCTCCTTTGCCAACACATTCCCCACAAAACTGAAAGAGTGATCTTTTAAATAGGCAAATAAGATCATATTGATCCCTCACTTAAAAGTCACCCATGGCTTCTCATTACACTTAAAATAAGATCTAAACTCCTTACCATGGCCAGAATCCCTGTACCATCTGCCTCTCCCACTTGTTCTCACATGACTTTCCTCTTTGGTCCCTAAGGCCCAGCCGTATTGTTCTCCTTCTAGTTATTCAAAGACAGCAAGACGATCTTTGCCTCAAAGTCTTTGCAGGGCTGTTCCCTCTGCTGGAATACTCTTCCCTCCACAGCAGGCTCCCTTTCACTACAGGCGTCCCTTTTCCCACGTCACCAGCTCAGAGAGATTTGCTGTGACTATTCCCTCTACTGTCACTCTGTATTCCTGTACCCAGTTTTATTGTCTCCATTACACTAGTAGCTGTATGTATGTAAATGTATCATATGATACATACATTTTCATCTGTCTGCTTGTTTATTCTATCTTCCTCCTCGGGAAATAATTTCCAGGAGATCAAGGACTTGCTGTCTTATTCACTAAAACATGCCTAGTGCATAATAAACCCATAATAGCTATTTGATGAATGAATTAATGAATGAATGGATTTATCCTGAGAATAGGGCCAAAAATTTAAAAGTAAATAAGAAAGGAAAGTGGTTCTGAAAGACAGGATTCCTGACAACATCATTGGAGCATATAGACCCAAGTGAGACTGTCTCCTCCCGGACTTTTCGGTTAAGCAGCAAATAAATTCCCTTTTTAGCTTAAGCTGGTTGGAACTGGGTTTCTGTCATCTGCCACGAAAAAACTCTGACTTATACCAAGGGGCTTCATAAAGCCTGTGGTGGAGCCCACCCATGTGATTGCTCTCCTCCTCTGTTTCAACTGGAATATTCCCCAAACAGATCTGGACAATCCTTTGTCATGATGGCTTAGGCCTCCTTCCTCTGTCACTCACTGATGATGTAACACGGCTTAGTTCCAGGCCTGTCACTCAGCAAGTAAGATGAGGCACGATGAGACATGGAGGGGCTTATGTGGAGAAAGGCGAAAGGAAGTGTGGTGGGGTCAGACGGTTAATAGATGTGACAGAATCAGGCCTGGTGTTTTTCCTGTGCCTGGAGCCCACCTCGCCCCTGCAGGGGCCACTGGCCCCCAGCTCCTGTCTGCCTTTAAAACAGAGGCCCCACCTCTGGGATCAGTTCGGATCCAAAAGAGAAGCAATTAATCAGTTCTTGTCTCACATTCTACATCAGCATCAGTCCTTGTTTTCTAATAGGCTGACCTATATCTTGCTCCTTCGTTTGGGCCTCTGAATTGTTCCTGGCTAGTTCCCGAAGCCTGAGTCTCTGCCTCAGAAACCTTCTTAGTGATGATAATGATAGGAAACACCTGCCTTTAGTTTATCATGTGCCAGGCTCTGTTCTGAGTACTTTCCATGTTCTTAGTTCATTTAATCTTTACAACGATCCAAAAAGATAGGTCCTGTTAGTAGTCCCATTTCATAGATGAGGAAGCTGAGGCACGAAGGGTTTAAACGACCTGCCCAACATCACACGGCTAGTAAGTGGTGGAGTCAGGACATGAGGCCAGGCAGTCTGGCTCCAGTCTGTGCTATTAACATTCACACAATAACAACTTAGACTATAAACACCTGTGGTAGATTCGATTTCGCAAAGATGGATGCAGCAAAATCTCCATCCCACAGGCTTTTCTTACAATGTCACTCCGCCCTCCCTCTCACTGAGGAGCGAAGTATGTGTTCCCTCCTCTTGAACCTAGAGTATGTGACACTATGTGACTTTGAGGCTTAATAGTAAAAATGCTATGTACCTCTGCCTCGCTCTGATGGGACACTCAGTCTCAAGACCTAGTGCCATGCTAGTTTGGAAGCCCAAACTAGCCCAGATGGAGAGATCACATATAGGAAGTGTTCTGCCTGACACCCCAGCCGAGGTCCCAGCTGTAACCAGCATCACCACTAGCTAAGTGAGTGCAGATGCCTCCAGATGTTTCCTGCTTCAAGTCACTGAGTCACTCCCAGGCTTTACGTCTTTCCAAACAAGGCCCCAGACATCAGGGAGTAGAGACAAGCCCTCCCAAATTCCTTACCCAGAGAATGCATGAGCCTAATAAAATGGTCAGTTGATGCCACTAGGTTAGGCAGTGGTTTGTTACACAGAAATAGTAACTGGAACATCATCCCCTGTCTACAACCTTGTCTATATCCAGTCTATAGAGCTCTGTCTCTGAATGGTATCTGGTTCAGTCCCTAACACCCAGTGACAGGTTCATCATATTCTGCTAGCCTGATATGTCGCCCGTCATCCCTTGTTGGACGTGCTGAACGCCAACAGCCACCTTCAATTACCACTTCTTGTCTGTAGCCAGATCCTCGTGACACCAAGTGTCACCAGCTAGACCGAACTTGCTCTCGCTTCTGAAGCTGTTTCTGACCCCTCAAGTTTGTCCACAGATCTCAGTTTCCTGCCTCATTCTGCCCTAGCCAGCCCCATCCGTTTTCAGGTGACAGTCATGGTTCAGAAATGGAGCTGATCCAGCTTCTTCATTGGAGAGATGTAAAAATTGAAGCCCAGCAACATAAAACAAAATAGTAGCAACTGACATCTCTTGAAGCCCTAATGTATAATACTGAATTCAACCCTCACAAGTTATCCTGTGTAATTAATAACATCATCGATTCCATTATACAGATGGAAAACCTGAGGCTCAGAGACAGTAAGTCATTTTTGGTCATGCAGTTGTGTTAAGCTGCCTCGGTGTCCCCTGAGAGGTCAGATCTCGGAAGGTTGAAGACAAGATACATGATGGATTCCAAGACGCAAAAACCATTGGGTTTTTCTCCTGCAGAAAATCTACCTGATATCTTAACAGGATAACAGCCTCTACCTTGAAAATACACCTTCTATGATCAACACAACTAGGAAGTAAAGATGGTCCTTCCTCATGAGTTGGTATCGTGGGTGTGGCTAAGAAGATCTGTATTGGCCACATCCCTCCAGTTTTTATTTCTCTTTGTGTCACACTCCAGAATGTGATGCTCTAAATTTGGGTCCTTATCCTAGGAGATGGCACCAAATCCGTCTTTGATGAGTGTACAATGCCTTCTCATGGATGGAAATATACAGGGGTGGCTAAAAGAACAATCTTTGGAGTTCAAACAAAGGTATAAATACAGGCCCTGAGAATTCCTAATTACATGAGTTGTACGACCTGGGGCAAGCTGTGTAACTTTGTTGCCTCCAGGCTCTCATCAGCATAGCAGGCAGAACAGGACCCACTTCATGGAACTGTTGTGAAGACTGAGTGAGACAATGGAGAGAGCCCAGCACAGAACAAGGGTATGCCCCCAATCACCATTATTATTGTTATTATACACAGAAATGGAACGAATCCTTACCGAACAGAAGTAAGCAAGAGCTCACTATATTCTAGAAAAATCACCAAATTATCTCAAACTACAGTATAAACAGTCCATAAAATCCCACAAACAGGCAGGAAGGCCAACTCCCAGATTCCCAAGTAAGTGTTCATTCACACGATTCCAGCCCCTTATTGCGCTCAAGTTGCTAAGAAACACCTTGACACTAATCATTCTTGGCAATCTCAAGATACTAACTCCTACAGTTAAATCTTCCCTAGAAAGACTCAGCTTCTGACCTAGAGGCGGGAGGTGGGAGCCCTGACCTTCTTAGTCTCCAGTTAAAAGAAAAAACAGGCAAATGATGATATCACAGTCCTATACTCCTGGCAAAGAGGAGAGTCCATAAAAGCCAGCGAGAAAAGACTCCATTGTAACTTGACTAATGCATCTCCAGAAGGGTTGCTATCAGCTGCAAAGCACTCCCCATTAAAGAAATCAATTTAGCGTTTGACTTCTCCTCCTGTGGCGCATACTGAAGCGGGATCTGACAAGGATGGAAAACAGATTTGTGTTAAATACTGCCAATAAAGTCTGTAGCTCAAGGTTACAGCAGTCAATGGAAATCCAGTGCCTTGGAAACCCTGGGACCCTCATCCGTCAGCTGGAGTCAGCAGCTTTGAAAGGAAGCTGTAGGTCTGGCTCAGGAAGGGGGCTGGTTATCAAGATTGGGTATTTGGGGTCATGGTAACCTCAGATGCTGGTTTTGTACTAGGTCCTTAAAATAGGCCTGAGCTCCCAGGTCTGTGAGCATCTTGTTGGTTTTTCTTGGTTGTAGTGGATATCTCTTGCTCTTGCTTGCCTAGCATCCACGCACTCTTCATTTTCTATCAATGGTACTCATGTTATCCCAGGAAACAGCTCCTTTTCTACTTCTCAGTCTGTGAGATTTGGGTTGAATTAAGCACCCCTCTGGCTCTAAGGGTAGGTAGGTATGTGAACTCACCCTGCCCAATCAGTGCTGGGCAGCCACTCTAGCCCCAGCAAGAGTTTCAGGGGTGTCTACGTGACCCAAGGAAGGCCAATCATAGCCAACGAGACTCAGTCTTGAAATTCATTGTAATTGTTTGTTAAAAGAAGTCATCTTTCTAGGGGCCAGCCTGGTGGCGTAGTGGTTAAGTTTGCATGCTCTGTTTTGGTGGCCTGGGGTTCAAAGTTTCAGATCCCAGGCTTGGACCTATACATCACTCATCAAGCCATGTTGTGGAGGCGTCCCACATACAAAATGGAGGAAGATTCACAGAGATGTTAGCACAGGGTGAATCCTCCTCACCAAAAAAAAAAAAAAAAGAGAAGAAGAAGTCATCTTTCTACTAGGGTGGATGGAAAAACAGGACGCAAGCCTAAAGCTCCTGAAAACCATCTTATCATAATAAGGAGAAAATGGAATCAGTCCAGAGAAAGATAGACATAAGAGATGGAAAGAGAGAGAATCCAAAGTCTGATTAGATCATTTGAGCTCTTAGAATCAAGCTGTACCTGAAGACCATCCCCTGGACTTTTCAGTTCTAAGATCCAATAAGTTTCATTTTACTTGGTTTTTAAGTCAGAGTTGCATTCTTATCACTGCAACTAAGAAGGATCTGATGACTCCAACGTAGCTGTATCAGCAGATGAGGCCGGCCTGCTTGGAAAGTGCCAGGTCTCTGTGGAGCCTCACTTAAGGCAACACTCAGCAATGAGTCACATCTTCCCATCAGATTCATCTTTCCAATGCATGAACAACATATGGGCAGATTATGGGAGATTTCACGTGAGTCCTGGGAAAGCAGGTACAACACGCCAAACCAGACAAGCAGGTGCCGGTGACTCTCCACATAGCCGCTCCGACCGCTTCCACGTGCTGTTCTGACTTCAACACTCAGAGCCTCGTCTTCCTGGAAACGCTGCCCCCATTTCAGAATCCGACTCTGCCTGTACCCAGGACACGTCAGCAGCACCTGGGAATTAACATCTCCCTGGGGACGGCCTCTCACCACTGACCTGCCCTTTGGCACGATGATTCTGAGGCAGTTTTTTACCCCATTTCCCAGAGTTTCAGTTTACCCCACAGGATTAAGTTTGAGGCAGCCACTGTGATAGCCGGCTTACTACTGGCCCACTAATCAGCTGCCTTCCTTCCCTGTATGGCCCCCTCACTCCCTGGTGTGTCCCTGTACCTCCTAAATAAACTACATATGCTCAATCAGTGTCTCCGTGTCTGCTTCTGCCTTGAGAGCAGAAATTTCTTCAAGTTTCCCATCAGACACTCCGTTATTCCCCTAATGGAAATTCCTCCCCTAACAGCCTTTATCTCTTAGGCTGCCCAGCCTTTTACAAATCCCCTTTCATGATCCTTAGAAATACATCTCTGCCCTCAGCCTGCATATCCCAGAAAGGTAAACAAAATCCTAGAAGCCCTCACATCCCTCCCACCCACCCCCAAATCTTATCAATATATTCATGCAGCAAAAATAGATTTCTTCCAGAAGGGAATGCTGTTGCCACCCAAATACAATTTACCTATAAATACCAGTGCAAAGGACGGCAGCAAGTACCTGGCTGGCGTCAAAACTGCAGTCCACAGTCAGGAGCATGGCCTGCTGGCTCCCCAGGGTCTGCACCTGCACCCCGCCTCCCTCTTTCCCACCTCTTCTTTCACCCCTCTCTGCCTTCCCTTTGGCATTTTATGTGGATCCAGCCACACTGAATTAACTGCTTGCAGTTCCCCTAAAATAGGCCGTGCTGTCTCCTTCTGCCTTTTTAAATGCTGTTCCATATGCCTGAAATATCTTGTCTTCTCACAGGCTGCGAAGGACTCGCTTCCTTCTCACCCCACTCAAACTCCTGGTTCCAGGACTTTCTCACTCGAAAGAGAGAGAACTTGGCGTGGATTGTGTCAGAAGACTGAGCTTCCTTCAGAGCAAATGATGGAGACAGGCCTGGTGATCACTTGGCCAGAAATTACAGACGGGATTCCAGATTTGGAGAGTGAAGTGGTTCTTGAAGCTGCCGACAAAACACGGCCACCGTTTTAGGCGTTCTGCCAGATGTCTTCAGGTAAACAGCAGTGATGAGATCAACAGACACAGGAGGAAAGATACTCTTTTCAACTTTCCTTCATTCTTTCTGATAAAAAAGAGAAAGTCTAATTTTGGTTATTCAGATGTCTCTAACACCTAACATTTGCTAATCTCTCATTTTTAAAAGGCAGAGAATTAATAATATTGTCTTCTTCTCATTGCGTTATGTTTCTAATTCCCTTCCACCTAAGGTCACTGATACTTCTCCTTCTTTTCCATTTATATTAATGATGTAAAGTTTTCATTTAAATGCAGAGTCAAAATAAACAAAGGACAGTAAGTATAGTAACATACACACATCCCTGTGTGACAGGTGTGATACGTGTATATACATTATAATATTATATATATAATTACATATATTAACCACAGGTGGTCCTTGGATATGACAAAATTTTGTAAAAGTGATACTCAAATGAGTCAAGTTCAGGGGAAAAAGCTAGAAGGGGCTGCAGTGGCTACCTTTCAGATGCCTTCTTTCCTGGTACCCATGACATCTTTGGTGGGC